>NW_026606871.1:0-365000 GCF_029890125.1 Rhinichthys klamathensis goyatoka
GAGAGAGAGAGAGAGAGACCGAGTGACAGAGAGACCGAGTGACAGAGAGAGAGAGAGAGAGACCGAGTGACAGAGAGAGAGAGAGAGAGAGAGAGAGAGAGAGAGAGAGAGAGAGAGAGAGTGACAGAGAGAGAGAGACCGAGAGAGAGACCGAGAGAGACCGAGAGAGAGAGAGAGAGAGAGAGAGAGAGAGAGAGAGAGAGAGAGGAGAGAGAGAGGAGAGAGAGAGAGAGAGAGAGAGAGAGAGAGAGAAAGAGAAAGAGAAAGAGAGAGAGAAAGACTGTGCCTGTTTACAGTCATACAAAGGCCTCCAGTGTGCTGGCAGAACAGGGAGGATGCCAGAAGATTCCTCCGGAGGTGTCGCTTGCCTGGGCAAACTCGACTAAAAGTTTAGTTTTTAGCGAAGTTTAATCTACTGCTCGATTAAACATTCACACCGTTGATTTAAAAAGTTCGGACACACTCAGATTCCACAATGCATCCACACACAGACCGTCATGTGTGTCCAAACATCATTTGCACAAATGGAGGTGCTGACACTGCCACTGTGTGTCAGGGTGTGTGTGTGTGTGTGTGTTTGTGTTGGTCGGGAGGGCTGGGAAAGATTTGCCATTAGGGAGAAGGATCCGACATTCCAGAACCCACTCATGGGCCGTGCGAAGACAACAGCTCATTCACACTCGACCCATTAGAAATTCACCACCACTGGAGCCCGGGGCCCAAAACAGCTCTATGGTTGACGACGCCACACTGTTTGGGTCTGTAAATGTCATATCTTTTCTAGGCAAGTGTTAGCGCCTAAGTTTGCATCTGGTAAACGTCTTTCCTGGCATTCTGGGATAGCAAATATACTAAACAAAGCATCATTTTGCACTATACCTCGAGCTGTGGCCAGTTCATGCTCATGCGGGCCCGTGGGTGTTCCTCCACCACCTGAGGTCCTCCGTGTCACTCGCTGCGGTGATGGTCTGGCCGAGGTCTCGGTACAGGGCTTTGAATCTGCATGGGGATTTTCCACATACTCAGAACAGGTTTTATTTGTGCACAAGGAAGTGTATGTTAAAAAATACAGGTTACACCAACTTTAATCGATGGTGCTTGCCAAGACAAACATCCCTATTACAAATGCTTGTATTTTTAAAACACATAGTAAGTACAATTATTTATATAGCACATTTAAACACAGCAAAGCTGACCAAAGTGCTGAACAGAGTAAACAGAATAAAAAAATAAAAAAAAACAGCGAGACAATAAAACAATACTAAAATAATAATAAAGCGTCTGGGAGAAGATATATGTTTTCAAGCTCTTTTTAAAAATGATAATAAAAGGGGCGAGGCGAGGGACATACAATAGAAACCTATCTGAAGATCTGCTAGATGAATGTGGAATTAGAAGATGTTTGAGATAAGGAGGAGCTTGATCATTAAGAGCTTTAAAAACACAACTGAATTATAAACTGGACCAGGAGCCAATGGAGCGATGCTAAAATAGGGGTGACATGCTCATATTTCTTTGCCCTGGTCATTTTGAAGAACCATCTGGAGACGAGCGAGAGATGGCTGAGGAAGACCCAAGTACTAAGAATTACAATTGTACAACACAGAGAAATATATTGTGACGTGTAACGCATCCTGCACAGTGTTAAACTTTTGGGGAGTATAAAGGGACAACTTTTTACCTTATCTACCCCTAAAAGGTGCATACTAGTACTTAAATGGGTAATTCACAGCTGACGAGACGGGCTTTTACTCAAAAATTGGTGCTACATGACTAGAGAAAAGAGAAAAAGAGCTGTGTTGTTCCCTTTAGCCAAAAACGTCCACACACAAAATGCGCTTTTGATTAAATCAATCTGACGGTTCGTTCAATCTGTAGTTTTAACAAAAGCCCTGGAGCTGTCAAAATTCTGCAGGATCCAGTGGGCTTTCTTCCTGACAAATATAAACGCGAATATCTGGGATCAGGAAAGAGTACACTATTTATATAGTAATAATTTATTAGGGTTATTGTACTTTAACTCCAGTATTTGATCGGTTTACTTTGTTCACCGCCGGTCCTCCTTAGTATAAGTACTTGTTTTCAATTTTTCTTGAGTAAAAGTACTTGATACGTAATGTTATTAACTAATTTAGTCGATGGACCACGTTTATTATTTATTCGAACTAAATCATAATTAACTAAATCATACATTTAAGAAAAACTAAATCGTAATTTAAACTAAATCATAATTTAAGAAAAAGGTAAATACAATAAATGTTTAAATATGTGGAGACAAATAGTAAAAAAATGCAATGTACAGATCATGTCACATGGGCAAAATGCTTTAACAGGAAGGTTATGTAAATATACTAGTTATATATCATTTCCAGCAGGAGGATGATGTTAATTTGTGTTATTCTTCCTAAGATTCATGCATTTCAGTTAAATTAAACAGCTCTCCCTTTTACAGCAGATTTAGTTCCACAAATTACTCAGTCATGATTTCAATTTACAATAATGAAAACTACCTACAATAATCATCAGTTGCACACACTCAATCTCTGATATCCTGGTTCTTGGCTCATTTTGAGTCATTCTGAACGACTCATTGAATCAATGAGTCAATCATATCAGTCCGATTCCCAAATGAATCATTCAGGGCTGCATTTCCCAAAAGCATCGTGAGATAAGTTGATTGTAGGGAACGTTTATGGCTTTGGGGAAACGCAGAACAGTGCGATTCGTGATCCGCTTCAACAGGTTCGTTGAAAAGAATCAGCTCTTTCAAGAATTGGACATCGATTTTTTTCAATTCAAAATAACGAGGAATGAATGATGTGTTTGCAATGGAGTAAAAAGTATGATATTATGCTTAGGAATGTAGTGAAGTAAAAGTTTCCCAAAACAAAAATACTAAGGGTGTAACGATACCCTCATGTCACGATACAATATTATTGCGATACTCCAATATGGTAAAGGATATCAAACAATGTACTGTCGATTAAAGGGCTAAATTTGGGTTTGGAAATGAATAGGCTTGGACTTGGTGCTGATAACCCAATGCACAGGACAAGTAAGTACAGTAACGAAATAAATAAAGATACAAAGCTGGTTGAAAATTGGTGGACTTATCCTTAACCCTCTGGGGTTCTTCGGGTCAAAAATGACCCGAAGCATTTAAATAAAAAAATGTTAAAAATCGTAGCTTCATCGGAATGGTCCAAAACTTGGTGACTTTTTTGGTACTTGGTATATGAACACCCAAAAAAATTGGGGACAGGATTTAAAAAGTCTAAGTGGTCGAAAAAAAAAAAAAGTCACACTCAGGGTCTTCGGGTCTAAAATGACCCGCATAGGAAATAATGGGAAATTGGCAAAAATATGAAAATACAGAGTTTTTTTGTGCATACAAACTACCAAACAGCCAGGATGCAGAAAAAAAGCACACAACAGTGAAGGGGTGAATCTCTTAAAACAATGGGTGACAAAATGCTTTCCATTTGTTCTCTTTATAATGCAATGTTCAGGTTTGAATGTATGATAAAGTAAAACTGCCACTTCAAATTACCATTTAAACCAACCAAAAATTATTATTTTTTTTTTTTAAATGACAAAAATTGTCTTTGAGAATCTGTTATTATATATTCAAATCAACAACCTGAAAAAAATTAAACAATGTGAAAAAATCACTAGAGTGTTTCTACCATAGGTTTCTACAGAGAGCTGTAAATCCACTAGTGGTAAAAATGTGCTATTGCGTGATAAAAATGCTCAGTGTGTCCACCAGATGGCTCCGATCTCATTTCAAAAATTGCTTTCATGAGGCCTAGACTTGACTCTTAAAATGAAAAAATGGGTCTTAATTATTGCATAAATATTAATTATAAATCATAAAATTATCTCAAAACACCAAAAAAGAAAAGAAAAAATATTATTGAACAAAAATATATTTCATTGATTTTACTCAAATTAAATGTATCTTAATGCCGCCCTCCGGGTAATTTTTGACCCGAAGGTCCTGAGTGTGAGTCTAAAATGAAGAACCCCAGAGGGTTAAGGTACTACTACTACTAGACTCCTGTCGACAACTTTTGTTTAGCCAAGCACCGCTCACATTTTCTTCAAATCTAGTTCTTTTGTCAAAGTTTATTTCGTAACCACTGCTACCAGAACAAAAGGGCCAGGAAACATCAAGTACCATGGAAATTCAAAGAATGAGGGAGGGATAAAGTAAACAGAAAGATTCCTGTACATGAAACTATCCTATACTATTAACACACAGCTCAGCACCAGCCCTGTAATTACAGCTCAACAAAACTGCAGAGACAGGTTTGAAGGGTGTTGTTTTTGTTGAACATGTAACTCCACGCTGATTGAGCGAACACCGAAAACGCAAAATGAAAGGAGCTATTTGCTCATTGGTTAAAAAACAAAAAAGGCACTTGCACTAGCTTGTAGCTCTTTTGAAACGACCCTGGTTAATGGTCAACGACATGCTCCGAATTCCTCATTAAGTAAACAAAATGACAGCAGAGAGCACGGAAAAAACAAATACACACTTATTAATGGTTAACGTTCTTCATTTATTTCAGTTCTCAGCTATGAGACACATAAATGACCAGAAACTATTTCAAGAGCCTAAGGATATTGATATGGCCTTTATAAATGAGGACTTGACATTGAGTGGGTTTAAGTCAGAGCTCCCCATTTCTCTCATGTCGGTTTTCATTGCACAACCCCACATCTGTGCCTGTCAGTCTCTCCGCTTCAAACTCTAATGAGTCCCTGACCCGGGTCATTCATCTATTCCGGCACCAAGGCTGTTAGAAACAGTTGAATACCACATTTTGCTGCGTTTTAAGATATTCCAAATCTTCATGGATATAATCAGTTTAAATAAACTAGCAATGTCACTTTTGACTACATCATTCCATTCAATACCTAAAAGTACCATATAAAGTATTAATTCTAGGGATGCACGATATAGGATTTTGGCCGATATTCGATATGCCGATATTTTCAAACTAATTTTGCCCGATGCCGATACCGATATATATTTGTATTTTTTTTAAGTGCAAAAAAAGCTCATTAAAGATCTATTAAAGTTCTCAGTCAAGAGCAGTGAGTGATTTCCTCTGTGTTTTGTTGTTTTATTAACATTAACGGGATAGTTCTCCCAAAAATTTTAATTGTCATCATTTACTCTCTCAAGTTTCTTTCTTCTGTTGAAATTATAAAAGTTATTTGGAAGAATGTGGCTAACCAAACAGTTGCTGTACTCCAGTGACTTCCATATATTTAAGCACAAGAAATAAATGAATCCAGGTTTGGAACAACATTAGAGTGAGTAAATAATAACAGAATTTTTATTTCTGGGTGCAGTATCTCTTTAAGGACAAGCCGCAGCATATTATAGATACTGTCTCTTTAAGAGCTGCACGCGACGCGTCTAATATACACACATTTGACAAGCAGATTTTCTCTGTTTGCTTTCACTTTAGACATAACCAACTTTGTTTATGTAAACCTTGTGTGTATTTGACAGTATCAGCGCAATAAGACTCGAAAGATTAGTCCAGTATGCAGGCGCTGTGACGGCTTTAGTTCCTGTGAGCGTCGGGTGTAACGCGCTCAGAAAAGCGGATGTTAGAACAGCGCATCAGCACGTGAATGACAGGTTTAGCTAGCAAGACTTTGACGCACATGCAAATAATGAACTTTTGTGAATTGCAGTGTCCCGTGAGTGTAACTCTACCTCTGCGTTTACATGTGATGTGAATGTACGTCGCGTTGTACAGTATGTTGAGATGAAGGCGCCAGAATTGAACTGATAGAATGCACAATACTATGATTTTTCTTCAAAAGCAGATCGTGGAGACATTTTAATCGTCCACGATCAACAACCGTGAGACGCACACCCCTAGCTGGAAGTTTAAGTTGCTGGCGCTCATGCTTCATTCACGGTCGTCAAGTGCATATAGGAAACACGCCACCCTATCGGCAAGGCTCATCGGCAGAAATATTCATATCGGCCGATGCCGATGATGGTCATTTTAAGCTTTTATCGGCCGATACCGATGTTGTCCCGATATCATCGTGCATCCCTAGTTAGAAGGAACACTGATCTCCATAATGGTAACCATATACACTATAACCCAAAACAGATGTTTTAGTTAATACAACTATGACCCCTATACATTTGTTTACAAAAACTTAAAAGTCCCCCAAACCCTCCTTTCTTTGCAAGGCCCACTTATTTAAATATTCAGGTGCGAGAGCCAATGGCCACTGATCCCGAACACAATATGCAGATTTGCAGACAGACATGACCTCAGCTCAATCTTTCATTAATTGACAGTTTGTTCTAAAGACAGAGAATGCATTAAAATATTTATTAAAATAAACATCTGACTTTATATCTCGCAATTCTGACTTTACAACACGCAATTGCGACTTTATATCAATCAATTCTGACTTTATATCTCGCATACCGATGTTGTCCCGATATCATCGTGCATCCCTAATTAATTCCAATCAAATATGTTGACTAAGAATTTTATTTAATTCAAAAAGTATTGATTAGATCAAAATAATTTACACATTCCATTTAACTCATTTATTTTTTTACGATTATTAGAATATTGCATTGTTTAGCTCAATCTCTATAGGTCTTTACAATTATGGCACACACTGTTTTCATTTGCAAAACGCACAACTTTCAAAAATGTTCTATGGTCTTTTTGTCTACTGAAAGTCTTTTGAAAAGATGTTGTGTCAGCTGAGCAATCGGTATGTTGTTAAACAACAGTAAAATCCACTGAACAACTGTAATTCAGTCCCTCACAGCCTCGTTTCCATTCCTGTCAAAAACTAAATACGGCTCTACCCTGATTAAAGTCTACTGGAAGCTGCCTTTTAAATACATTTTAGCCAAATTCTGTAGAAGTATCACATGCATACTTTGTGGATAAGGCAATCAGTGAGAATTAGGCTATTGGATAAGGGAAATGCCGATTATGAATATCAGCATACTGTATTAAAAATGGAAAAGAATTGATGATAATAGTCATGTAATTAAAAATGAACTATTTTACCTAATGTGCGTGTGCTGTGTGTTTATTATGCAGTATTATTAGAGTAAAGGGAATCTACTCTTAATCACTGTTTGGTTGGGGTGTGTGAACGACCATTAATGGACTTGATGAGGACTAGGGTTGGGTATCGTTTGAATTTTTACGATTCTTATGGATTCCTAATTTTGATTCCAATAAGGTAAAAAACTAACATTCACATTTATTGGAAGTCTTACTGCAAAACATTTCATTGTAGCTGAACACCATGAACAAAAATCGACATTTACACAAGGAACTTTCGTCTATGGTTTAAAAATATCATTGCAAAACCAACTAGCCTATCAACTATAAATTTCAAGAATTATTTAAGACAAGTACACACTCAGTAATTAAAGAAGAACAAATGAGCAACTGCACAAATAAATAGAACAGAACAAATGAACAAGACTTATTCAGGTACAGAAACTAATGAAATAACACTGCACTTCATAAATAACTTTAACTATATTTGAAATGTATATTTTATTTCAGTCAAGAACCGTGAGTACATTTTCTCTTGTCTTTTGTAGTTTGATTAATGTTATTATAGAGACGGCAGAGGATATTTTGACATTTTTGTGTGAATTTGTCCATTCAAGTTCCCTGGAAATCCAGAGTTCTCGCAAGAGCACAATTTGAATTTGCTCAGCGAGTCACTCTGGCATTGAGTAATGATGCTCATTAACTATGCCCTTGCAGCCGAGCTGCACCAATCACATCGATGTATCTGATATAGGCGGAGCTAAACAGATGACGACAGCGCTTCGACGTCATTAATAAACATTGCAAGATGGCTATGGATGATGAACACCAGTTGTTTGAAACGGCACATTGGCGTTATGGCTTTTTATCTAAAAGAGGAACAGAAGACGGCGCTCGAATCATTCCTTTGCAAGAAGGACGTTTTTGCTGTTTTGCCGACCGGATACGGCAAGAGTGTAATCAACCAGTTAGCTCCGCTGGTAGCTAAGCGTATGGGGCGTATTGTTGTGATTGGTCATAGTGTTATCCAATTGCGAGCAGTGAGATTTTCAAATGCATGCTTGGTGCCGCCCCTTGAGTTGGCCGATTTTCATTACTCAATGCCAGATCCTTAATCTTTCAGATTTGGGTCTGGATTTCCAGGCTACCATTCAAGTACAAAAAGATGCGAAAGAGAACTCAGTTCAGTACGAGAGGCGGCTTTCTGTGCGCTCGTTTTCAGGGTACCCCCAGGATCCTCCAACTTAAATTCAAGGCTTTTTAAGACATTTTTAATACCATTTCAAATGAAATTCAATGCCAACTTCGTACCCATTCCGACAGAAGTATGAGGGGAAAATGTCAAATCTGTATACATTTTAAACCCTAGAAAATAATTATGTACAAGGAGGCTACTTGACTGATAATTTAAGTAAAATGTTTTAATTCATTTAATACATACGCAACAGCATTGTAGCGCGCATGTGTGTTTAGGCCAGTGTAATTTTGGCAGCCATTTTTTATTTAGTCTTAGTCTTCAGACGAAAATGTTTATTGGTCTTAATCACATTTGAGTCATCCAGTTTTTTATAGTTGTAGTTGACGAAAAGTCTTTGCATTTTTTTTTAACTTTTAGTCAAACTGCAGTTACTTGGTAGTTATTTTATATGTAGCACTTGTGCAGTTCTACATAATTATCCCTTTTTTACCTTTTAAAAAAAGAAAGAAATAATGCTTTAAATAAAACAATGTTCATTAAATTTGCAATGTTAAAAAACATTAAAATCGCCAGTAGGTGGCGATAACTCCCTATCTTTATGAGTGAGTCTTTGAGTCATTCATTAATTGGATCTCACGATTCGTTCAAAGCCACATATTTCGTTGCAAAACAGAGCAATAAGCCTGACAATGCTGTTTTAAATGTAGAACATAACTTAATGTTACCCTTTTTTCTTTTCTTTTTTACTGTTGTAAAAAATTAATGTCACATTTGAAAACGTGTGGATATTCGGGAAACATTGCATTCTTGTTCGTATGAACACTGGTGGATATATCAGCCTGCATTTTGATCGCAGATTTAGTCGCACAAACAGCGCAAGCGGCTCGTGACAGAACACAGACCGACTGAATGACACTTTAATTTAAGTAGAACATCTTAAATAAAGATCGCTGAATCCCAACCAGCTTGTCTGTGTTTTCAGATAATCCGCGCTTCAGCAGTGTAGAGAGAGAGCGCGCGCATGGTTGCCAGATACTATTGAAAAGACCGGGTAGAATATGTTCTTTTAACAGAAAAGCTCTTATTTGGGGTTTAAATTCTGTCATTTGTGGCCACAGCGGATTAAACTAGGCTAGGTACTATCTTGTTATGTACCTCACTTGCCTAGTAACCATAGTAAAGGTGTGCGCACGCGATCGCTTTTTCTGCTATGACGTGGAGCGCGAGGTGCACTCAACCAAAATTGTCTCTGACTCAACGTTGCATACTTTTTGAATTAGCCTACATTATTAACAGTTAATTTAGTCACGGTATGAACTTAATCCAAGCAAACGCAAAAACATAAATAAGACCTTTGTAACGAAATCCAAGACTTGGTATACAAAATTCAAGGCTTTTAAGGCCTTAATTTGAGATGATCAAATTCAAGACTTTTTCAAGGCTTTTAAGACCCGCGGGTACCCTGGTTTTGGATGTGTGTACAGCACAGAAAACAGTGTGCGAGTCTTCTTGCACTTGAATGGTTTAAAATCACATTAAAATCCCGTTTTCTGTGCGCTACCTTTGGATGCGTGTATAGCAAAAACAGCACATCGGTTTTCTTGCACTTGAATGGTTTACAGTCACATTAACATGCACACAAAGGAATCAATAAGAGGAATCGAAATGAGCCTAATCGAATCCCCGCTTTCTGGAATTTTGGAACCGGTTCTCGATACCAAACCCTGCTGCTGACACAAAGAGTTTCCAATTCAACATGTTCATTAGCATCAGTGTTTCCCCTAGGATTTGTTTTCAGGGGGGGGGGGGGGGGGGGGGGGGCTGCTAGTGTTGCGGAGCGGGCGTGTTACGGATACGTGGTGTAATTTTTTTTTGCAATCAAAAAGCATGTCTAATTAATTGAAATCATGTATTATGAATCATTAAACTTTTTTTTTTTTTTTTATATATATGGAAAAAAAAAAATCACACTAATTCTGTGTTGTGTTTTTTCTGGTAATAAAATGAAGACATAAAACACAAATTGTATCATTTATCATCAATTTTAATCATATGAAATTAAATAAACTTTTTGTCAAATAACTTGCTGCACAATGAGCTTTACTGTTAAAATTAAAACATGGATTATTCCTTAAAAATGTCAGTTTTGATGATAATTTATTTGGATTAGTGTTAGTGTATTATTACATTGGGACATATCTAAATTCTAATGTACAACAGTAATATATTTCTGTCAAGTTAAACCGAACTTTTATTTTGACGGGTTGCCGTGAAGACCTTTTGAGTTTCTGTGTGTTTATGTCATGATGATAGTTTTTCTCAAATGAAGCGGTGAAATGATCACGAAGTGACTTTCAGAGTGGATCTAGAGCCTGGAGAGGAAGTTCATGCATTTGTGTCTTCATATAGGCCAAAAAACAGCGCAAGCGTCACACGTGGTTCAGTGTGTGTGTGTGTGTGTGTGTGGTAAATTAAACTGCGCGTCGGCGGCACCACTCATTCACACAGAACATGCAGGATTCGTATTTAAATAGTCTTTGTGTTTTAATATTCACACACACTAGTCTACATCGCGATTTGATTTCAAGTGTACTGAACTGCTTTCTATTTTTTCCTCAAATTTACAAATTCCGTGAAATTCCACGTTATACACTAAATCCCTTTTTTATGACTGGATTTCGTCAGCATTTTAGGGGGGGGGTCGTTTTGGGGCCCCCCAAAACAATGGTAGGGGAAACACTGAGCATGCTGTCCTAGAAGATAAGTGTCTGTGTAGCGTGTGAAGCATGGCGGAGGGACTTACCCATCATTGTTGGAGAGGTCCATGTGCTGGTGTATGTCCTGAAGAACTTCTTTAAAAAAGCGCAACCTCTTCTTTTCAGCCTCCTGGGTGATTTCAAACACTTGCTCCATGTCCTCCATGTAACGTGGGTTACATCGATTCAGCTCGTCCAGGGCTCTCTCGTAACGTTCCTTAGCCTGAGGAAAAACAACCAAAGAAAAGACCAACAACAAAAAAAACAAGTAGGTCATAGGACACAGTTCAGTTCACAGGGTGACTAACAAAGATCAGAATTTCCTGTTCAGAATACATCTAATGGATCAATGAATATTCACAAGGTTTTGATGGAGAGTTGTTGAAACTAAAGGAGAAAGCTGTGCCACTTTCTTGATTTGTACATCACATTAGCATCGTCTAAATGAAATGTAAATGTACTAATTTGAATTTCATGACTATCTGAAAGACAGACAACAAGTCTGCTTTTATAAATTATGGGAAAACAAAGCAAAATGCCTCTAAATAAATAAAATCAGGTGGTGTTTCTCTTTACATCTTTGAAAAAGCAGAAACTGAAGGTATAAAGTGTAGTTTTGCGAATGAAATACACATTCGGAAGCATGTTGTTCACACCCATAATTTATCATTGTCACAGTAAGACATTAGTAATAATGGCACTAGCAACAAGCAAGCCTTGTCTTGTCAACATTTTATGGAAATTCTGTCATTCCCCACCCATCTCCTTCCACCTAGACATGGACACTTGTTGACAAGCTTTCCATATAGTAATTACAAGCTTAATGGAAAAACCTCACAAAACTAAAATGACTTAAACGGCTGTGTCTGTGCTTTTTCCCACGGTACCTTCTCAGCCTCTTGGGTGCATTTCTCCAGGCGATCTGTGAACTTGCGGACCTCCTCTTGGGATTTGGTGGTGTCGGCCTTGGCATGAGTTTCACGGGTCAATGCCGTGCGCTCTTCCTTCCGGGTTTGGTGGTAACTTTTTTTGGTAGAATCCACCTATCGCAGAGAAAATGTTTACACATCCATACTATTTACTCATATTACTAAATACACTGTGATACATGGTGTAACACATAGTTTTCTTTAAACACTGTTATAGACCTGAAATAAAGACTCGTTCATCCTAACATTGCTCCAAATCAGTCGTCGAGATTTTTCAGTTTTCAGATTTAATTTCAGTGTGTTTCTCATACTAAGCTATCATATTGATTTAGAAGACTTGGGATACAACAAACCAATCATTAGGGTTTCTGCAGGTTTATGAAGGTAAATTTAAGACTTTAAGGGCGGTTTCACACCTGAAAGTCCGCACCAAGGTCCAAACCAAAGTTCACGTTTTGATACATTTTATACTTTCAGAAAGTTTTGGTTCCACACTGCAATTCTGCGAGCGCACTAAAGGACTTTACGTGACACACTCGCGTCCTGTCGTCATCATCTGTGTGGGCTGCATCTTGACATTGATTGGTTTGTAAATGGACGTGACGTCAGCGTGTTGTCAATTCGGCGGGTAACTTTGACAACATGAATGAACAGACGCATATCGCTGCAACTATATTGTTATTTTTATGGCATAATTACCTGCAGCACCAACTATACACAAGGCTAGTCCAAATTCGCCAAATGAACGTCCTCGTCGTGCGAACATTTTATCGTCGCCGGCAGGAAAGGAGGAGAAGACTGCAAGTTGACTTCTTATTATGTCCTCAGACCATACTTCAATTAAAAACCTCGTCTCCTCCTCTCCCCGTGTGCCACGGCTCATTTCTCCTGCCACCTTCAGTTTTTTCGGCTATGCGGGAACCACCAGAACTTCCTGTAAAAGGTCTGAAAGTCCGAACCATACAGAAATGCTTTCACACTAGAAACGCACCAAACCTTTGCTCAGTTTGATCCGGACCGAGACTACCTCTTTTCGTCGGACCAAATTTCATCTGTTTAGTCCGGACCGTGGTGCGGGGGAGGTTTCACAACTGTAATTTTGATTCGGACCAAACTGAAAAGTCCGAAAGTCCGGACCAAACAAGGGAGGTGTGAAAGGGCCCTAAGACCTTTTAAGACCAAGTAAATAAAATGTAAGGAATAAAGTCAAGGGAACACAACATGTCTAAGGAGAAACAGAAGCAGAGTTAAAAAAAATAACTTCCAACAGATATCTATTACGTTTCACTTTTGCTTTTTATAAGTAGCTTCAATCACTCTGCTCTCAACCACTAGAATATGGAAATATCTTTTACTGAACCTTCTGATCACCCTGCACAAAAAATATGTTTTTCCTCAGTACTTTCGTATGGTTTTCCAGTGCAAATGTCTAAAGATTCTTATCACGATGCATTTACTGGAGATAAGAAATAACAAAACATGAAGTCTCGTTTTCTGTGAAATTGATCATTTTCAGTGAGTTTATGATTAAATCAAGAACAAATATCTGCCAATCTGTTCAGAAAAATCTACTTGATTCTAAGTGAAGTTTTGAAACACATTACCAGATAATTTTATTCATTTTCATTTGCACCTTAAGTAAATCTCTCTTTATTTAAAGATGTTTAGGTATTTGTATTGGAAAACAGGTCAAACATAGTGAGAAAGATATTAATTTCTTGCAATGCATGCAACATTTAACTCCATTGCTGCGTCCCAATTCGCCTACTTATACTACGCCCTAAAAGTATGTACTCTTTTTGTGAAGAAAAAGTACATACTTTTGAGTGTGTAGCAAAAGAGTAGGCAAGCTTTGGGACATCTTTAACGGACAGATCATGTCACCGTAAACTGCCCTGTCAATCATCTCGTCACAGTTAAAATCCTCCATTCAATCTAATATAACTTCTTACCATTTCGGAGAGAATTGTTGTCGCACGTTCATCTGCCAGTCATGGGTCTTTCATGCCGAGACTCTCCTCATGTGTTTGGAATTTGAATATAATAATGCATTTAAAAGTGAATGGCTAAACGTATCTTTGCAAAAGTTCACAATGCTGCTGCAGATGCAAAATAATGTGGACAACATTGAATAAATACATTTTCGTCAGGTTAGATACTGATAATAAATCACTCAAACCCCTTTGTCTAAACCTCTCTACATAACCGTCGGACTCGCGTCCTCCATGTCTATGGTTTTTGAACACTTTTCACTCGTGTTTGTAGTTCTATCCGAATCCTCGTCCAACGCGCGATGGGTTGTGGGCAATATCAGGCGTTAGCGTGCGCATCGATCTGCACTTCGGATTCTGACCGGATATAGTAGACCATCCGGGTCTCTTTGGGACACTCATTTCAACATACTATGATTTGGGACGTACTAATTCTATTTTCGAATACTATTTAGGACGGATAGTATGCGAATTGGGACGCAGCACATGACTAAGACTTTCTGCTCTGATTTCAGTACCCTTAATTTGTGTAAGGGCGAATTAAAACTTAAGACCTGCAGAAACCCTAAAGTCATTTTGGAGATTGACAATCACTGATCACCATCTATTTATTGCATGGGGGAAAAAAGCTGATTTTTGGCATTCGTCTAAATCAGTGGTTCTCAAACCTGTCCTGGAGGACCACCAACACTGCACGTTTTCTTTGTCTCCCTCATCAAACACACCTGAATTAACTCATCAGCTCATTATGACATGGGTTAATGAGCTGATGAGTTGAATCAGGTGTGTTTGATTAGAGAGACAAAGAAAACGTGCAGTGTTGGTGGTCCTCCAGGACAGGTTTGAGAACCACTGGTCTAAATGATAACACTTTACAATAAGATTTCATTTGTTACCAATTCATACTTTGCACGTGACGTCACAAGTACTGGCTGGCGGGCAAGAACGTCGTTCTCCAGCAACGAAACCCAGTAAACTAATCAAGGATCTTGCCAGGACGTCGCCAGTTTTACTATACAAAAGTTGGTGTTTTGAGGTTTGTGATATCTATGGTTTTCAATGAGAACCAGAGATGACCCAACAGTAGAGCTAGATTATTTACGGAGGAATCACTACTGCTCGATTATCTTAAAAAACCTTGTCTGCTTTACACAATTAAGCTACCTTGGAGTTAATCCTATTTCTAGTCCATAGTTACGCAGCTAGCTCGCTAACAGACTTGATAGCTACTAAAAGACTCATAAGACCTGGAACTACAGGACTCTATGTTGAAAATACCCGTTTGTTGCCCGCCAGGTATCCATGGTAGTCAACGTGACTGCAAAGTATGAATAGTTAACTACAATAGTAATCATGAACTTACAATGAAAACAAAACAAGATAGACAAAGTGGATTTAAACTCCGATATACTTTGTTCTCTCTGCCATCATTTAATGGATTAAATCCATACTAATGGCGTAGTATTCTGCAAAAGGAGAAGACTCACATCCTTCAGTTTTCGGACCCAGGGTTTCTGGGCCTTACGGAAGCCTTCGTCTGCGTCTTTGGTCTCACGAAATCCACCAATCATTTGCTTGTGGAAGGCGTCCTTCTGCCAGTTTCTAATCTTTTCACTGTCCTCAACAACCAGTTTCTCTTTTAGTTCCATATGGATCTCACTCAGTCTGTCAGCCGCATTCATGAAAGCATGCCAGGCCTTTTCCAGAGTCCCATACTGTGAGCCTGCAGGAGACAAAACAGAATTCAGCTTATAACACTGGATAGTTGCTTACTGGCCCGACTTAAAGGATTAGTTCACTTTTAAAAAAACTTTTGCTGATAATTTACTCACCCCCATGTCATCCAAGATGTGCATGTCTTTCTTTCTTCAGTCGAAAAGAAATTAAGGTTTTTGATGAAAACATTCCAGGATTTTTCTCCATATAATGCACTTTGCTGGGCACCAAATGGTTCAAGGTCCAAAAGACAGTTTCAGTGCAAACTGTTCAAAGGGCTTTAAACGATTCCAGACGATGAATAAGGGTCTTATCAAGCGAAACGATCGCTCATTTAAAAAATAAATAACAAAGTTTAAGTTTAATAATGTCAAATGCTCGCCTTGCTCTGTTCTGTGATGCACGTTCGTGACTCTCCTGTTCGAACTCGTTCATCAAAATGAACAAATCTTTTTTCGAGTCATTTGGTTCATTTAACGAACGAAATGAACGAATTGACTCGGAAAAAGATTCGTTCATTTTGATGAACGAGTTCGAACAGGAGAGTCACACAGAACAGAGCAAGGCGAGCATTTGAGCTTATAAAACTTAAACGTTGTTATTTATTTTTTAAATGACCGATCGTTTCGCTTGATAAGACCCTTATTCATCGTCTGGTGTCGTTTAAAGCCATTTGAACAGTTTGCACTGAAACTGTCTTTTGGACCTTGAACCGTTTGGTGCCCAGCAAAGTGCATTATATGGAGAAAAATCCTGGAATGTTTTCATCAAAAACCTTAATTTCATTTCGACTGAAGAAAGAAAGACATGGACATCTTGGATGACATGGGGGTGAGTAAATTATCAGCAAAAGTTTTTTTTAAAGTGAACTAATCCTTTAAAAAAAATAAAAACACCCCCAATTTTGTATAATATTCTTCTCTAGATACACGTCTTGCCTCTTATTATAATTGTAGGTCAGTGCGTCTGCCCCTTTAAGGTCACGTGGTTTGGTTACTGAATGTGTGTCCAGCCGGAGGCTCTCACTGGGAGGTAATCCACTAATATCCACAACTTTTCTTAAGGTCAATACAAGATACAGTGGCTTTGTTTACACTGAATCCTGAATGCTTAAAACTGTAAAGCTTTCCTGTAGCTCAAACAGTAGAGCATTGGCGCTTGCAACGCCAAGGTCATGGGTTCGAAAACTGATAAGAAAGTAAATGTGTACCTTGAAATGCAATGTAAGTCGCTTTGGATAAAAGCATCTGATAAATGCATAAATGTAAATAGGTACTGTTCTCATGGTTATTTTGCAAGTGCTGTAAACACATCTATGCAAAATCCAGTATATTGTCGCTGTTGGGCGGAAAACTCGTATCTCCAGAATTCGTTATTTACATTTTTTTCATAAATCATTACGATTGGTCACCCTTAACGTCTGTCTGTGGGTTTTTTGCAAATATCTAACCCAGTGTTTCCCAACCCTGCTCATTGAGGCACACCAACAGTGCACATTTTGGATGTCTCCCTTTTCTGACCCATATATTTCTGGTCTTGGAGTCTCCACTAACGAGTTGATTCAGGTGTGATCGATTAGGAAGAGTTGGAAAATGTGTAGTGTTGGTGTGCCTCCAGGAACAGGGTTGGGAAACACTTATCTAACCAATGAAAAATATTAAAAAGAGCTTGTTTAAAGCTCATAACTCCATTGGATCCTCAAACTGTCAATCAAACCTTATAACTCCACCCACTTCTATTGTGAATGAAGTGCCGCATACGTCTTTGCTTGTTTGCAATGCAAGGGTAAGTAAAGAACTGGTGCAGCATTTTCTTTACTCACGAAACACTAAATATGGCTAATGTTTTATTAATTTGAGGAGCAAAGAAGTGTGTCTTAGTCAACCATTTGTCATTGAGAAACCAATACTTTAAATAGCCTGTGCGAAGCACTTCATCTGTTATAACATGAGGCCAAACGATCTTAACCAGTAAGTTGATGAAAATGTAATGCGATGCACTTACTGCATCAGATGCAGCCGTTTTAATAACGGACAAAACAC
The DNA here is from genome assembly GCF_029890125.1 of Rhinichthys klamathensis goyatoka. Taxonomy (NCBI): domain Eukaryota; kingdom Metazoa; phylum Chordata; class Actinopteri; order Cypriniformes; family Leuciscidae; genus Rhinichthys; species Rhinichthys klamathensis. Next base: position 17,709 of record NW_026606871.1, read on the forward strand.
GACACTCAACGGTCAAAAACCTTGCAACTCTATTTGAGCTTGATTTTGGTAAAATGTTTATAATATAATGGACTAGCCTCATAGCATAATTGCCTTAGACATATTTCAAATAAACATGACTTAGGCAATTATGCTATGAGGCTAACGTGTCTGACCACAATATTAACTTTGACAAGGCAGTGTTTAATTATTTTAAAAAAGAAGAAAAGAAAAAAAAGAAGTGTTTTTCCATTTCCTAAAAAGTAGCTGATTTGGAGATACAAGGTTTCCACACAAATTGATAGATCACCGGCACACAACATAAGAAACAGAGGCAGCATTACTGTATATTACATTCATACCTTCTTTTCCCCAAACTACTGTGCAACTATTTTCGGGTGGGCACTAATACGGTGAACAAAAGGTCAGACAGATTTATAAATGTTTGACAGAGCCACTTATCAGCTCATCAGTATAGAATGTGTTAAAGTAGACGCATCCCTCTACAGTCACATCAAGATAAGACGCAAATGCATACTGACCTTTCTCCACAACACCCCTCCATTTCCTTGCCCAATCGCCCAGCTGCTGGGAATAGCCCTTCTCAATCTTGGCCCGCTCCTGGAAGCAGCTGACCAGCTCGTTGCATAGCTTGTAGCCATCGTCAATGCGCTTAACCGTCCTCTTGTAGTTCCCAGGCTAACCGACGAAAGTCATGTTAGACAGTCATACACAAACTCTGCACACAGATCAATTTCTGAATCCGGTTCTCAAACGGAGTCAAACTCACAGACTCAGTGATCTGGTCACAACAATTAACAACTAGGAATATCAGTGATTATATAATTTCAGTCTAATAAATGTCAATCGTTAAATTAAAGATTTTAGAATTTGATTTCCTGTAACTTACACAAGTTAAAAATGGCACAGTTCTCCTAAACTGGTTTAAGGTTTACTCAAAGCAAGGAGAAACGAGATAGTACTTCGGTATTTCGGTTATCAAGTGAAACGAGAAGAAAGCATTTATGAACAAGGACATTTATGACAAATCTTAAAAAAAAAAAAAAAAAAAAAAGAAGTGGTCCACACAACTTGATGCACATTTGGGTGAAAGGTTTATAGAATTATAAGGAACTACATTAATGATTGATAATTCAAAAACATAAAATGGATATAAATGAGAAAAAAAATATATTTACTGCATGATCCCATCTCAACAGTCTTATTGTGCTGCAGATTATTTACATTTATTAATATTCATAATACTAGAAGTGAAACTGTGTTAACATTTTCTATTTGTGCAACATTTGATGCACTTTGGCACACTTTTCTTTTTTTTTTCTAAAATGATATCTAAATGTAAAAGTCATGGCTAATCTTTATATCTTTAAATGGTTTTAGACATTGTCAATTGACCAATATGTTTGATTTTTTTTTTTTACACCTGTCTATGACAGAAAAACATAAGTATTTGCATTGTAAAAAATGATTTTGTGGTGAAGTAAATACTACTGAAAAAAAACAATGTAATTTACATGAAAAAGTTAGTTCAGGCAAGAATAAAAAAAAACTAAGTAAATTCCATATCAGTACTTAATTCAAGCGAGTAGAAATGAAAGCGTAAATATCAACTTAATAAAATTAAGTAAAAATTACTCAACTTTTCTGATACTGGGGTTCCCATCATGCACTGGACCTTGAATAATTAATGAGGATGATTTTTCACTGGTTTCCAGCTGTATTTACACGGTTTTATCATTGCTTTTGTTGTTAGGATTATAGTAACTTGCCATTTTGTGACTGAGTAAATTTTCTGCTCAAAATGACACATTCAAACACAAAAACGATCCATCAAATGTTACCGTCATTGTGTATTTTCTACCAAGTATTGAGGTCTTTGCATTCACATGATGTTTAACATCTGACATGATGTAGTATAAATTACTTAGAAGTTCTAAGTAAAGCCCATACTGGTATAAATCAATATTATTGTTTGAGTGAAATGTAATGCAAAGGAAATTTAAACTAAATTGATATTACTCAACCTTTTACTAGCCAAGTTAAAATTTCTTATTTTCTTTAATTAACCTAGTCAAGTGAAATTAACAAAGTTTACTTAATTCCATATTCCAAGTAAATTTAACTTAAATATTTCTGATTAAAGCTACTGATAAATATGTTTAGGTTTTTACTTAGAAAATGCTTGTAAATTTACAACGATTTGCCGAGTGAAAAAAAGTTGCCTAGCTTTTTTTCAAGTAAATCCTACTCCAAATTTTTTTCAGTGTGCTTATACTATAATTTTATAACATAATTTTACATTCTACATTCAATTTTACATAGGTGCATTCTACACCTAAACTACTGTCAAGACAAATGTATTTATATAGCTCTTTTAAGAATGTGTATGTATGCAGGCAAAGTAGGATGTATCCAACTGGTTTACATTTGACTATATAACAATCAAGCAGTTAAGATTTGCTATATAGTACATAGTAGTTTACTATGAGTGTACTGTATGTATTTGGGCAAGGGTGAATATACTTATAGTAGTTGTATAATTCATAATTAATAAGTAATTAATTAATTATCTCGAGTTATATTGTGGGGATATTGAGAATCATGAAACCTGTGAGGTTTTGTTAAACTTATAACAGTTTGGTGTGGTGACAAGCCTAATTACTATTTGGTGATGCATATAAATGACAGGGTTAAAATAAATATAACATCACCCAGTACCAAGCAGTTTTGCTGATGAGTTAATTGAAAGTAGTCATGGCATAATACTAAGTTATGTCCCATGTACTGCGTGTTATGTAGAAGTCCTCCAGTGTGCAAGACAAAGGCAACTTTTTCGCAAAGGAATGAAAAAGTCCATGTGATGAAAAATGGAGGAGAAAAAAAAAAAACACCCTAAACAGTCAACAGGACCGATGGCAAAATGCTACTTTCACTTTGCTATCTAAGAGCCCTTAATATCTCTTAGTTTTCTCCAAGGCAAGTATGGACCTGACCAAGCATGCTTGAAGAATTGTAGTGTAGAAAGCTCTCAGAGAGCTCTTGGAAATGTCGGATCTGCAGGAATCCGCTCCTTTAGTGTCTGTAACTCCCTGGCTGGACGCCACAGCATGCGGCCCACTCTGCCAGGGAGATCTGTGTCTGTGTGTGTGTGTGAGAGAGAGAATGTGGGATACTAACCTCCCAGAAGCTGTCCCAGCTCCCAACGTCTTGCAGATCCCCGTTGGAAGACATTTTGGGGTCGCCCTTGCAGCACGGAATGATGGCGGCTGTCTGTCAAACTGTGAAGAACAAGTCGTGAAATCAAACAGTGCCAACAAGTGTAGCATATCATGACAACCAAAGACACACAAAACAAACTAGTTCCTCCAGTCTCTGCTCTAGATGACACACATGCCCTCAAGTTCAATCAAGAAAACTAAGTAGTGGCATATCATACGAAATATATATTCCATAGACATTTCACTACGGTCTTGCCAGGAACCTCTCGTGACCCAACGCTCCCTGGCCTCTAAAGTTAAGACATCTGCCCATGCACAGTAATCCTGCATTTCGCTACAGTAAGGAAGCCAGCGTAGGCCAGTCTCACCTCTGAGCGGATTGGTGTCTGCCTAAGGTAAACCTAGGTGAAGCACAAGCTTCTCTGCTCCAGTCTGGGTGGAGTCGCAAAAAAAGCAAATGGATCCTCCCTTTAGTCAAGTCAAGTCACCTTCATTTATATAGCGCTTTTAACAATATTGTTTCAAAGCAGCTTAAAATAAAGGTTCTTTATTGGCATTGAGGATTCCATTTAGAACCTTTAACATCCATGGAACCCTTCCATTGCACAAAAGGTTCTTTATAGATGAAAACTAAAATCTTTAGATTATTAAAAGTTCGAGGCTCAGACTCGCTGTCCCAGTTTAAAACTAGATTAAAGACGCATCTCTTTAGCCAAGCATTCACATAATGCTTACCTTTTATACAACTGTTGAATCAGACCGAATGCATTAATATTATGAACAGCAGCTACGCTAATTATTTCTCATCTACTTTTCTGCTGTTATCTCGGGACGCTAGTCCCGAGGTAAATGGTGTTTGTCAGCTCCAGTTTGTATCCAGCCTCTCACGGAGACTTCAGATGCCCCAACACCTGCGATGAGATGACTAAACGCCTGCGATATGTTATGCCCTAAATTAATACATGAATAACTAACTGTATTTTTCTATGCACATTTCTGAAATGCACTTTCTGTAAAGCTGCTTTGAAACAATATGTATTGTGAAAAGCGCTATACAAATAAATTTGAATTGAAAAGTTCTTTACACTAAAGCTGTGGTCACACATTAACGATATTTCACCAAAATTTCATAGGCATTAGACAAAAAGGTTAATTATCTCTTGTCAATAATATAGCGGTGCATTGACAATACAAGATCTTGACCAAAAGTTGATGCACCTCTTGATGGAAATAAATGTCGTGATGTTACTTCCATCAAGAGGTACAGTACATACATTTTTGGTCAAGATCTTGTATTGACAAAGCAAGAGTCCATCACTCTGTAAAGTCTCCTCCGGCACATCCCAAAGACTTTCAATGAGTTTAAGCTCTGGACTCAGAGGAGACAATTCATATGTGAAAATTATTCTTCATGCTCCTCACACCCATTCTTTCACAGTTTGAGCTTGATGAATCTTGACATTGTCATCCTGGAATATGGCCATGATGTGTCTTTAGAAGTGCTGTCAAAAGTACCGACTTTGGTCCCAATTTGGTATTGAAATTTAAAAAATTTGATGATACCAGCATTTCATGCTTAACATATGTCTGTGATTGGCAACAATAAAAAACGCTTCAAAAACATGTTGTAAATAGAAATCTTTGACGCTCTTCACAGAGCGCTTACACAGATACACACAGAAGCGTTTGAAAGCAGGAGTCAATCAATGATCGGATCCCTAGTAGATCCACTGATAGACGGATCCGCTGATAGCATCTGCTTTTAAACACTCCAATCAATGTGTATCTGTGCAGGGGCGTAGGAGCAATTTTGAACCTGGGGGGGACAGTAAACGTCCCAGATTTTTGTATATATTTTTTTATATATATATATAAGGCACTTAAATGCTCATTTCTAATGACTTATGGGAACAGACTGTATTACTTAGTTTGGTTCTAAGCAGTGATTAAATTGGGATTTATTATGTGGGCTCTCCCTAGGGGGGTCCGGTGGGTATGCTCCCCCGGGAGTTTTTTTGAAAAATAAACCATTAAATGGCACTTTCTGGAGAATTTTGTGCAAAGAAATTGAGAAAATGAGTCTTACATGATATGTGAAAAACTGCAAGGTTAAGAGCATATACTTTGCATTGTTGTAGTATCAACAGGTATTAGGACATTTAGCATTTACATTACTGTTAATCAGTCATGTACTGATTAACTAAAGTTAAAAACTCAAATAAAAGGTTGATTTAATTTCCATTAACCACCTAGCTTACCCCCCAAGGATAGATTGAAAAATAAAATCAATCTATCCTTGTGGAAAGGTTCCTTAGTAGCTAAAAGTAGGTCTAGCAAGTCTTATATTTCTGTAATTCACACAGATCAAACACAAATATGCTGCCTGAATAGATTGCTAGTTTATTTTGAGTAGCCAGCTAGCAGTTCTCTTGGCAGTTTGCTGATAATCCAGTGTCTGAAGTAAAATGCTCAAAACATCTCCTGAGAAAAATCACATGGCCAACCTAGTCTTGGTTATTTAATTTAGATTTAGTCTTATTTTCCTTACCTTGTCATTCAAGGCCAGGGCACTTTATGTACATTTCTGGAACTTTTGCACGCTTCCACATCCCGCGCAACTAGGATCTCCCAGGAACACTCATTATATATCGCTGCGTACATTTATCTGTGTCACCTAGATGCGCATGCGCGATCATGGTCGACTGACAACGAGATTAGCAGCTGAAGAATATACGGCCGTTTTTTAAAATTGAATTATGTATTTAAAGCTCCAGTCCGTACCTTTAAGTTAAAAAAAATCCAAAATAATTATATTAAAAAAAACTTATTCTGCCAGTGGTCAAAACTATCTGCTTGCCGTAGCTAGATTCAAAACGGTTAGCTTGTAATAATGATTTTAATTCCAGTGGTACTGGTGGGTTTCCGCGGGAAATTCGAGCATGTCTTTGCGTCATGACGTCACACCCGTACACATAAAGAAGGAGTTTCGGCTAGCCGGCTATACTGCGCGTGACGAGATGTTTAGATGTATAGGCTTTTCTCGCAGCACTTTACATAATTAAACTTATGGCATCCAGAAAGATCCAAACAACAATCATCAGTGTCAACTGGAGATTCAGCAGTTATAAAACCCAAAAGACTTCGTACTTCGGATTTAAGGTGGCTAGAGAAAGAGAAAGAAACCGTCTCATGCGAACACAAGGATTTAAACATCGGCGGGGCTTTTGAAGAGTGCGTGAACTCCGTGTTTTGAAGGGGTTCGAAACGGAAGAAGAGACGGCTTTTTTCTGCTGAACAAGTAAGACATTTCAATAGTTCAATCGTGTAACAGTACGTTTTCTTAATTCACACAGTTATGGAGTTTCCTTTGTTGTGCCTTTCTCGTTTTGCTATTATGGAGAATATGAATTCTGAACTACACAGGTAACCATAAAACACATTAAATTTAACATTAGTCACGCAATGCTGATGTTGTTAACATGAACAATTTGAGAACAAAGTAGGCTATAATTTGCACGGTTGCTGTAAATCGCGTTGATTAAATCTAACGAAGCTTATCATGTCGAATGCTTTTTCCCCCTTAGTTGGTCAGAACAAAAATGGATTTTACTTACTTGTTCAGAAGACATTTTCTGATGAAAATTCTTATGTTGGTCAAACTTTCAAAAAGTGAATCTGTGATTCTGTATGCCAGTATCCACACAGCGCGGTGACTGACAGCAGCACTCGCCTCAAAGCACTGTGTTCATCGGCGCTGCTTCATGCCGATTTACAACCCACGTAAAGATGATAATTCCGCGAATCACTGCAGTTACAGATTTCGAACAGAGAGATGGCGACAAAGAGGAAAAGATACGGACTGCAGCTTTAAAAGTTGCCGAATTGATTCATTTGGAGACTCTGAAATTGGCAGAGATAGGCAGGCAATGCAAAAAAAAAAATTCTTACATTGGGAAATAGTGGGGGGGACAAAACTTAGATTTTGAAATGTGGGGGGGGGGGGGGTGGGGGGGCCCCCACGTATAATGGCTCCTACGCCCCTGTATCTGTGTAAGTTCTCGGTAAATAAAACATGAAACAATTGAAGCGTTGATCATTGTAGCCAATCACAGACATATGTTGAGTGCTTGAACACCATGGCCAATCAGAGGTGTTTAAGAATCCGTTCAACAGCGCTCAAAATGCTACAGGGAAATTATGGTATCACCACATTTTTTTTATTTCTGTAACGAGTCGGTACAGAAGTCAGGAATTTTGACAACACTACTTCCTTCCTACATGGTTGTTTAAGAAATGAAAAGCAACACACTCCACCAATTAGTGTTAGAAGAACTGTTGCCAAACATATAACATGCTAGAAACATAATAATCACTGCAATAATGATCCAATCATAGACTCTTAAGCATTAGCCTGTTTAAATCCAAACAGCGACTTTTGTTTTAGTTTTTTGGCTGGGCGGTGTATAAAGCACAGCTCACACATAACTCTAAGCTACTTTCGGTTTGTCAGAATGGTGAATTCAAGAAATAAAAGGTACCACCTGGAAAGGGTTTCCTGGAACCTTTCCATTGGATAAAAGGTTATAAGGAAAAAAAAAGGTTCTTTAAGAACTGTTTATAAAAAGTTATTTGGGGATTGCTGCAAAAAAACTTTATTTTTAAGAGTGTGGAAAGGCATGTTGATAAATATATGTCTGCTGATATGCAAGTGTCCATTGCTCATAGGGGCATGGGAGACACTACGCCTCTCCAACACTTATTCATCGCCCTAAAATAACCGGTTTATTAATGCACAAAGTGCTTCGGCTACTGCATAAACTACATTTAGTCCAAACAGAACAAGTAGGCGTACATATAATAAACTTTGTACACGCTCTTCCCGTGCTTGTATACATTTAGCACCACTTCTGGCCTTGGTTTCTCGTCATATTGTTTGAGCCAAGGTCGTATGGTTTCCTCAAACAGACACAACAAAAGGGAGGAAGCAGTGGGATCGGTCTCGCAGGAGCATCTGCTTCCAATTCAGGCCAAACTGGCTATGCTAATGGAAAATTAGCATCCTCAAGAGGGACTTGGGAACCAACATAGTGAAGAGCATTTGCTGTGGATGCATAGTTCTGACAATGTATTTAATGATTTGTTGAGCAATTTCTGGTTTGCGATAGATTTTCAAACATGACACAAAGGTAGGGTTGGGCAGTATAATCAATTTTGTAGGGCATATCAATATATTTTCAAAAATGTGAAACTTTATTTTGTTTTTGGGCTTTTTTTTTTACTTATTTTTCCCATATTTTACATTGTTTCAGCTCCTCTCTTTCCAGTCTGTCAGTAAAGCTCTGTTTAGTTTCTGTCTCTATGAAGCCCCTCCTTCTGAAAAGCACACTGTGCTCTGATTGGTCAGCTGGACCAGTGTGCTGTGATTGGTCAACTGCTTTGAGCGTGTTTGGGAAAACTAACCGCCAGTTTCAACACACTTCTAACTAACTCAACCAGGCCCGGCCCTTTATTTTGCATAAGCCTTAGGCTACATTGCCACTTTGTAGAAAATAATGATATATATATATATATATATATATATATATATATATATATATATATATATATATATATATATATATATATATATATATATATATATATATATATATATATATATATATATAGTTCACTGCCATTCAGCCAAAAAAAAATTTGAGATATGATTTTTCACCAGCACCATTAGCATACTATTTTTTAAGAATTGTAGAAACACAGTTACTTTATTGTTAGCATAGCACAAGTTGTTTTTCTACATTTAGCAACCGTTTAAGCAAAAAACTAAAAGAAGCTGAAACACATTTTTAGGCGCCTGCGTGTTATGGCACATCCCTAATTTCAAGCAGATCCTTTTAGCACTGCTATTTGTTGCAGTTCAACACAAATCGTCTCTACATCTGACTTCACATCCTTGAAGATCATTTGGGTAAACAGTGTATAGCCTAGTGCATTATTTTGGATGCAACTTCCTATGCACTTATACACTGTGTAGTGTGTACTTATGCACTACTATAGTCAGTGCAAGAGTTTTATAAGGTTATTTTGTCATTTAACATCAGAGTCTGATGCCCCTCCCCCTCTGTTGCGTAATTAAAGCTGCGACAGTCGAGCGAATGAAGTGTCCAACATCACACACTATGTTTTTCCGGTTAATTAAGTGCATCATCTGAGTATTGAAAGTGCACTTTTTCTTTTTGGACTTTTCAATGAACTCGCAATATTTATACTACAAAGAGTCTTTGAATAATACAATAGCAGGCGAATTGGGATGCACATTTAGTTTTTTTCCATTAAATAAAGAGCTTGGATTACTTCCCTTGAACTTCCTCCCTGTGAGGTGAAGAGAGGGCTGGGAGTGGAAAGTCAGCTCCCGATGATGGTATTTCCCACAAACATGCCAGGAGGAGCACTGATATGAGAGCTTCACTTGAACCTATTTAAAATCAGTAAATATTGTTTGGAGTACTGGTATTGCTGTAGAATATTAGCATATTACTAATGGCGTAGTGTGTGACAGTACACGTTATGCAACAATACACATTTCAACTTTGACGCATGATTTTGTCGTATTTATTAAGCCAAGACACCACATGTGAACAGGGTAAAAAGATTCCACCATGAATTTTGTGCTGACAATTGTCATAAAAAGAATTGCGATTAAAGCTGCGTTCACACTACACGCGACCAAGCGACATGATACCATTCATTTTCAATGGTGAGCGGGCGACTTTCGGCGACACGCGCGGTCGCAACCGTTGGCGGCTGGATGGGGCGTGTCTGGCGACGCGACAAAGTTGAGATCTGTTTAACTTTATGCAAATGCAGAGCGACTTTCGGGAGCGACAACCAATAGGAGTGAAGTCAGTGGAGCGCGTCACTCTTCAGTGCGGAGTCTGACCGAGGCAAGTTGAACGAGAAGGTCATTTTAGCAGTCAGAAACTGTCCTATTATTTATGATATATCTCCGTGTACATACAGTGGTATTCACCGTACTGACTTCGTGAATGAATGGTTTCGGTAACCCAGATAGACCGGTATTTGCCCGTTTTCTGCAGTTAAATAGCCACGATGGCAAAGAGCACTCACTGTTTCTCGTTCATCTTTATTATTGTGCATTTTATGTACTGATTCCATTTATATTTAGACTTTTCCTTCCAAAATATTTGTTTGTAGCGGCAAGAAAACGTTGTTGTCTAACAGAGTAACATCCGTGAATGTCAGGCGCGAGTGATTTCAATGTTAAGTCAATGCAAAGACGCGTTACGCGCGTAAAAAATTCCTGCGGCGCGAATGAGGCATAGAGCGCGGCGCGGTAGACGCGAATACGCCTCATTCGCGCGTCAAGTTCGCACGAATGGCGCGAATTGAAGCGTCTGGCGCGGAATCTCGTTACGCGCGAATGATTTAGTTAGTGCTATTTGTGCATTCACGCGTTTGACGCGAATTCGCGTCTGCCGCCGAGTTGAAAAATCTGAACTTCTGCGTCAATTCGCGCCGCGTTAACCAATCAGGAGCCTGCTTGCTGCTGTCACGTGGTGAAGTGAAAGTTTATGTTATTTTAATAAATTATTTTGTAATATTACTAAAATGTCTGGTGTGGTTCTAATGCACAACAAAGCAAATCTTTCACATAAAAACTCGATTTTAATATATGAGAGATAGTACTCATTTTGTATTGAATGCTATTTATTCCATATCTATTTTAGATTATATGAAACATTATTATTTTAATGTAAAAACAACAAACACTTAGTGTATAATAAATAAATAAAATATCACAGGACAGGTTTCACTTTTGGAGGCTGGCTCCATTTATTATCAAATAAATGTGCGGGCGAGGGTGAACCTCGCGCCGGGCTGTAGAGCGCGGGCTCGTCAGGCAGCGACCACTCGAGGCCGAGGCTTTACACGGCCTACGGTATCCTCGTCAGCGTCCTCACCGTTAGGTCCACCAAACCTAGCTCCTGGAACAAATGGTGAAACTCCTGAAACCCTCCGGAGGGTCTGGTGGATCCGAGTACAGCGAAGATGTACCCTACGCAGCCGTTTCTGCTCTCCAGAGCAAATACGAGCGGTGACTCTCTCGATTAATGCTAATGCTCGATAAACATCTAAAAAAGATGGCCGCCTCCGGATTTCGCTTCTGACGCGCGTAAATTTCGCTTCAAACTTTTGTTTTTATGCGCGTCAGTTTCACTCTTGACGCACGGATTAACACAAAGTGGTCAAGCGTCAAACTAGACGCGGTAGACGCGAATTTGACGCGCTATTCGCGTCCGGTGTGAACGCACAGTTACAGAGTAGGCCTAATATGCTACTTTTTCTTTTACCTTATAATATTATACTTTTTATTATTATTATATTAATTTAAGCACATATGATTTACTTTAATGCAGTAAAAATGAATAATATTTGTATAGTTATTACTTAGTATAATTAATATAATATATTACAGAATGCATTCTTATTGACACACAAGCCTTGATTTTGTGTATGAAGGAACACCTTTGACTATCTTTGTGTACTTCTGATGTGTTTATTTATTCTTTACTCTCTGACATAATTAATTATGATTTCTTTGCTTCTCGCTTTAATTTCCCTAATTTTGATGGCAAAATTTAACAAATTTAAACTGCATAATAATTGCGGTTATCTCAAATAATTGCAATTAGACATAATAAGCACGATCATACAATTATTCAATAATCGTGACAGGCGTATTTACTATGGCCAGAGTTGACTAATCACAGCAAATTAAGACAATTGTTTTGGATTACAAGGTTTCTGTTTAATAAGCAGAGGGATTCATAATCTAATTAAATTTACACTTAAATGGCATACATTTAGAATAGGAATCTGAACATCGGATAAAACCAGGTTCAATATTCATGTTTCATTTTGAAATGACACTAGAGTTAAAGGTTTTTACAGAGGGGATTTTGGATATCGCTTTTTATTACTCCATAAATCATTGAATACTGTCAGCCAGAAAAAAAAGAAGAAAAAAAACACGTAGGTTTTTAGGAATAAAACGTCACGGGAAACCACTGACCATTGTTTGAAAAAAATTAATATATTTTAAATATCTTCATAGGAATAAAATGTTCAAATAAAACAGGTGAATGATATGAACAAATCCCTCTATTAAAAAAATTCAGAAAATACATTATAGAATAAAAATATATTCAGAAAAAATAAATGATGTATGTGCAACTGGATATGATCCTGAAGTGTAGATTTAAGCTCAGTGTATTAGAATAAAAAATACAAACTTTTAAATGTGCATTTTGGAGGTTTTCTTTTCACTAGTCTGGAAGAAGACATATAATGGAAGCAAAATGGGTTTGCCTATAGTGAGTCAGCGACACCGCACTGACACCGTAAATATGCAAATAATGATGTTAAGCCGGGGTTTAGGAATGTGCAGTGTGAAACGGCAAAGTATGAATACCAATGATTAATTGTTAGCCCCGGGTAAATTATAAGCAACGTGAAGATAACCCAGGATTCTGTTTACCCAGGGTTTAGAATGACCCAGGGTTAACTAGTCCTCATGAATATACCCAAATTAAATTGTGACCGTGTTTGAATTGCATATTGTTGTATATTACACTATATATTTTTTTTATAGCAGCAGTATTCAGCACATATCACTATGGCCCTGTTTACACCTGGTGTTAAGATGTGTCTTGGTCGATCGGATCACAAGTGGACGACGCTAAACACAGGTGTAAACGGGGTCTAAAGCGTTTTGAGTTTGTCCACTTTCAACCACTTCCAGAGGTAGCGGGAAACACATTTGACCGGATTGCTTTCATAGTGTAAACGCTCATGTGATCGAATGTGTTCAAACAGCCACAAAAGACCGTCTTCTCTCCGTCTACTGATCAAATGCGTGAACATTATGGGAAGCGCTCGAGCCAGACGGGGTTTAAACTGTCGGCTGGAGACACAAATTTGGTTTGAACTTTGAAGATGAAAAATGTACCAAGCAGAAATGAAAGCTGCTGCACTCCGTATGTTTTTCCATCTCCTTTCACGTTTATACCCAAATTGCTTGAGCTTATTTCATCCTTTAGATCGAAAGATCTGATAAAGCCCATACATTTACCCGCACATAGACCCTCCCCTGGAAGAAATCAGGACAGAAGTGGTTGAAAGTGGAAAAAAAAGAGACGGATTAGAGCACCAAACAGGAATGGGTCTCCGTCGTCTACTTGTGATCCGATCGACCAAAACGCATCTTAATACCAGGTGTAAACAGCACCTCTGTAACCCGTATTGCAACAAATTTACAAGGAACTATGTGAAAACGACAAGGAAGTGGAATAAAGTAAAAAAGCACAAAGCATTCACAACAATATGTGCACAAGACATTTGAAGAAGCCAGACACACCCATTCCCATGGAGCCGGTCACACTGTATAAGTACAGCAGCGAACAGCTGTGTCATGCTGAACTCCAGAAATAATCAAAAGCCCCAGAGATCCCGTCGAGCTGGAGCGAGAACACAGCAGATCCCAATAACACTCTTCCATTAGCAGCCAACAATCTCCAACAGCTGAGAGTAGATGGAAGTAGATTGGGTCCTGACTGGACATGTCAAATACCCACTGTCAGGGCCATGGCCTAAAAGAACCTAGCAACAGGTAAATCAACACAATGGACATGTTCACGGAGATCCTGGAGCTGTAAAACTGAAATACTAGCAGGGAGGAGTGCGGCCCCGTTCTCATTGCGCCGCTCTCTATTGTTCAGTACAGCAGTGCTTCTGGTTTGGTCCATCACATCGATGTAAAAGAGCTCAGCACTCCCATGGAGATCCGAGCTAAAAACGGGCCCGTCTGGTGAGAGGAGTGACCGCAACGGCTGTAATTACACGGCTGTGTCAGCAAATCACTGAGGGAAGAGCAGGCAGCTCTTAGATCTACTGCGCAAAGTTGGACAGCAAACAGCAAACTATAGTGCCTGTCCAGAGCAAAAAATCTATAGAGCCAAAAGAAAATATGAGTGGTGCTTCTCCATGCAAACTCTCCATGATCTAGGGTGTTGCTATTCAGTTGCTAAGGTGCTCAGAATGCTTTTAGGACATGTAACATGCTGTGGAAGATTGATAGTTTTCAGGCAGTTGCTAGGATGTTGTAAGTGGATGTTAGGATGTAGGTGGGTTGCTTTGATTTTTTTAGTTGTTCTGACCACCACAATGCTAGGTTGTTACGATGTTTTGCTAAGGCCGAGTGGTTGTTAGTACGTTGCTAGGGTGTTGTGTAAGGTTGATTGCCGCTGCTAGGGTGTTGTGGGTGGTTGCTAGGGTGTTGTGTATGGTTGATCGGCACTGCTAGGGTGTTGTGGGTGGTTGCTAGGGTGTTGTGCATGGTTGATCGGCACTACTAGGGTGTTGTGCATGGTTGATTGGCACTGCTAGGGTGTTGTGGGTGGTTGCTAGGGTGTTGTGCATGGTTGATCGGCACTACTAGGGTGTTGTGCATGGTTGATTGGCACTGCTAGGGTGTTGTGGGTGGTTGCTAGGGTGTTGTGCATGGTTGATCGGCACTGCTAGGGTGTTGTGGGTGGTTGCTAGGGTGTTGTGCATGGTTGATCGGCACTGCTAGGGTGGTGTGGGTGGTTGCTAGGGTGTTGTGCATGGTTGATCGGCACTGCTAGGGTGTTGTGGGTGGTTGATCGGCACTGCTAGGGTGTTGTGGGTGGTTGCTAGGGTGTTGTGTATGGTTGATTGGCACTGCTAGGGTGTTGTGGGTGGTTGCTAGGGTGTTGTGTATGGTTGATTGGCACTGCTAGGGTGTTGTGGGTGGTTGCTAGGGTGTTGTGCATGGTTGATCGGCACTACTAGGGTGTTGTGGGTGGTTGATCGGCACTGCTAGGGTGTTGTGGGTGGTTGCTAGGGTGTTGTGGGTGGTTGATCGGCACTGCTAGGGTGTTGTGGGTGGTTGCTAGGGTGTTGTGCATGGTTGATCGGCACTGCTAGGGTGTTGTGGGTGGTTGATCGGCACTGCTAGGGTGTTGTGGGTGGTTGCTAGGGTGTTGTGTATGGTTGATTGGCACTGCTAGGGTGTTGTGGGTGGTTGCTAGGGTGTTGTGTATGGTTGATTGGCACTGCTAGGGTGTTGTGGGTGGTTGCTAGGGTGTTGTGCATGGTTGATCGGCACTACTAGGGTGTTGTGCATGGTTGATTGGCACTGCTAGGGTGTTGTGGGTGGTTGCTAGGGTGTTGTGCATGGTTGATCGGCACTGCTAGGGTGTTGTGGGTGGTTGCTAGGGTGTTGTGCATGGTTGATCGGCACTGCTAGGGTGGTGTGGGTGGTTGCTAGGGTGTTGTGCATGGTTGATCGGCACTGCTAGGGTGGTGTGGGTGGTTGCTAGGGTGTTGTGCATGGTTGATCGGCACTGCTAGGGTGTTGTGGGTGGTTGCTAGGGTGTTGTGCATGGTTGATCGGCACTACTAGGGTGTTGTGCATGGTTGATTGGCACTGCTAGGGTGGTGTGGGTGGTTGCTAGGGTGTTGTGCATGGTTGATCGGCACTGCTAGGGTGTTGTGGGTGGTTGATCGGCACTGCTAGGGTGTTGTGGGTGGTTGCTAGGGTGTTGTGCATGGTTGATCGGCAGTGCTAGGGTGTTGTGGGTGGTTGATCGGCACTGCTAGGGTGTTGTGGGTGGTTGCTAGGGTGTTGTGCATGGTTGATCGGCAGTGCTAGGGTGTTGTGGGTGGTTGCTAGGGTGTTGTGCATGGTTGATCGGCACTGCTAGGGTGTTGTGGGTGGTTGCTAGGGTGTTGTGCATGGTTGATCGGCAGTGCTAGGGTGTTGTGCATGGTTGATCGGCAGTGCTAGGGTGTTGTGGGTGGTTGCTAGGATGTTGTGCATGGTTGATCGGCATTGCTAGGGTGTTGTGGGTGGTTGCTAGGGTGTTGTGCATGGTTGATCGGCACTACTAGGGTGTTGTGCATGGTTGATTGGCACTGCTAGGGTGGTGTGGGTGGTTGCTAGGGTGTTGTGCATGGTTGATCGGCACTGCTAGGGTGTTGTGGGTGGTTGATCGGCACTGCTAGGGTGTTGTGGGTGGTTGCTAGGGTGTTGTGCATGGTTGATCGGCAGTGCTAGGGTGTTGTGGGTGGTTGATCGGCACTGCTAGGGTGTTGTGGGTGGTTGCTAGGGTGTTGTGCATGGTTGATCGGCAGTGCTAGGGTGTTGTGGGTGGTTGCTAGGGTGTTGTGCATGGTTGATCGGCACTGCTAGGGTGTTGTGGGTGGTTGCTAGGGTGTTGTGCATGGTTGATCGGCAGTGCTAGGGTGTTGTGCATGGTTGATCGGCAGTGCTAGGGTGTTGTGGGTGGTTGCTAGGATGTTGTGCATGGTTGATCGGCATTGCTAGGGTGTTGTGGGTGGTTGCTAGGGTGTTGTGCATGGTTGATCGGCACTGCTAGGGTGTTGTGGGTAGTTGATAAGGTGTTCTCAGTGCTTCTTAGCATGCGGTTTAAATAAACCATAAGATCGAAGGCGTCTTTCAAGTTAAACGAGCATAAAACGTGCAGAATGAGTTATGTAGAGTTTAATGTTTAGAGTAAAGGATGTAAACATTCCCTTATACTCACGTATGAGCTAAAGTAACAGTTTGTCTGATGACCTTTGAAACACTGTACAGAGCAACGTGGCACGAATGTTTTTACAGATTCCCACTGCTGACAAAATACCTAGAAAACTAGGATACCAAATCTGCTTTCAGAGCATAAAAAGACAAAAGCTTTGTGATATTCGAAACCTGATTACTTTAACATTGACCATGACTAACAACAAAGACAAAAAAACTACCCAGCTTTGTTAAGTTGTTGGAACTCACTTCATTTCCTTGTGCGAGAACACGTCCAAATCCTCAGGATTATTGGGATGAAAAGGCTTTGGTCTAAAATGTACAATTCATTGCATGTCGGCATTCGGCAATGATTTAAATGCTTTATGGTATAGAAGATTTCTTGTACTGATCATCCCAGACAAAAAATAGACAGCAGCAGATGGCTGATCATGCATGTTATTTGTAATCTAGTGCAACAGCTTTAACTGGGCAACCCCCTTCCCCAAGAGGAGACAGATGTGCCGAACTCCCATTTGTATAAATGCCTCTAACAATTTGTTGCACAAGTTGCTGAGAGTGTCAGGGGCCCTGCTTTTGGGGAAGTTTACTTTTCATAGGTCGTTGACTCGGTTTAGATGTTTTTGCCAGATCAGTGCTGAAGTCTGTCAAGCTCGATTACTACAAAACAGAGCATTTCTTTAGTCACACACAACTGGCCGACAAGAACAAAAATTTAGTGACTAAACCCATCCATATTCAAGATGATCAGGAGAAATAATGCTTTAGGTTTTAAAGAAATAGCTCTGTAACTAATTTTTTTTTTTTTTTTTTACAAATTAAACGGATACTCAAATATGAAAATTCGAAACTTAATTTAACATAATTTGAGGAATGACAAGTGTTTTTTTTTGTCCAAACAATGGAGGTCAATGGGCTCCAAAATGGCTCCCACTTTTGCAGAGTAAAAAAACCATGCAGGTTTGAAACAACTTGAGGGTGAGTGAGTAAATGATGACTGAATTTTCATTTTTGGGTGGAGTAAACGAATAATAAGCATCTTCATGTCAGACCTGTATGTGTTTACTTTCATCAAACAAATCAGAAGATATTCTGAAGAATGTTTGTGCTGCTCTTTTCCATTCAACACAATCGCAACCCAAGGGCTGTTGCGATATTTGAAAAACCACAATAAAGCAAGTAACATAGAAGTAGTCCATCCATATGAAGCAGAATCGCAGATGCATTATCATGTCTTACGATAGCTTTGTATGCAGAAGAGAATGAAATGCTAAAAAGTTATTTACTTAAAATCTTTCCCTCTACATGGCATGTAAATGCATGTATACCAAATACCATGATGCCAAATTCCATTTGTTCCTGGGTGTCTCATAACACACTGAGTTTAAATAGGCTATACGTAAAAGCACAAGAGAACTAAGAGCTACTGCGACAGCTAAAGTTTTACTTTATAGTACTGTTTTCTGTCAATTAAAACCCTGCGTCTGTATTCACCGTATGAATTAAATTTATAAATGATTCTTAGAGCAGTGAGTGATTTTCTCTTCTTTTTAAAGCTGCAGTCCGTAACTTTTCCTCTTTGTCGCCATCTCTCTGTTCGAAATCTGTAACTGCAGTGATTCGCGGAATTATCATCTTTACATGGGTTGTAAATCGGCATGAAACAGCGCGGATGAACACAGTGCTTTGAGGCGAGTGCTGCTGTCAGTCACCGCGCTGTGTGGATACTGTCATACAGAATCACAGATTCACTTTTTGAAAGTTTGACCAACATAAGAATTTTCATAAGAAAATGTCTTCTGAACAAGTAACATCCATTTTTGTTCTGACCAACTAAGGAGGAAAAAGCATTCGACATGATAAGCTTCGTTAGATTTAATCAACGCGATTTACAGCAACCGTGCAAATTATAGCCTACTGTTCTCAAATTGTTCATGTTAACAACATCAGCATTGCGTGACTAATGTTAAATTTAATGTGTTTTATGGTTACCTGTGTAGTTCAGAATTCATATTCTCCATAATAGCAAAACGAGAAAGGCACAACAAAGGAAACTCCATAACTGTGTGAATTAAGAAAACGTACTGTTACACGATTGAACTATTGAAATGTCTTACTTGTTCAGCAGAAAAAAGCCGTCTCTTCTTCCGTTTCGAACCCCTTCAAAACACGGAGTTCACGCACTTTTCAAAAGCCCCGCCGATGTTTAATCCTTGTGTTCGCATGAGACGGTTTCTTTCTCTTTCTCTAGCCACCTTAAATCCGAAGTACGAAGTCTTTTGGGTTTTATAACTGCTGAATATCCAGTTGACACTGATGATTGTTGTTTGGATCTTTCTGGATGCCATAAGTTTAATTATGTAAAGTGCTGCGAGAAAAGCCTATACATCTAAACATCTCGTCACGCGCAGTATAGCCGGCTAGCCGAAACTCCTTCTTTATGTGTACGGGTGTGACGTAATGACGCAAAGACATGCTCGAATTTCCCGCGGAAACCCACCAGTACCACTGGAATTAAAATCATTATTACAAGCTAACCGTTTTGAATCTAGCTATGGCAAGCAGATAGTTTTGACCACTGGCAGAATAAGTTTTGTTTAATATAATTATTTTGGATTATTTTTAACTTAAAAAAGCTACGGACTGCAGCTTTAAAAAATAATAAAAAACAGACAACAGCAGTTATATTAGGTTGCTGTCTAGGGATGCACGATATTATCGTCACAACACGTAAAAGTGTACAGATGACCCCATAATAAACACTATGGGGAATATGACGATATGCCTTGCCGATATGGTAACGTGTTGATATGCGCCTGCAACAACTCGTGTGCAAGGAGGGCTATAAGATCACATCAGCAGTGTCATTCTTGAAGTGAACTTTTGCATGTATGGTTATTATATTCACCACAAGTTTTTGATTGCTGCTTTGAATTTGTGAATGCGACTACAGAAGGACACATCCATTGTGTGATAGCCATCAACAATCACTCTCTACTCTCTAGCGCGTGCACTGTAAAAATGATCAATAACTTACGACAACATATGTTTTTACATTGCTTTAACTCATCAAAATAAGTTAAGGTTAGTTTTTAGGTTTTTTTTTTTTTGCTTGACAGTATCCTTCACTTTCATTGTATGGAAAAGAGCAACATGAACATCTACAAAACATTTTCATGTTCAACAGGGGAGCGAAACAAATCAAAAAGATCTTAACAAAAAGTGTTTATAATGGGGTCAACTGTACACTTTTACAGTGGCATTGGAAATACATTCGCTCTGTAACAGCCCTCGAAAAGTAGGGGAGTGGGTGGCAGCACATTTGCAATCAATTAGAAGGGCATTTACCCTAGTTGTTAGATGTGGCTTTACAAATACGACCGTTTGTATGACTCTCAAACAGATCTCTGACACACACCTTCGCAAACAGCATAAATGCATGTCAGCCTCACAGGAAGAAAACCTTTGAGTCGTGGGACAAGGCAGCAAATAAATGACAAATACTGGATAACCTGCAACCACAGACTGACCCACGAAACAATGGCTTTCGTCTGAGCAGAATGAGGCCATGGGAAGGAGGGGTGGAAGCTCTCATAAGCCCTGTTGGAAACTCGCAGTCATTAATCTGATTAATGTATAAGACAACAGAGCGTCTACAATATTTCAACTCCAAAAATGCCCATTAATCCATGCAAACTCTTTCCAACAAGGGCATTCTTTCCAACAGGATCTTTCTCCTCTGCAAACAACATGGATAGAAAATAAATCAGCAAGGCCAGCTTATTCCCTTAGGGAAAACATGCAATCCAAATGGTCTCAAATTGTAAAGACATTACTGACCTATATTTCAGCCATGCTGATTAATCACATAATATTTTGCCATTTTGAGATTAGCGCATTGGAATAATACAGTAACGCTAGTGCCCACTTTGGTCAATGAAGGGGGATTTTGCTATTGTGCTAGTTCAAAAATCTACCCAACATATAAAGATTTGAGTAAGTCTTGTGTAAAATAGTTTGTCAAAAATGTGTCTTATTAATATTAATTATTGGAAAAACCCATACTGTGGACGCCCACTAAAAAAGATGCACAATAATTCACACATGGCATAGAAAAGAAATGCAGCGTAACATTTGCAAAACAAGATAGATGCAAAGTGTAAAATGAGGAACTTACCAAAAGCAAAGGAGAATGTTATAAATTAGTGTTGCTTTGCCCAAGGACACGGCCTCTTCGGTGGCCCTGTGAGAGGAAGGAGATGTTAGGGTTTTGTCAGGTTTTAGTAAGCCAGAGAAGATGTAAGCAGCTGAAAGAGTCTCCGGGTCCACTTAAGACGACAGGACAGTAAAGAAAGCAGAAGGTTAATATAAACCCGGGCACTCAAAGGTGGCACATTCTGATATGAAGAGTGAAATGCCACACATTGAAGACCTGAAGAGGCAATCATGAGGACGCTGGAAAACGCCTCGGCTATGTGCTACTGGCCCCAAACCTGACCTAGTCGAAAAAGTCAACACCTTATGTGAGGAATGTCCCGGGTTCAATACGAGTTAAGCTCTATGGAGAGCATCTGGCATGATTACCTCAGAAAAATATATAGTAATGCACTTGCAATAAACAACTTAAAAGGTTAGTTCACCTAAAAATAAAAATTATCCCATAATTTACTCACCCTCAAGCCATCCTAGGCGTGTAAGACTTTCTTTTTTTTAGCCAAAGACAATCTGAGTTATATTTAAAAGTATCCTGCCTCTTCCAAGCTTTGTAATGGGAGTGAATGGTACCACAGATTTTGAAGCCCAAAAAAGCGCATCCATCCATCATAAAAGTGATCCATAGGGGGTTAATAAAGGCCTTCTGAAGTGAAGAGATGGGTTTTTGTAAGAAAAATATCAATAATTATATCTTTACGAGCTATATTCACTAGTTACAGCCGTCCGTGAGTCTAGTTCCGGTGGAAGAGCATTACATGACGTAATGACGAACGCGGAAGTCCAGAGGATCGAGCAAAACAAAAAAACATTATTTTTCTTACAAAAACGCTTCGCTTCGTAAAACTCCAATTGTGTTTGACTGAAATTAAAAAGTCATATACACCTAGGATGGCTTGAGGGCGAGTAAATCATGGATAATTTTCATTTTTGGGTGAACTATTTAAATACGTCATTACCAAAAAGAGAAAAATTCACCCACACATAACCAGATGCATCTAGAATAGTGTTCTCACTACTTTGGTGGTGAATTTTTACCACTTTATACTATAAATTAAAATAACTGAAAGATTAATATAACTGCTTTACCAACAATACACTAGGCCAAATCAATCTTTTTGGTGGTGAACAACAGTTTACAACAAATGTGATCTATAAAACAATTATTTTAGACACTGAAAAACCTAACATATTTGGGAACATTTAGAAATGGTGCTACATGTTGTATATAATATATTTTGATCAATTTAATTTGATTATAGCAATTCATATTTATCCATATTCAACTACACCGCACAACATGAGCTGAAAACATTACACTTCTTCCACTGTAGAGCACAAGCTCCCTCTCCAAAAAGAAGCCGAGTTTGTAATGTGACATCACCCATGACATAGATCACATTCCTGCTGTCAGGTTCAGGCACGCTGGTCTAATTAGACCCCGAGCAAACGACCGCTCACCTCATCAGGCCCTCGCCTGCCTCGAACACTCCCACTAAACCAAAGTAAACTAAACTGCTCGCCCCAGCCGGATAGCTCAGATCTAGCAGATTCACATTCTTCATTGGACGAATAAAGCAGGACTGGGTAATTGCTGCTGTTCTTCAAAATATTAAGAGCCAAAATGTTGCATGAAATGATTGGACTGTGAAACCTAACAGATTTGGGAGCACTGGCTAAATGTGAAAGGCCCACTGTTACAGCTCATGACACATGTGGACACGTGGATTATTTCACCGGCGGGAACCATGCCTAATTTCATTAATGAGTGACTGACAAAAGCAAGCCGATGGAACTGAACGTTCTTCTTGAGGCTCGTTTCAGAAAGTCAGTGAAAAAACGATATAGGCTTTATATACAATATCTAAACAGAAGGTGGCCGATATAATTCTTTGAGACATTTTAAACAATATTTACACAAAAAATAACAGCATTTACTATGTATTGACAATTTGTGATTGGCAGCTATGGAATTTTTTTCTTACTCCTGGTATTAAGACGCGTTTTGATCGATCGGATCACAAGTAGACGAGGGAGACCCATTACCGTTTACACCTGGTGTTTTAATCCGTCTCTTTTGACCACTTTCAACCACTTCTGTCCTGATTTCTTTTAGGGATGGGCACAGTACTCGATCACTCGAGTACTCGAACGTGACAGCGACGATCGATCATAGAAACGATGATCTGAGTTAAAAAAAAAATTCTTTTTTTTTTCTGATTGGTTATAACAGCATTTTGGGTGGGACATTGAGCTCTGATTGGTTAGCGTTACCAGAGCGCGGTCCAAAGTCCAAACTGAAAAACAGAGAAAATGGCTTCAAAGTCACGTAGTGATGTCTGGCTTCACTTCGACAAAATAGACGAAAAAACAGTTCAGTGCGAAATGTGCTGCGCCAAGCTGTCACACAAATCTACCACAAGTAAGTACAATGCGTTATCACTTAGTATTTGTACATAAAATGTCTTCCGATACCACCAATGACGCAACTCAGACGAGCATCGCATCTTTTACCGTCAGACAGAAATGCACCGCAGCCAGAGGTGAAAAGATGACACAACTAATCACCGAAATGATAGCGAAAGATTTGCTGCCCATTCGTTTCGTCGAAGGAGAAGGGTTTAAAGATTTGATGAATTATGTTGAGCCCCACTATAACGTCCCATCGCGCAAGACGGTCACGAGACGAATAGAAGCTCTATATGAAAAGACTGCTTCTTCACTGAAAGACAGACTGTCAAAGACAGCGAGGATGGCTATCACTACGGACGCATGGAAATCGCCGACCACTGAATCCTATATAACACTAACTTGCCATTACATTGCGGAATGGGAAATACATAGTGCAGTGTTAGAGACGCGCAGTTTCAACGAACGACATACCGCTGTGATATCCTTTAAATTGTATTCAGAATTCATTAATCATGTGTTTTTCAGTAATTTAAGTCAGTTTTACTCTGACTTAAAGGTGCTCTATGTAACTTTTAGCGGCCTCTAGTGGTGATGTTTCAGATTGCAACCAAATTTTACAAGAGCGCTCGTGCTCGAACTCATAGACAATACCATCTATTACGCAAATATCTCGGCGAATACTTGACGGATTCGGCGAGCACCGAGCTCGTTGGGACCATCTAGTCGAGCTGAAAAGAACCATATAAGTTCCATAGTTTTTGGTGGTGTTTTCGCGGAGATATTAGCAGAAAACCATCGGGCGTGCTGCAAAATTGCGGACCCCGGTGACGTCACGATCTTAGAAGAAAATCGCTCGTATCTCTGGAACACAAAGACCCAGAGAGCTCAAATTCGGGGGAGGAGGTCCCAGGGGAACCCTTGCCCGAACGCTAGAGTGGCGGGCCTCGGGGACGCCCCCTACTGGATCGCCGTTCGCTGGGACCCCCGATTTCGAACGGCTATAACTCGGGGAGCCGGGCGAGTTGGACCTCGGGGGTGGGCTCGTTCGAAAGGCCCCGTCCAGCACTACGAACGATTAGAGTCTTGGGAATATTGATCAAAGATTGACTGCGATATAAGCCGAAAAACGTGCGCCTTTAACCGGACGTAACTCCCTGACCGTCTACAATAGACTGTATATAAGGAGAGAGGCTCGGGAGCGCGCATGCACGTCACATCCGTTGGATTTCGCGGTAAATCTGACCCGGAGACTTCACATAGAAATAGGAATACTGGCCTTCAGAGGTAATAGCAAAACTCGACAAGTGGATCATTTTAATGTGTGATTACAACCCCTTCACACACAGGCAATAAAAAAAGGATTCATTTTAGTAGAAAAGCACCTTTAAGTGTAATTTTAGCCAATATACTGTAAAAATAACATTTTGTTCTATCAGAAAGTGCTAATGTAAGCCAAAATATTTCTAAAATATTCAATTGATATCATTGTCTCCATGATGGACATGCCTCTATGCCATTATGCTACCGTGTTAGTGTGGGGCTATTTTGAGCCTTGTTAGTGGTATTAACAAGCGATTTTTATTTGTCATTGATCTATGCCCAATATACTAGCGTTATACTAGCTTTATAGGCTAAACTGTTTTTAGAGATAAAACTATTTACATTCGATAATCATGAAAACAAATCTCAGATAACAGTTGACTAGGTAACAATGTGTAATTAGACCAAAGGTTCATTTTGCGCCAGAGTTCTCCTTTAAGGACAGCTCAATATAGCCCTGCTCTCAGAGGCTCAGCGCACTCGGTGTAGGCATGAAGAAAACAAAGGCATTTTTGTTCTCCTCCACCCAATGTCCTCCAGCACCACACACCACAACAGAGATAGTTTCCTACGTTTGCCCCAGTGAGTTTAATCTAAAGCCGGGTTCACGTTCACACTGTACAATTTTGGCCGCCTGAGAAAAATTGAGAATCCAAAAAAGATTCTTCTGATCCTTGGGTCAAATTCTGAAGTCTTTGATCGCTATTTTTAACAAACAACCGATTATTGAACACTGCGATTTAGTGTTGTCAAAAATATCGATTTTTCGATAAATATCGATACTGAAATATCTGAACGGTACCAATACTAATTTCCAGAAGTATCGATACTAGCCGAGCGGTCACTTTCACTTCTCTCCAAAGGTGCGTTGACAAACACCACACGTGACGCACTCGTCTCATTCGCTCTGGTTAAATAGCAAAAATGCAGTGAATTTGAAAGATGGCGAGGGCGGCGCCCCCGCGACCGGCTTTGGTTGATTGATAAAGAACACGGACGCGGACACGCGTAAAAAAACACTCCGCGAGCGGGCATGTCGGAGTCGGAGAATAGCGCGGACACGCGCTACACACCGCGAGCGGGCTGCGGGCACCCAAAAGATTGTTTGCTAAAACAATCCACTGCTAAAAAAATCCTAAAGGAAACACTGTAACTCTTCTCGTTTTAACTTCTCTGAAACATTAACCAAGATGGTAGTATTGTTGTTGATATGAGTCTGTGTTGTCTCGTTTTTTCACAGTAATTCTTAAAGTTAACATAATCTGACTGAGGAATCTTAGACAAGTAAATATTGTAACTGTGGTCAAATGTAAATTAACTTGTGCCTATTTAACTTTATTAAAAAATTATTTAATTCTGCAATTTGCCTTCATTAGCGATTATCATTAATTTGATTACACAGATATTAATTAAACTAAACAGCTAGACAACGGCATCTCTGAATTCAATAATGAAATGCCTTTAACTGAAAATTGAACGTTTAATCTTATTATTATACAATACTGACACTCGATCCTCCAATTTGATACTGTTAAGTGCTTTTTTGTTACAGTATATTTTAATCTTTGATAACAGTAGGTAATAAAAATACATCATGTTAGCTCTGGTCCAATTAAAAAATATTAACAAATAGAACTCAGGACATTTTTGTTCATGTAAAATATACCTCATTGTCATGTTCTAGACTTGTTATAACCTATAGCTTTAAATAAAAAAAATACCCCCTTAATATTGTGGCAGTTTTTCTCTCTGTGGTATCGAAAATGGTATTGAATATCGATATTTTTCAAGGTATCGAAGTTAGAAATTCTAGTATCGTGACAACACTACTGCGATTATATTTTACCTCAACTTCTGTGACTTCTCCTATGACGATTGTCAAATCAAAAACCAACACCGGCTCCACACACTTTCCATTTTTCTTTTCACGATAAGCCATGATCAAAATGAACACTAGATGTTTTAAATTTTGTTTTCTACTGCTAGCCACTAGGGGTATCACAATATATCGCAAAAAGGCAATATGTATCGTGATAATATATAATGTGGATAGTTCACTCAAAATCAAAAATTACTGTGTGAGAAAAAAGTTGAGAGTTTTAGTGTCAGTACTACATATATAATGTTGAATATAACGTATAATAATGCAATGGGGGAATATACAAATGTCTGATGTTACCAGTAAAAAGTGGCCTACATTATTTTAAATATATCTAGTCAATGACAGTGAAAGCACATTCGTTAGGGGTGTAACGATACCTTTATGTCACGATTCGATACATATCGCGATACTGAACTCACGATACGATATTATTGCGATACTCCAAGATATATGGTAAAAGGTTAACAAAAAATGTTCTGTTGATTAAAATGCTAAATTTGGTATTTCATTCTGGGTGTAAATGAATAGTCTTGGACTTTGCTGAAACCTTAAGCACAGGACAATAGAGACACCAGAATAACAATATTCATAATTCTGAAGCTGAAAATACAGAATTATTTAAGACGAATATGCTTTCACTGTCACTGACTAGATTTATTTAAAATAATGTCGGCCACTTTTTACTGGTAACATCGGACATTTGGCATTATCAGGACCCACAAATATTCCCCCATTGCATTATTATACATTATATACAACATTATAGTAGTTTAATGTAGTTCTGACATTAAAACTCTGTAAACTTACATTTTTTCTTGGACAATAATTTTCATTTTGGGTTAACTATACCCAATACGATATATTGTGACACGATATATTGTTACACCCCTAATATTCGTCTAAAATAATTCTGTATTTTCAGCTTCAAAATCATGAATATTGTTATTCTGGTGTCTCTATTGTAGGGCTGGGGGAAAAAATCGATTTGAATTAAAAATCGAGTTGGTAGGTCAAATCGATTCATATTTTCAAAAAATCGATTTTTTTAGTTTTGTTTTTCTCCCCATGGCCCATTATAAATAATTTGGATGTTTAACAATCTTTGTTGCACACTGCACAGTGACTTTTCAGTTAGAGAAAGAGTTTGCCTTTTGCAATTTTGTTTATGTTGATGCACTTTAATTAAATACAATAAATATATATTTTAAAAATATATTTAGAGTGTGCAGTTATTTTGTTTTAAATGGAAGGGGGATCGAATCGAAAATAGAGTTTTTTTGTAAAAAAAAAAAAAGATTTTTTTTAGAAAAAAAAAGGAAAAAGAAATTCGCCCAGCTCTACTCTATTGTCCTATGCATTGGGTTTCCAGCACTAAATTCAAGCCTACTCATTTACACACACAATGTAATATCAAATTTAGCATTTTAATCAACAGTGTATCGCAATAATATCGTATCGTGAGTTCAGTATTGTGATATGTATCGAATTGTGCCATGAGGGTTTTGTTACACCCCAACTAGCCACCATCTCTATCCCACATCTAAATGCAGCTCACCATCACTGAACACATCACGGATTGATGATATAAAACTCTGGATGGGTCTTCTTGTAAATCGTACAGTGTGCACGACGGCTCAAAGGGTTAATTCACCCAAAAATAAAGAAATATCCCATAATTTACACACCCTCAACTCAAGCCATCAAGTGAATATGACATTCTTCTTTCAGCCAAACACAATTGAAGCTTATAAATAATATCCTGGCCCTTACAAGCTTTCTAAAGGCATTGAACCATGTCCGAATTTTTTAAGCTCCAAAAAGTGCATCCATCCATCACAATAGTAATCCATGCGGCTCCAGGGGGTTAATAAAGGCCTTCTGAAGCGAAGCCATGGGTTTTTGTAAGAAACAAATATTTATAAACTATAATTACTGGCTTCCGGCAACGGCCGTACACGTGTTCACGAGAGAGTCGAGTTCAGGAGTAATACTGACCCGCTGAATTACGCATGACATTAGCCTAGGCCAGGGGTCGGCAACCCAAAAAAAATGTTGAAAGAGCCATATTGGACCCAAAAAAAAAAAAAAAAAAAAAAATCTGTCTGGAGCCGCAAAAAATTAAAAGCTTTATATAAGCCTTATAATGAAGGCAACACATGCTGTAAGTGTTATATTAGCTTTATTAGTATCAAAATGATAAGTAGGCTATACATTAGAGCTTATATCGGGCCCAAAAAAAATCAAGCCCGGCCCGGCACATTAAACGTAATTATGAGCCCGAGCCCGATTTTAACCCGACCATTTTTTAATGCGTGGGTCGTTATGACTGACGTTCTCAACTTTCTTTCTCCCGCCCGCAACATGTTTTGTCCCGCTCCCGCCCGCAAATAGACTTTTTTCTGTACCTCCAAATACTTTCAAGTTAGCCTACGTGTCGCCACCATACATCCTCCTGATAAATTATTTGTTATTAAAGCATTAAAACACAAATCACTGTTAATTTAACATAAAAGCAAGCAGTTTACTGCGTGCATGGTTTGGTTTGGCATGACTGAATGCGCAAAGTGCGCTCTCTTAATAATTCCTAAAAAGCTGACAGTTCATCGCGATCTCACACATCTCTGTTATTATCAATGAAGCTGACTGCACAATGAATCTTTCATAATATCCACACTTTGTTCTTTATAATTAGAGGATTTGCCAGCATACAGAATTCAGCACTGAACAAAAAAGTCCGTTTTGAGCGGTGAGGGGAGTCTATCTTAAATGCTTCTGATTGGCCATTGCGTTCAAGAAATCAACACATATGTCTGTGATTGGCTACATCGCTCAACGCTGCAAACATGTTATGAATAGAAATTCTGGCCTGTAAATCGTTTCCGTTTTGTTTTAGTAGAGTGAGTGCATTACCACATGCGCCCGCGCCCGCGCCCGGCCATCAAATCTAGTCCCGCGCCGCACTCTATTGCGTTGGGAGTCCTCAGCTATCTTTCTCTTTTTCCCCTTGGGATCCATGGCCCATGACACACCCGCCGGTTTGTTTGTTTGTTTGTCAGCCACCGGTCTGGCATCACGCCGATCTGATGCCGATCTGATGTCACAGTCTATGACGTAAATTCTTCGTTGACAGAAATGTTGAAATTAAATATTTATTATACACATTTTTACAACGTTGAAAAACTTTGAGAATGTTTGTCATGTTTTTCCTCCTACAGAAATTATATTAAACCAAAAAATATTTTTTCCATTTTCAAATTTTTGAAAAAGCTCCAGGGAGCCACTAGGGCGGCGCTTAAGAGCCGCGGGTTGCCGACCCATGGCCTAGGCGTAGCGTAAGCTTAGGTGAGAATTGACGAGCGCGAAAACACAGAGGATAGAGCAAAACAAAACGCCGGTCACGGATAAGAAGTCTAAAACGTTTTAAAGAGAAATGTCGAAGGATTTCGATATAATAGAAGAGGAGCTACGTCATACTTCACATGTCGGGTCAGAGGTCACCGTTCCGCCGGAACTCGTCTCTCTAGTGATTATAGTTTATAAAGATTTAAATGTGGATATTTTTCTTGCAAACCCCATTTTTTGGAGTTTGAAAAACTCGGGCACTATTCAACGCCATTATAAAGCTTGGAAGAGCCAGGAGGATGTTATTTAATAATATAACTCCGATTGTGTTTGGCTGAAAAAAGAAAGTCATACACCTAGGATGGCTTGAGGATGTGTAAATTATGGGATAATTTTAATTTTGGGTAAACTATTCTGGCTTTAAGATCAGTGGGCATCCATGAAGGTTCTCCATGATTGAATAAAGCAATAAAATACAACATAAGGGATAAAAATGAATGGGAACACAACAAAGAAAGCTGAATCAGATCACCTGAGCACTTGCGGATCTGCAATTCAACTCTCTTCTCTAAAAGTGCAGAACCCCAATTACTAAAGAGCACGAAGCCTTTGGCCCTCATTCAAAACTAAACTCACAGGCTAATCTCTGATTTAACTGTTACTGCACTTTGACATTTTGCAAATACTTTTTATCGAAAGCAACCTGCGCCGTGATCATTCCTCATGCAGTTAAACTGCCAGGCGCTCCAACATCCTTCATCTGAGATACAGAAGGAAATAAAAATGAGGATTCGTTTTGAGGATTGAAGGAGAAGTAGCTGAATTGCTAAAATGCTAGGCTATATTGAGAAAAATATTCGAACAGGCTATTCCAAATCATCTGCAATCTGGTGTGAGAAGACAAAACAAACGATTTCTCCTGAACCTTGATCCTGTTTGACACTGACAGGCACAAACAGTAAATCCCAATATAAAAGATTATATTCAGAACGTAATTCTGTGGGTGTTTCTTCAACTTTTGAAGTCCCACTTTTATGTGCAATGGGTTGGTTTTTTATTAAAATTAACAATTTAAACTTTTCCGCTTTTAGTACATCGATCAATATTGTGTAACGAACCCTTAAAAAAGTAGCCTAAGTGTTTGCACTTTTAGTAAATTTGAGTTCTCAACAGAAAATGCTAAATAATGGCAACATGATTTTTAAAGATTTTAGCCAACTTTTGAAGTCCAATGGGTTGGTTTTGATACTAAAAAAGTCAATATTTATTGTGAAAATGATATCAATATAACTTTTGCGCCATTTCCAACACAAACAACAATTTTCTAACCCAATGTTTTTCTATGAAAGTGTTGAATGCAAAGTTTACCAAGAGACAGTGAACAGCATTGGTTGAGATATAACGTTACACGTGATGTTAAAAAATGGGAAAATAGTGGGAAATATTATTTAACTGTATTGTATTCAGAACATATAAAATACTAGCATCTACTGTGTAACCACTGTTAATAGAGAAATTAAACTAACAAAAAGGGTGTTTTAAGAGCTTATTTTAAAAAAAACCAACAGGCCCAAATTGGCCCATATTTAAAAAGACACCCATTTTATTCACAATACATGTAATATCAGCAGTCTGCAGACTTTTCCACTTTCTTCAAATAGCAAAAGACTGAAGCCTCATCACATTTCAAGGCGTTTGTAAATTGTATGACTTCAATGTCAAAGGAAACGGATGTTGGACAAACTTCGACTGGAACACAACACATTTTCCGCTAGATAAATACGTTACAAAACTTGTTGCTGGCTTGTTTATCGTGCCTTTGAGCCTTATATTCTGGATTGAAACCCTTAACAAGCATAGCTCATGGCTTAATCGCCATAGTGATACCACAGTAACCTATTGAAATATCGAAATCCACTTACTCGTTGTTGTTTTGATCTTCTCCAGTTATGCACTCGATGTCCCGCGTCGTCAAACTCTCCTAGAGTTCCTCCTCACTGTGAATGTGATGTGAAGCTGTTTATCTCCGGTACATTTACATGCAGACTGCGTTCAAGAGCGAGAAAAACGCCATGTGAATAAAAGTTGACACCGCTCGCTCAGACTCCTTCCCTTTCTTCTGCCATGGCAACCGAGCGGCGAAATAATATCTCCCATAAACATTTACCAGGAGACAGGATCATGGAGAAACACTTCCAACAGGTTGTTTTTAGCAAACAGGGCCATCATCAACATTAACTCATAACGTTTATTCCAGCAATAGCACTGAGCAGGCGTGTATGAGAGTCTTCACGGATGAAATTAGATGCTGGGGCTTCGCATTATGCCCATTGATCCAATTACACGGGTTAACCCTTTCAGGTTCAAAGTACAACAAACGGCGGAATATTTTAGTGCTTGCACACTTGTAGGGTTTTATATACTTGTTTCTTCTACGTTAAGTAAATACTGCTTATTACAATTCGATTATTAAAGTACTAAGGATAGAAATAATATTTGAGATGTGTACAGTCACTTAGTGATAATAAGTGCAACAGCGCCCTCTGTAGACCGAGAAGAGGATATTTGTTCTCAACTGAACTAACTGACCTGTGATGACGCGTTGTAACGGTTAATCCTGTAAAGTTTTTTTATATTTTAATTTTTTTAATGTTTGTACATTTATAACACTATACTTTGTATTATATGACATTTGCATCAAATTACAAGAAAAAAAATAAAAACGAGTTAATTTACGTTGCCGTGTACACGAAAAATGCAAAGGAAAAACGTTTCCGGTTTTAGTACATCGTTCGTTTTCATGTAAACCAGAGCCGTAAGTTCGTGTTTGCGCTCCCTTAAAATTTTAATTGTAGTCAATTTGGATATTTGAGTTATCTAAAAAAAAAAAAAAAGAAGATGTTGTCACACTACATGGGGGTAAGTAAAACGTACCTTTAGAAAAGACTACTGGAAGTTTAATGCGGAACTTTTAAAGGACAAAGATTATAGTCAAATAAGAAATTTGATTATTGAGATTCAAGATGACCTCACTTTAACTTCTAATGGGAATAAATGGGAGTATTTTAAATTTAAAACAAGGGAAGTTTCAATTAGATTAGGCAAACAAAAGAACAAAGAACAGAAGCAAAAATTCAAGAGATTAACACCTGTTGTAATACAATGACTCAAGAAGTTCTTGATAAATTACTCTCTCTTCAGGCTACATTAGATCATTTTTATTTAATGAAAGCACAAGGAGCTTTTGTACGGTCTCGTGCAAAATGGTTGGAGAAAGGAGAGAAGAATACAGCATATTTTTGTCAGTTAGAAAAGAGGAGACAGAAAAGCAATGCTGTGAATAGTTTGATTGTTAATGAGAAGGTAATCACAGACCCCAAATTAATATCCGAGGAAGTTTACTCATTTTATAGTGATATTTATTCTTCTTCATATTCTGTCAGAAATGGTCAAGAATTTCTAGAAAAGATAAAAGATTTTATTCCACAGATTGATATTGAATTTAAAGAAAGCTGTGATGTAGACCTGAGATTGGAGGAAATCGATTCCGCTATTAAAAAAATGTCTTTAGGTAAATCTCCCGGTCAGGATGGTCTGACTACAAATTTTTCTGGGAAGATTTAAAAGATTTGCTGTTTAAAGCTCTAAAGGATTGTTTTGATTCTAACTCTTTACTTCCAACTATGAAGCAGGGGTTGATCATTCTCATCCCAAAGTCAGCCAAAGACAAAAGAGTTATTGATAATTTGAGACCGATTACCCTAATCAATGTTGATTATAAAATTCTTACATCTGCTATTGCAAACAGGCTAAAATGTATGTTGAGTCAAGTTATAAGTGAAACGCAATCTGGTTTTATTAAAGGAAGGTTAATACACAACAATATTAGACTTATTTTGGATTTAATTGATTATGCACATTTGATTAAGGATGATGGGTTTATTCTGTTTCTTGATTTCTATAAGGCATTCGATAATGTAGAACATACGTTCATTTTACATACACTTACATCCTTTGGATTTGGTTATAAATTGGTTAAATTGATAGAGATGTTGTATAAAGATATTAATAGTTCAATATCGCTTCCAGTTGGGACTTCTAAGCGTTTTAACATAAACAGAGGTATTAGACAAGGAGATCCGACTAGTCCGTATTTGTTTATTTTAATAGCTGAACTTTTGGCAATTTATGTGAAAAATAGTAAAGATGTGTTGAGCCGTTGAATGTTTTGGGGAGTCAGCTATTAATAAGTCAACTAGCAGACGATACTACTCTGTTTCTCAGGGATGCAGAGCAGATCCCAGCTGCCATTAAAGGTGAACTAAGTAACTTTTTTACCTTAACCGAACAGCTTTGGAGTCATTGTAATGTTTATATTACTGATTTCGTGTTGAATGATGGTCGTCTCGCACCCCCCTGGTGCTTGTGAGCCGCAAAACCACCCTTGCAACTTTGGGCCGGCGAGCCAAGTATCGTGTGATATCAGGTCTCGCGAGGTAACGAATTGCTTTACGGCAAAAAACAGATCTGATAAAATGAGCATCAAACAGAAATAACCCGGCGCCGTATACATGTGGTGTTCGAGGCGCACATACAATACAGACTGCCGACAGTTAAACAGGGCGCGTGCAGCTCTTAAAGGGGCCATACCTTATTTCCACTCGTTACAGCGTCCATCCTACTGAACAGGTACCGGTGTACAGGGGGAGGGGATCCGGCCGTGAGTGCGAGCCATCTCTGCGTGAGTGCTATTCACGACAGTACAAGTACTCCTCAGCGACTCTAGGGGTCGCTGTTTGACAAAAACGGAATTCCTACTTAGTGCTGCTTTAATTTAGTGTCACATTTTTCCAAAGCTTCTGGTTTGAATTTAAATAAAAAAAAAGTGTGAGTTGATGGCATTGCGCATAATCGGACTGAATCTCAATTATTTAATATTCCATTAAAAAACGAGGTAAAATATTTAGGTATTGTTATTACTAAAGACACTAAAACTAGAGAAAAAATTAATTTGGCTGACAAAATATGTTAAATGTGTTGTTACAAAGGGATATTTCCATTTTGGGCAGAATTTTATTACAGAGGTACTTTCTAGGCTGATTTATCCTGCATATTATTTAGGTATCTCTGACAGGTGGATAAAGGATATCAATCAAATTCAGTATAAATTTCTTTGGAAAAACAAACACCATTACATAAGAAAATCAGATGTAGTGAAGCCAATCAGTGAGGGAGGTTTGAATATTATTGATTTCGATGTTATGAATGGCACTCTTAAACTGAGATGGCTCCAAGCTTTCCTTAGGAATAAACATTCTGTTTGGTCTAGTTTTTCTTCAAAAATCTTTGATTTTCTTTTGAGATGTGATTTTGAGCCATCAAAACTAAAGTGTAAATTGTCGTCTTTTCATAGTCAGGTATTATTGTATTGGAAACTGATATACAAACACAATTTTTCCCCACATATTGTTCTTTGTGGAATAATAAGTGTATCCTTATTAATAGGAAATCTGTGTTCTTTCAGGACTGGATGGATAAAGCTGTCTGGTCCATTGTACACATTATGGATGGGGAAGGGAATTTCCTTAGTTATGGCAATTTTTGTGAAAAAAATATCATATTATTTGCACTTTGAAATTATATGTGGCTTTATTAAAAGCTGTTCCTGGTGGTTTGGTTCAGCTGGTTAAAGGTGCATTGTGTTATTCACCTGTGATTCCAAGATTGAAGAGTTTATTCATTTCTGGTTTTAATTTTACAGAGGAGGGCTGTAAGATTAAAGTTTTAAGATCATTGGTAAATATAGAGACTTTCCCTTGTAAAGTTAAAAAGAGACCTCTTATATTTGATTTCCCGAAAGACAAAGTGGGCCAAATTAGAACAAGATTTCTCACTTTTCCACTTTTTCCAAAGGTAAAAGAGGTTCAGTTTAAAATTATCAATGATATTTATCCTTGTAATGATTTCCTCAGACACAGATTTAATATGGATTGTAATGAGTGCTCTTTTCGTGAAGCAGACATAGAGTCGTTGGAACATTTATTTTATTTATGCAAATTATCAAAGAAATTCTGGCATGACCTTTGTGTTTGCTTAAGTTATGTAATACATGACTTTAATTTTAAAACTATAAAATATTTGTCTTTTTCTTTGAATTACGATCATGAATTTTTGGTGAACAATATTGTGATGTTGGCCAATTACTTCATACACAAATGCAGATTCTTTAAGAACCATCCCACTTTCTTACTTTTCCATAAATATTTAATGATCTTCTTCAAATCTTTAAGACTTGTGCATGAGCCCTTAAAATTATATAATCTTTTGGAGGTATTTTTTGATGATAACCCCCTTGTGTAATATTTTATTTATTATTTATTTTATTTTTTGTTCTTTGTGTTTTGCGTTTTATTTAGATTTATGGTTTTTATTTATATTTTGTGCTGCTATTTGGACTTCTTTGTAATCGAATACGATTTGTATCTTGAGGTTTGTTTGGTGTTTTGTATGTTTCTTTAAGCAATAAAAAAAATAAAAAAATAAAAAATACATGGAGGTAAGTTGTCACAACATAACCTGCCATTAAACAGCCTATTGATTTTCAACACAATTTCAATATTAAATATCATATGAAACAATATACATGAAACAGAAAATGTAACATACATAAATATGTAAATATTGAGTAAATATTGCGATTAATAAAATGTTGCTCTTTATACAGTAAATTATGTAATTAATCTATAACATTTAATACACATTAAAACCCCTGATCTGCCATTTCTATAAATGTGAGGGAGACGCAACTGAAAGATATAGAGTAGAACTGAATGAAAAAGTGTTTTTAACTGTTTTTTATACGACACTAGAATTGACAGCTTAGTAAAATCAATATAGCATAAATCACATATAGCAAACAGATGTAAAATATTAAATATACAACCAAATGATATGCTTTCATAACATTTTAGATTGTTAGATGTTTAGATGTTAAACTCTTTTTTTTTCTCTTAATATTTAAAACAAATCCACCAGGAGGTGCTACACACACAACATTATAACTTGTAGAGTAGCCACTAATAAAAGTCTGTCAAGTTTGGGTCTCTTCATTTAATGTCTCCAGTGATTTAAACTCCAGTGCTGCTAATAACAAGAGATAATTAGATGAGATTATGACAGGGTATGACAGTTTATGTCTTCATCATCCCAGTGTAGTTTTAACAGATGTTGTTTAAGTTCATATGCATGCCTATTATTAAACTCATGTGCTTAAAACTTATATACTCATAATGCATTCTTCAGGAATGTGCTTTTTTGCTTAGTTGTACAGACCATTTTGATAATCCCACCATAAAAGTCTTAATATATTGGATTTAAAAAAAAATGGACATTTTTCAAAGACAGAAATCATATTAGTGTATCAAGCAGTTTCATCCTTGTGTCTTTTGTATTATCCCTTTAATTAGCAAAAAAACAGGTCGAAATTAGAATTGGTTTTTGGCAAAGCAAACATGGGCTATTTATAAACAGATTTTTATCAATTGTGTAATGTTTTGTCACGTTGGTTTGTATCGCTTTTTATCATTTTATCTTATCCTGATCATTAAAAAAAAAATCTCATCCTCACAAAATTACAAAAATCTTATACAATTTTTTTTATAAGATGTTCGATGATTTCATTGCTAACAATTTAGCGCTTGATTCCATCCTGTTAAACATCCTGTTCATTGACACAGTGTAAATAATCAAGCTATATTTAATTAAGCTTAAGTACCTGAGCTCTAACAGAGCATATTTCCGAAAGTCTGGTATACCCTTTTCTTTATAGAAACGACAACACTGACAAATCAGTTGTTTAAACGTTACAAAATTCAAAATGTACTACCTAACAGAAATGACCCTGGTGATCGCAGGGACTTTTGTTTTGAAATCTCCTTAGAGTCCGAGAGCGGAAGTCATTGACGACAGCAGCGAAAGGTTCACGTTACTTGAGGAACACTAAAGAAAGGAGGAAAAGCGGGTAGCGGGATATCAACACTGAATTTATTCAGAAAAGGCGTCATATAATCTACATACGCTGGTATCTCACTATTCATCTCCCCTCTGAAGCCTCTGGCGAAGTTCATCGTGGAAGTGAGTGAAAGAAATAATAAGGCTGCTATAGCTAACGAGCTAAAGGTGTTTGTCAGGCTGTTAGCTCCATTAGTTCATATTGGTTTGCTAATCCCGTTTATAATTAACGGTAATCTTGATTGATCGATGGAGGCTGCGATCTGTATTCAGTGTTTGAACAATAACTGCGCATCACGACTCGCCCTGTGGCTCATATTAGCGACTGAAATGAATAACTCCATCTCTCTGGTCGCTATTTGGATGTTATGTGGATCGATATCTGACCAGCTTGATTGATTATCAAGAAATCAGTTAAATATATTGGTGCTATAGACAGGCTGGCAGGTGATTTGTGTAATATCGTGTTCCTCATTCCTGTTAAAGGGCTGAACATTGAACACTGAGGTTTCTGGCCCGCAGCAGGAGGAAAAGCTCATTCAATGTCGTAAGACGGGTTTATTTATTTATTTACTTTCTATTTTGGTTTACGTTTATTTTATTACAATAACGTTACATATACGGAGACAGGCGTTTAATAAGTTTTCGTTTATTATTATTACTATTTTTTTTTTAGTAGGCTTTTGTCTTCACTGAGGGACCATTATAGAGAATCCATTACACACACACACACACACACACACACACATCAGAGGTCTGAGACTCTGGGGAAAGATGCGAACTTAAAGGGCTAGTTCACCCCCCAAAAAATGTATACAATTCTATCAGTATTAGTTTTTCTGTAGAGCTTAACGCCAGAATTACAGCCTTAGTTCCTATTCACTTTTATTGCATCTTTTTATTTAATAGTTTAGTGGCTGCCAACTCCTAACATAACACATCTTTGTGTTTTTCACGGTAGAAATGAAGTCATACATGTTTTGATCAACATAATGCTAACATGGAGTAAATTGTCAGAAGTTAGTTTTTTGGGTGAGCTCTTTCTTGTTTAATCTCGCTTGAATGTCAATGGCCATGTTACCACTCATTGCATTCATTGGACATTTATTTGAGGCCTTGTTTAGGAATGTTAATTGTATTTGTTAATACAATTCAGATTCTTCAATCAGTATTATCAGATTATGATTCTTCTTTTCCCTAAATATGTATATTTAGTTTGTAAAAGATGGCGCTTGTAGCTTGACTACAGTCATTAATTGTATGCAGATTTCTAATATTTAGGGAAACAAACAAATTTTACGGCTAACTTTAATGTTTATGAGAATAGGGAATTTCACACCACGGCTATAATGATAACGGCACAGAAGAACAATATCGTTAGAATCACTTTCAGAACTATTTTTCTTCTGTCTTATGAATGATCAAATCATTGACAGAATCAGAATCCAGGCTCAATGTTCACACAAAATACGGTAACTATAATGATAACTATATTACCGATCACCAAAATAAATAATAGGCCAACTATTCTTAACAGCAATGTATTTGAGTGTCATGAATTGACAATTGTTTATTTATTGGCAAGCAACATGTGTAACATATAGAGGTGATTAGGAACAGTTTATAGATTATTAACAAATATAGCATTCCTGTGAAAAAAACAAGTCATCAACAAAGTAATCAAATGTAAAACCACTGCACTGTAAATTAAATGTAGATGAATCCTGCTAAATCTACTAAAGAGCAGTGAGTGATTTCTCTTTATCTTTTGTTGTTTGATTAACATTAACGACACAGATGGCAGCAGGAATATTAGGCTGCTGTCACTTTAAGAGCGAATGCACGGATCCAATATACTGATACACATACAACAGTGTTTAAGTGAATACTTACCAAGCAGGGCATTTTGGAATATTTCTGTGTGTTTTTAACCGTTTAGGTTAAACCGCAAACTCTATAAACGCTCAAAGTTCACTTTGCTTGTTCGTGTTTCACTCCGTCTCAGGGCATGCACACAGAAAGCCGCTTGGAGAACAGTATTTTAATGCATAATGCACTTTTAATAACTATTTTTAATAACAATAAACTGCATTTTACACAATCTGTCAATTGGAGCACCCTTAGTGGACTTCTAGAATGATTATTAAAATGTTATATTTATCATTATATCGTTAGTTATCGTGAACTGGCCTTAAAGGTTGTATCAGCGATTTCAGGCCCAAACAAACATGATCACATTCATCTAATCTTTCATTTAATCTTTTAATCTTGCCCGCTCCATAAGCAGGCCGTCAAAAAAACGCGTCTCTGTAGGCAGTCTAGGCTCTGAGATCTGCACACAAAAACAATTGGGTTCACCAACCACTCAAAACCAAAATAAACCAATCCAACCAATCACCGACATGGGTTCGTTGATAGACGCTGGCTTCTTCTTCTGCTCCGCCTTCGCGTGCAGCCGTGCACAAGAGCAAAACCTCACAACACCCGCCCCCTGTTGGTGATTGGTTGGATTGGTTTATTTTGGTTTTGAGTGGTTGGTGAACCCAATTGTTTTTTTGTGCAGATCTCAGAGGCTGCCTACAGAGACGCAGTTTTAAGACGGTGATGAGTGCCGCGTTTTACGCAAAGGTGATCATTTTTCAACTCTCGGCGACCAGTAAAAAACGCCGGGCGCTTCAGCGTGAAAAAAACGTCCAGCGCCTCGTTACGCTCATGGCGTTTAAAAAACGCAGTGCTCCCATTAAAGGTGCAGTGTGTGATTTTTAGCGACATCTAGCGGTTCGGTTGCGAGTTTGCACTAAGAGCTCCGCCCACTGCTCACCCCTTCCTTTGGAAGAAGCTACGGTGGCTCAAACGGGACATACATCGTCGTCTGAGACAGCAGAGAATAGCCAGAGTAAACCAAGTTTCTGTACCACAGTCCATTATAAACCACATCATGGATAAAGTTTACAAAGCCATAGTCAGGTGAGGATCAAGGGTCTTAATATATAATAATAGTAATCAGCTGATTGTCTCACGAACGTAACCAGCACATTTCTCCCCACATAGCAAACCCATAATACAGCGAGGGAGAAGAACCACATGAAACTATGCAACTATATATGTTTTCTAACAGGGAAGTAAAAGTTTAGCTGGCTAATATGAGCTGTTACTGTGGCTGAGCTGGTTAAAGCGTAAAGCCTTGTTTAAACTCGACGCGTCCGCATGAGCGCAATGGTGCGCGCGGCAAAAATGACGTGATTGTAACAGCGCGCGCGCCTCCGCATCCCCTAGACACACTTACTACACACACAATAGGCTTTTTTCTCTGATTTTGGAAACTCGATCGACTTAAAATGCTTCCAAGATCGACGGGTTGGTGATTCCTGTAGCACTAACTGTTTTACGGTCAATGACTAGAGTACTAATCAGCTGTCTCACGAACGTAACCAGCACATTTATCCCCACATAGCAAAGCCATAACACAGCGAGGGAGAAGAACTAAGTTACATGAAACAATCCAACTACATATTTTACACCACTGACAAGGGAAAAGTCACTACTCACGGTGTTTATGGCTAGCTTCTAGGTTTCTGCGGCTTCTCTTTCAAGGTAGTGACGAAGCGCGCTCTGTTTGTTCGCGTTCGGCTACTGTAGAAACATGACGTCACGATATGTCGACCTTCATAGAAGGGGGTTCCCGCGGTTATGTAGATATAAATGCCTCATTCTAAGGTAATAAAAACATTACAGTTTATTAAGTAAGTTCTTTATACACCACTGAACACAGTTATGGATGTCATATTGCATTTCTGTTAATAGATACTAGGGCTGTAACGATACACCAAACCCACGATTCGATTCGTATCACGATTTTTGACCCACGATTCGATTCGTATCGCGATTCTATCACGGGGGCGGGGCTTGAGGGGGCGGGGCTTGTGGTGAAAAAAAGAGATTTTGAGAGAAGAAGAAAAAATACCGGTATTTTTATTAAATAACATTAGGAAAAACCTGTATAATCTAAACACCAAATAACAATAATACCTATGCAAATTATTAAACTATACTAGGCAGTGTAGGCTGCTGCTTTTGGGTTGTGTTCTGTACTCCAACTAAATTGATTTCGGGATGGTGCCGTAGGATATGCATCTGCATGTTGGACGTGTTGCCGGTCAATTGAGGATTAATTTAATGCACTTTCTGAGAATTTATATTTCAAGTTTTGGCTGCAAATTTCACGTCCATGAAATTGCCAAATTTTAAATAATTTATCCTCAACTAGTTTTGTGGTGTAGGTCTACGTATTTTATAATGTTAACTTCAAATAATACTAATAGTAATTTAAAGATGTGGTAGGAAGGATAACTCTGGGA
Organism: Rhinichthys klamathensis goyatoka; assembly: GCF_029890125.1. Lineage (NCBI taxonomy): Eukaryota > Metazoa > Chordata > Actinopteri > Cypriniformes > Leuciscidae > Rhinichthys > Rhinichthys klamathensis. Next base: position 60,105 of record NW_026606871.1, read on the forward strand.
GTTGGAAGGGGTGTGATCGCGATTCTGCCTTCTCACATCGCGATACAGGATCGTGGACCTGAGTATCGCGATTTCGATTTTATATCGCGTATCGTTACAGCCCTAATAGATACTCAAATTTTTTACACATTGCACCTTTAAAAACAATTGAAAACATACGCCATGTGCGTGAAAAAACGCTTTGGTGGACACACGGCCTTATGTTTGGGCCTGAAATCGCTGATACAACCTTTAAAGAATTTGAAGTATCAAACGGTAATAAACAAGTTTACCGCTAATAAACGTATTGTTTTTTTATTCGCGTTTTCTTTTTTCTCATTATACTATTGTTCTTAGTGTGAACGGGCCTTAAATCAATCTATGTGTGAATAGGTTTCTGTATTGTCTGCTTTCTGTATTTGCTGATTCTGTCTCAACCACTGGTTTTGAATTTCAATATTGAAGATTTTACCCATAAAGCACAGAGTCGTACTCAGGGGTTCAGGGAAGCATTTCCTCACCGCTTGTGTCACAATAGGAATCCCTCCCTGATGCCCGGCTTCCTCCTGAGCTAATCTCTTTTCAAAAGGTTAATGATTTGAGATGAGTCTTCTAATGGATACAGCATATTGCATTAGTGCTGCATCACCGATAATCACCAATAATGATGCTGTGCTTGGGCATTAGAAATACGTCAACGTATGCATGCACACTTATGGGCTTATCTTTTGTTGAAACTCAACCACTATTGTCCATTGTTTATCTCATGGCTATGATGCAGACATGAGTAACAATAGATCTGTATGTGAATGTGATATAGGTCAGTTACAAAAGCTTCACTCTGTTTGTTTAGGCCTTTACCTTTGCTTTATTCATAAAAATATGTTTTGTTTTGTTTACTTTGAGGCTTCTTGGTAGGTCTAGTCCTGTTTTGCTGGGTTTTATGTAGCCAGGTCTGCCTTTGATTGTCTGATTGTTTGTATGAACAATAATTCTGTGTCAGACTTTAGTTTCTCAGATGTTTTTAGGTTTGTAAGTGACCCATATCTGTCATCCGTGAACAGACCTGCATGCCCACATTTATAAAAACAACATCATCATGTGCTCTGCATGCGTGCATAACAAAAAGCACTGCATTTTTGCTGGAAAGTCCCTCATGTATGTTTAGCCCAAAACCCCAAAGTAAAATTTGGTAGTTGAATGAATAAACTTTTTACGGTGTCGTGTTCTCGGGTGGAAAATTAAACCAGTCATAGGAAAGATCTTGAGCAACAAGCCGACTCTATATATTTGATTTTAGATATTGCCACAGTAGCATCCTTTTTATTTTGTTTGTCACACTTCTGACAAGTTTACTTGTCGTAGCTCATCCAAAATGCATAATCGAATAAGGAATTAGGGCTGTCTCTAATGATTATTTTTGTAATCGAGTTATCGGTCGATTGAGTCAATCGGATTTTTTTTTTGTGCTAATAAAATTAGACCTAAATGAACAATAGCCTTTAAAATGGCTTAAAATACGTATAACAACAACGAGGCAATAAGAATTGGTTCAAATAAAGTATCAAAAGCTAGCTAGTAGCCTATGTTTTTTTTTAACAACACTAATATAAACAATCAACTTGTGTACATTATGTATTATAAAAAAAAAATCAATTTTTTTTGTTTCATAATAACAGAATTTTAAAGTTGAGACTTTGCTTCATATTAAAAGTAGCAAAACTTTTTGTGATTATTGGATAGCAGGTGTGCTACAGATGTTTAGTGAAAACAGCACGACTAAGAGATTTTAGATTTAAGAAATCATATTACCGATTGAAATCGAGTAGGCTAATTAATATTGTCAATCCAGAGCTGGTGTCCACTGTCCACACAGCCGACATGTTGTGAGCACGAAATAGACACTGAACGCGGTCAAAACGTGCCATCGGAGAAGCGCTGATTAAACGTCACTGATTTCAGCCCTCCAAACCCGAAAATAGCTGTTTCGGCCAAACATTTTTCCTAATAATAGTTATTTACAAATATTGCAATTATAATGGGCACAATATATGTCAGCTTTCAAGGGCAGTAAATGCAACAAAACAGGCACTTTTCTATTCTAAGAAAAGTTAAAATTTTGCCACGAATGCATGATTAGAATGAAAATTGGCTGATATTTATCTACAGCTGACCAACCAATTATTCCACCCCTTGATGAAAGGAAACTCAAGTCTGTTATACCAGAATACCCCCTGGTAAAATATAATTTATTTAGCTGTGGCGCTATAGCAGTGCAGGAAACATTGAACTAAATAAGTACATTTTTGTCGAATTTTGGCAATCAGAGTGAAATATTTCAGCTTTTGTGTACTTGTTCTCATAAGAATACAGTGGTCATTTCATGATGTTGAACATGATTTAGTAAAATAATTACACATTTGAATTGTTTCAGAGGTGTAATGGTGTTCAAGCGATTGAATGTTTCCCCCCTCAGTGTGCTGGCAGCAGTGAACGGTTCAGCGGCAGCGGTGCCAACAGCCGTCGTCCCATGAGTTTTCTTTTGGCCTGAGCTGTCTGCTTTGGGCTCCGGCCTGGTTCGTCTGGATCTCTGTGCCTCCGGCGCCGCAGTCATGGATCACCCCAGAGAGAAGGAGGGTGAGAGGCCGGTGAGGAGCAGTAAAGTGGCCCAGGGGCGCAGCGGGCACTCGCGGCCCTCCAGCTCCGCATCCTCGGGGGTCCTCATGGTGGGACCAAACTTCAGAGTTGGCAAGAAGATCGGCTGTGGCAACTTTGGAGAGCTGAAGCTCGGTAAGGAAAGCCATTAGTGTCTTAAAGGGATAGTTCACCCAAAAATGAACATTAGCCCATGATTTACTCACCCTGAAGCCATCCTAGATGTAAATGACATTCTTCTTTCAGACGAATACAATCGGAGATGTATATAAAAAAAAATGTCCTGGATCTTCCTAGCTTTATAATGGGAGTCAATCAAAGTGCATCTATCCATGATAAAAGTGCGAAAAAAAAAAAAACCATTGACTCCCATTATAAAGCTTTGAAGAGCCAGGACATTTTTTTTATTTTTATAAATATCTCCGATTGTATTCGTTTATATGTGAACATAATTGTGAATGAGGCACACGATTGGCTGTTGTTTGCTAAGTATCTAGTCGTAGCATGCTAACGGCGCATCATTTCTAGTACAAACCTTAGTATATCACATCGAATGAATTATCTAAATACTCTCCTCAAATAAATTGTGTCTGAAAGGAAAACTCCTACAAATGCATATTATGCAACAAGGTCGTCCGCAAAAAATAACCCTCTCCATGGTTTTTCAGTGCTAATTTTTCACTGTGTGTCTAAAAAGCTGTTAATAAATCTGTCCCATCATATATATATATACTGCCTACTGGTTGACCAGTCAGTTTTAGAGGGCCAATGGCATTGGCTATTATGTAAGGCAAAAGAATTGCTGACAATTTGTAAACCCTTCAAAGAAAGCACTTGGAATGCTACTTGCTAGAAGGACCTTGTGAAGTAATCCCAGAAGGTGCTCTTTAGTTGGGTTTCAAACATATACTTTTAGAAAAAAAACTACTTTCAGTCCAAGAAGCTACAAAGCCTTTATTCACATGTCGACACACACTCCGAGGAAGGCTGAAGGCCGAAATGCATCAGTGTGCGGAGTTTCTATTGTAATAGCCGTGATGTAAATAAAGTATTTTTAGCTTTTTTGGACTGGAAGAAGTGCCTTGGATTTCTAAAAGAATTTGGGAACCCGCTTTAAATTCTCTTATATAATTTATGACAAAATTGGTCGATTTTGGAACTGACACAAAACAGAACTACTACTTTTGTTGGTCGACAAATAATCTCATAATTGTACATCTAGCTGTTGCTGTTGTCCTAATGGGACCCGAGTTCAAAACCGACCTGGGTCATGTCCCATACCAGCCCTACCCCTCTCTCTATACCTTCACTTTCCTGTCAAAATCTCCATTAGATTTTACATCTAATAAAGGCAGAATTCCAATGATTAAAATATTATTATTGGCCGAAAAGTCCAAACTGTTGCATCCATGTGTTCAGTTTCAGTTGGTCACTCTTTGTTTTTGTTTTTGTAGGAAAGAATCTCTATACCAATGAGTACGTTGCAATAAAGTTGGTAAGTACATTTATATTTATTATTTTATACCAATCGATTATATCAGGTGATGCAGACATGGAATAAAAAGCTTGGATTGTTATGAAGTCGTGGAAGTCACGTTATAAGCAAGAAAACATAATGTATTTTAGACAGACATTTTAGGAACCTGAAACTAAAAAAATATATGAAGTGACAACTTGATTGTGTTCCTCAGACGTACGGGAATAAAAGTGTTTTGCTGGTTGAAGTGTTTGTTGTATATTGTGAATAGGGCTGGGTTTTAGTGATTCGGATTCTGCTTATCGATTCCTATTCTTATTGATTCCCAGTTTTGATTCAAATAAGTAAAAAAAAAAACATTTAGATTCAACCAAATTTATTCTGTCTTTTTGCCAAAAATTTGGTTGCAGCTAAACACCATGTACTATTTATTTACTGTATTACTAGGGGTGCGCCGTTTGATCGTCTACTAGGGGTGGAACGGTACACAGAAGTCACGGTTCGGTACGATTTTGGTGCAGTTGAGGGAAAAGCAAAACAAAAATGCGGAAGGCATTGTATTTTTTAAATACGTTTTATTAATAAAGGCATAGAACCAGTTTATTTGTAGTGCACTGACAATAGTTTTATATAATTAGTTTATTAATTAAATTAATAAAAAAACAAAAAGACCGATATGTGCGATATGTTTGGTAATTGTACCTGAATTAATTTAAAATTAATTTGTTATATTTCAGATCAATATAGGCTATTTGTTTTCCTTAATTTTAATTAACATTATTAATTAACAATGTAACATTATTCTCATCTGAATTATAAATAATTGATTTCTGTATAAAATAATACTACCATTAAAAACACATTCGATTTTCTTTTTTAATCAATGTAGAATGTGTAAGATTAGCGCTCCGAGGACAAGAAATGAAAACCAATGCAATATGATGAATGTCCAAAAGACGGGACCCACAGACTGTTTTGAAATGGAGTTGGATAAATATGTTTTGCTTTTAAAACAGTGTGTGTGTGTGAGAGTGATTTTGGTTGGGTGACAGTCGTAGGTTACAGTTTGACAAGAGTTTACAGTGTGACAAAAGCACAATGTTGTGTTTTATTGCGAGTGTACACAAATATAAGTAAACACTTTGCAGGTTTAATGATCTGTATGAACAAAATGACGGAGTATGTTTTTTTATGTTTCCACTGTTCGATCGCGCCCGCGCCCCTCTCTCTCTCTCACACACACACACACACACACACACACACACACACACACACACACACACACACACACACACACACACACACACACACACACACTCCAGCATTGCAATCTTGACATCACAGCCTGTTCATTATATGCGGTCACACCAAACGTGAATAGGCCGTCAAATTCGCGTCTATGGCGTCTAGTTCGACGCTAGTCCAAAGCGAATAGGACGCGCGTATAAAGCCAACGTTTGAAGTGAACGCGCGTTCAGAGATAAGCCGATGGTACAGATTATGTGTCCCTAAAGAACCCGCGTATCTAACAGTAGTTCTGCATTACATTAATTAATTTGCACGCGAGTTTTATTTATTTTTATACCGTGTATTCTCCGTGTAAATTCGTGCACCGAACCGTGACGCCCGTACCGCTTCGGTTCAATACGAATACATGAACCGTTCCACCCCTATCGTCTACTAATCGCTATCACCCGATAATCGCTTTAGGAAGTTTAATCGGTGGTCTCTTTAAAGGCCGATCTCATGCTTACGACACATAAAGACACGCGCCGTCCGTGAGACATGCAGCGGCACCGTCTCAATCTCTTTCCATCGCTGTTCATATTTCTTTATTAAATAACTTGCAAAGTAATTTCCCAAACGGAGTGAGTGAATCACTGTGCGCTCTCTCTTTCCCTCCCAAAATGTGCAAATGGCTTCACATCGCATCTGCACTATAAGTGAGCTGCACAGTTGACACAGGAATTGTCAATTGCACAATCGAGGCAGTGTCGCATCGTCACTAAAGTTTATAATTTGCATTATTATATTATAAGTCTTTCCAGTGTTTAAACCACTCAGCACGTAAGCAATCTCCTGGAGATGGAGCGCTCATGCGCACTCAAAGCGCACACACTTAAGCCTGTTGAAAATAATAATCTAATATATTTCAATATTTTTATTATAACATATATTGTACTACAATATAATATTATGATTATATATATATATATATATATATTTTTTTTTTTACAATTAAAGGTGCTCTATGTAACTTTTAGAGGCCTCTAGTGGTGATGTTTCAGATTGCAACCAAATTTTACAAGAGCGCTCGTGCTCGAACTCATAGATAAAACCGTCTATTACGCAAATATCTCGGCGAATACTTGACGGATTCGGCGAGCACCGAGCTCGTTGGGACCATCTAGTCAAGCTGAAAAGAACCATATAAGTTCCATAGTTTTTGGTGGTGTTTTCGCGGAGATATTAGCAGAAAACCATCGGGCGCGCTGCAAAATTGCGGACGCCGGTGACGTCACGATCTCAGAAGAAAATCGCTCGTATCTCTGGAACGCAAAGACCCAGAGAGCTCAAATTCGGGGGAGGAGGTCCCAGGGGAACCCTTGCCCGAACGCTAGAGTGGCGGGCCTCGGGGATGCCCCCTACCGGATCGCCGTTCGCTGGGACCCCCGATTTCGAACGGCTATAACTCGGAGAGCCGGGCGAGTTGGACCTCGGGGGTGGGCTCGTTCGAAAGGCCCCTTCCAGCACTACGAACGATTAGAGTCTTGGGAATATTGATCAAAGATTGACTGAGATATAAGCCGAAAAACGTGCGTCTTTAACCGGACGTAACTCCCTGACCGTCTACAATAGACTGTATATAAGGAGCGAGGCTCGGGAGCGCGCATGCACGTCACATCCGTTGGATTTCGCGGTAAATCCGACCCGGAGACTTCACATAGAAATAGGAATACTGGCCTTCAGAGGTAATGGCAAAACTCGACAAGTGGATCATTTTAATGGGTGATTACAACCCCTTCACACACAGGCAATAAAAAAAGGATTCATTTTAGTAGAAAAGTTACATAGAGCACCTTTAATTATAAATATCTAAAATCTAGATTAATCCTTTCTTATTAAAGTTACAAAAGTTAATCAGTCAAGATCAGTAAGCGACTTTCTCTAACATTAATGACACAGACGGCGGTGGGAATATTAGGCTGCTGTCACTTTAAGGCACATGCATTTTCTTTCTCAACTGTTTACGTTCACTTAAGACATAAACAACTGTGTTTACAGGGATATTTTGGGATAATTTTGTGTGTATTTGTCCGTTCAAGTGCAAGAAGACATTAAAGAGCTCAATTCAGTATTCGCACGCTATATGAGAGGCGGCTTTCTGAGCTCGAGCTAAAAAGCGAATAAAATGCTCACGCCGAATCAAAATGTTAATTTTATAACAAGTATCCGATTCCTGACCTCAAATATCAGATTCCAGAGTCGCAATCAATTTCTGAATCCCAACCCTAATTTTGAATGAACTTCAATGTAAACAAATAAAAGGTTTTTAATTGAAATTTTTTTTTTGTCTGACACTCCTAAAGGAACCTGTGAAATCGAGGGCCCCACAGCTTCATTTGGAGTACCGGTTCTACAAAACATTAGGCAGTTCTGGTAAGATTATAATCATCACCAGCACTGCTGTACCCTGTGTTTCTCTCTTTTATTTCCCTGGATAATATTCATTTCATGCATTTTCATCTGCTGTTTTATATATATTTTTACCTTCAGTCAGTGTGTTTGCTCATTGTATCTCATCTACATTTATCCTTAATCTTCATATGCAGGTGCATGACTTTGTTTGTACTGCACTCAGGCTTTGTGACCGGGATTTACTGTTATTTTTCTTGCTTTGAAGCCAGCATTTCCCGAGCAGGCTTTCTGAGGATGTTTCCTTTGTATTGGATTGAGGATTTTTCCCCTCTGGAGTATCTGACATGTTGAGTCATAGCTTCAGTTTTGATCTTACAGAACGGTTAGTTTTGAGAACAGCAATGATCAGATTATGTTAAAATATATTTAGTGCTTTTAACAAAGACATTCTTCAGCGGTTTTCCCTTGTATATTTGTCTCAGTGAAGTGCCGCCTCTTTCTAAAATGTCAAACCCATTGTGATTTTGTTCCCTATAATTGTCATGGCTTTTGTAAGCTATTTGACCTCATTGTTTTGCTGCTGCTTTTTCCCCCCCAACTTTTTTCAAGTAGGTGTGAGTGCGAGGCGCAAATGGATAAGATATGCTGACTAATCTTTGGGGGATTCAACATTAGTTGAGTTTCCATCCATGTCTCTTTTATATGTAAATTTATTGCATGAAAAAATGCTGGATAGAACAGAGGCCAATACATTTTCTAAAACACACACAAAATCTTTATTAATGTTAGTTGATAAAAATACAGTCGTTCATTCATGTTAGTTCTCAGTGCATTGTGCACTAAACATAAACATGTATTAGTAAATGTTGAAATTAAAATGAACTAAGATTAATAAATGCTTTAGAAGTATCGTTCATTCTTAGTGCATGTTAACTAAATTAAGTCGCATTTACATTGCGTGGTTCAAGTGACCCAATTCCGAATTTATTTTTTCTTTCATGTGGCACAGATCAGATATGACCCATGAACATGTAAGCAGGAAAAAAGCACATGATTCCGATATTCTCTCATTGGTTTCAGACCAATCGGATATTCCCATCAATGCGAACAGTACCGTACGTCATTGAAAAAGTGACCGTGGCGAATGTATTGTATTCTTGACCTCTAATTTTGATGTTTTCATGCTGTTAATCTCACTCTCTGGTAGCTTTTTTATCAAGACACCATATTGAGGCAAGACTAGTGGTAAAACATTCGCGGCTGCTGGGCTTGATCACTTCACATTGCACTTTGATTCGGGAAGTGGCGGCTCGAGCATCACACGGTGTTGCCCTGGTGACAATGCAAATGATATGTTCTGTGTCTGGATGATGACAGTGGCCTTAGACTCTCTTAAAGGTGCATTGCGCAACTTTTCATGTTAAAAATACCCGTTTTTCCTATCCTATACATGCTTAAAGAACTGCCTGATGGGCTGAATGAGCCCTTCTCTGCACACTGAGATTGCCTCTATAATCCTGTACAGTAAAATATATAAGAGGGATTCGGGCTCGAATTTGAGACTGGGCGTGACGTCATGCGCGTTCACGCTCACCAACCTCTCGCAGGTTTGTGTATTCGCCGGCGCCGCCATTCTCCGCATCAGCGAAGACAACTCGTGCGTCAAAGGTAGAAGATGGATTCAAAGAGTCCATTCCAAACCCCAACGCAAACTCCACGTAAAGTAAAGAAAAGAAAAATGTTGTCTAGTGCCACCAAAAGGTCCAAATTGGAGTCAGACAGGCGTCGGAGTAAGACGAGAGTCAACCTCGGGAAGGCATTCAACAAATGGAGAGATCTCCGGTCTGCTCTTGGTCTCAAACGGGATCCTCAGTTGGCTTTTTTTCTTGATAAAACAGTAAGATATAGCCCAGTCTCTAATGTTTGATACGGCCAATTAGGGCTGCTCGATTTGGGGAAAATGTCATATTGCGATTAATGAGGTCAATATTGCGATTGCGATATGCGATTGCGATATAATAAACAAATGGTTTCATGAGTCAACTTGCTTGGTTCTAAAGTAAAATGCACACACAGATTAGTGATCATTCTGTGTATTAATGTGTATTTCTCAACTCAAACTAAAGCAACAACAACTAAATGATTGATAACACCTATAATGATCAATAAACCATTGATGTCTGGATAAAAATGACGACACCCCCCACATTTTAAACGTTAATTATAGCCATCCAACATTACAGTGATTCCATCAATACAATTGAAAGCTATCAACTTTTAAAATATTTATTAGGCTTAAAAAATAATAATAACAGCTTTTAAATTAAGTGAACTTCAAACAATCCTCACATAAACCCATAATAAATGCCATATTTACCTGTGCCCTTCCTCTCTTAACAGGTAGGATGGAGGATTTATATACAGAAATTGAATAAAGTTATCAAACAGTCTGCGCTGCATGAATTATAAATTATATATAGACTAATCCTTATTAAAGCTACAAAACTTCTTTAGTCAAGAGCAGTGAGTAATTTTCTGTTCCCTTTGTTATTTGATTAACTTTACTGACAGAACGCTTTATTCGCTGCTGGCCCTTTAAGAGCAGCCGTCTCACACGCGCCTCATTCTCTCACAAGCACAACTCTTTCGTCCATCATAAGACTGCTCTTATGTTATGAAGATAATCGACAAAACGACATTTTGGCATAATTGTGTGTGTTATTGTTCGTTCAAGCTCGAAAGAGAACTGTATTCTGGCACGCGGTCTGTGCACGCGCATTATACGGGCGCGCGTTTTTCTGTGAGTCACTTCAGGACATTCACAGGCAGCGCGCTCTCTTTTGTCTTCTTGTCGTGCACAATTGTTTTAAGGCATTTGCACGAATAAGAGCGGGATCATGTAACACTAGTCAAAGGATGACAAAAAAGAAGAGATGCTGTGTTCATATAAAATCGCGCCATTTTGCGTTATATAATCGCATAGGTTTGACATCGCGATTACGATTGCGATTCGATTAATCGTGCAGCACTACGGCCAATCTATGTATGTCAACAGATGACGATGCGTAAATTGTGTAATGCTTTAGCGTAAGCGAGATACATGTACAATCAGATTTGGTTGCAGTTTCGCTTGTCGCCAGAGGGGGCGTAGTTCTGTTGCGTTTTGCACCTTTAAGATTCACACACAGTCATTCCTTAGTCAACATCTTCATACTCGATTTATTAGCACGATTTATATATCCTCAGCTGTGTCAGCAAGAAGGTGCCTTGTCATGTGTACCCAGTTTCTTGTGTTTGCATTTAATAGCTAGATCATCTGAAGGGGGAGTTCAGCATTAGCTGCTGCATAGATTTGGGTGTCATCATTTCTCCGGGGTTATGCTAACAAGCACATTTTCTTTTGATATATTCCAGTGCTTTTTGGGCCATGCTGCATATAGTCCTCAAATACTGGTCTCAATATTTTTGAGGAAAGCACTGTACTTTTTTTTGTTTGTTTTTTGGGGGTGAATTAGGGCTGGGCGATAAAACGATAACGATATGTATCGCGATAGACACGTGATCGATATCAATAAAAAATGTGTTCGATAAAACGTTCGATATTTTTTTTCTTCGTCGGAAGAAACCACAGGTTGCGAAGCAAGTTTGGTTGCATTATCAAAGGCACGCGCTCTCTGGTAACCTAGCAACGTAGGGAGTGACACGCTCAGGCAATCATGTAACGTGTCAGTTTTGTTGCGCCATATCGTTGTCTCGTGCTGCTGGGTTCCTCTTCAGTAACCGGCGATTGATAAGCAGAAAATGAGTGCCCTTCATCTGCATGCCATGCAGGCTAGAATTGCGAAACATTATTGGATAATTCGCTCTATTCGCGTTTGATGTGAACACAGCATAATGAACAGGCTGCGATGTCAAGATTTCAATGCTGGAGTGTGTGTGTGTGTGTGTGTGTGTGTGTGTGTGTCCGACTCCGCGCGCGCGCGAGAGAGAGAGAGAGAGAGAGAGAGAGAGAGAGACACGCGGGCGCGATCGAACAGTGGAGACATAAAAACATACTCCGTCATTTTGTTAATACAGGACATCAGTCAGTCTGCAAAGTGTTTACTTATATTTGTGTAGGCCTATACTCGCAATAAAACACAACATTGTGCTTTTGTCACACTGTATTTCTTGTCAAACTGTAACCTACAACTGTCACACACCGTTTTAAAAGCAAAACATATTCATCCAACCCTTTTTAAAACAGTCTGTGTGTTCCATCTTTTGGACATTCATCATATCGCATTGGTTTTCATTTCTTGTCCTCAAAACAGAGCACTAATCTGTTTATTTTTAAGTTACACATTGATTAAAAAAGAAAGTGAAATATGTTGGTAGATTATTTTATACGGAAATCAATTATTTATAATTCTGATGAGAATAAAGTTAGGGTTAATTAAAATTAAGGAAAACAAATATATTGATCTGAAATATAGCAAATTAAATTCATTCAGGTACAATTACCAAACATATCTCATATCTATCTTTTTATTAGTTTAATTAATAAACCAATTATATAAAACTATTATCAGTGCACTATAAATAAACTGGTTCTATGCCTTTATTAATAAAACTTATTTAAAAAATACAAGGCTTAAGACATTTATAAAAATGCCTAATATATTTCTGTTTTGCTTTTTACTCCATTGTACCGAAATCGTACCGAACCGTGATGTCTCAAAAAAGAAATCAAGCAGGGGGCACGTACGATCACAACCCCCCACCACCCACGTCCCGCCGCGCCACTGTCACCTTTTTTACTCTGAGGAGTTTGCAGGTCTGATTGTGAATAGACTTATGTTTACATTCTAATTATTTGAGTTTTCCATGGTTGTGTTGACATTTCTGTCTTGGGATTGTAATCAGAGGAAGGGTAAGTTTAAAATAAAAATGTTTAAATGTAATATATTTTTTCTCCTGGTCCTTATTTTAAATGGGTCATAAAAAAATCAATAATTATCGATATCGACCGATATGAAACACTGATATCGTGATACAGTTTTCAGCCATATCGCCCAGCCCTAGGGTGAATAGAAGATTTAAATAAACAGCATTAGCATCAGAAATATTTCTTGAACAGCATATCAGCATATAAGGAGGATTTCTGAAGTAATATAAACAATTGCAATATGAAAAGAAAATCCCCAGATGACTTGTATAGCTCTATTTGGAAAGAATGAATAATTCTAAAATGATTGGGATGATTTTGTAGGGGAGTGAATCTGCATAGAAAATTACAAGCATAGATCAAGACAATAGAACAAAGATACAAATAAAATAAACAGTAGTATTCAGGTACAGGAATTGAATAATCAAATGTAAAATTGCATTGCATAGTGTTTTTTTAAAGCTACAAAATTAAATTTCTCTTTTTTTATTTTGTTGTTTAATTAACATTGACATAGACAGCAGCAGGAATATTAGGTTGCTGTCACTTTAAGACCGAATGCACAGATCCATGATGATACGCATGCGCTTTCTTGCGATTTGAACCATGGTGCCTGGTCCGTACAGATCAACCATAATCCTATACTTGACGGCACACATCATGATATCGATGTTAAAACAATATATCGTGCAGCCCTATTCTGAAGGATCATGTAACACTGAAGACTGGATGCTTGAAAATTCAGCTGTGCATCACAAGAATAAATTACATTTTAATATACACTACCGTTCAAAAGTTTGGGGTCGGTACGATTTTAAATACTTTTAAAAGAATTCTCTTCTGCTAACCATGGCTGCGCTTATTTGATTAAAAATACAACAAAAATCAGTTATAGTATTAAATATTATTCCAGTGTAAATCAGCTGTTTTCTGTGTGAATATATAGTGAAGTGTAATTTATTCCTGTGATCAAAGCTGAATTTTCAGCATCACCAGTGTCAGTGTCTTCAGTGTCAAATGATCCTTCACAAATCAGTATAATATGAGGATTTGATGCTCAAGAAACATTTATTATTATTATCAATGTTGAAACAGTTGTTGGTCTGTCAGTTGTACAGTTTTTTTTTTTTTTTTTTTTGGATTCTTTGATGAATAGGAAGTTCAAAAGACTTTTGTAACATTATAAATGTCTTTACTGTCACTTTCGAACAAATTAATTATTCCTTGATAAATAAAAGTATTGATTTCTTTCCTCCAAAAAATAAAAATAAAATTCTGACCCCAAACTTTTGAACGGTAGTGTATATTCAAATAGAAAACAGTTATTTTTAAATTGTAATAATATTTCACAATATAACAGTTTTTACTGTATTTTGACTGAATAAATGCAGCCTGGGTGAGCATAAGGGAAAAAAATAAACTTAATTATTCCAAACACTTGACCGGTAGTGGAAAAATGCTAATCACTGATTTGATGATATTCTTATGTTGGCTAGAATTTTGACATTGCATTAGGGCTGTAGCGATACACTAATCTCACGATACGATACGATACACGATATTCAGCTCACGATACGATATATATCACGATATTCAGCCAACGATACGATTCGATATAATTCGATACACTTACATCATTTTCTGAAAGATTTAAAGGGGACAGAGTGATTTTGGTGACATCTTGTGAGTGTTCAATTGGATTGAATTAATTGAACTGAAAACTAAAAACATCAATTACACAATATATGTCTGACTGGACAGAGTCTCTACAGCTTGCAAATGCTGGACAAAATAAACCAAAGATGTGTTGAGAAAATTAGTTCCATTTATTGAAACAGTGCAAACTGTAGCTTACAAGCCTTTGAAAAGTAAATAAAGTGCAGTATTGCTATTAACAATGCAGAGTTAAAAAGTGCAAATAAACTTTTGAGAAAAAAGGTTTTATAAAAAGATAAACCTCAAATATTTCAGCCTTTAAATCATTTTTATAAAAGAATGAGTCAAAAAAGATAAATTACTGACATTTACAATGCACATTAGCTTATCTTTTATTATTAATAGTAAAATTCGGTCCGATTTTCCCGTGGCGTCTGTCGTTGCTAAGCAACCATGCACTGCGCTCTCCACAACGACAAAGAAGTTTTAGTAGCTAATAAGATTTCCACCACCGAAAAACGCTTGCTGTAGCTCTGCTAAGTTACAAGGTTTATTTACGGAGAAGAGAAAAACACCCGTAGTGTTTGGATGCACCCCCATCCTTCATGTTGACCGAGCTTTCAATGTTGTTACGGAAAGGGTGAAGCTGAAGGTTGGTTTTTGTCACATGAACTGCGGTGCGCTTGCAGCGTTCTGAAAAGTTGAGGCGTTTTCATCTCGCTGCGCCTGGGAAAAATGAGCGCGTCGCTTCAATTATGAGCGCGCTTGCCGCGCGCCTACATTTGAAATAACGAACTTGAGTGCACAAAAGACACGATATGTGAACGGCCACTTGACGGGCTAAGTTAAACACGGGGGATTTGAATGGGACTTATGTATCGATACTCGCGCCTTAAAAATCGATACTTTCTTGGGGGAAAAAATATAGATTTATATCGCAGAATCGATAAAATTGCTCAGCCTTACATTGCATAATTACATTTCTTCTAGCAGACTAAAAAGCTTTGCAGTGACATGATTAAATACTGTGGAGACTGCAAATTAGTATCATGGCAAATGCTTCTTACAGTCAACTGAACTGAAAAAAAGCCTAATTTGGCAGCCATTACAACTGATTACATTATTGTCTGTGTAGAGAACTGTATTACAGTGAGCTCCACTATCACCTCCACCATGTCCTAAGCCAATACATGTCCTAAATGATGTTACGTTAGTAGCATAGTAACATATCTGTGTTTTTACTGATCAAGCGGATGTGTTTGTAATGATATGTGTAGTTATGTAGTTCAGGGGCATGTTGGGCCAGAAAAGAGAGGAAAAGGGTGGCAACAGCAGCTGATCAATAATTCAGCACACGGCACAGCTAGCATCTATACGAGCTTCTCAGTAAGCCTATATCTCTGCTGGTTTATGCAGGGATGTGTGTGCAAATATTTTTTGCCGTGTACACATTTTCTTTCTGTGCTGTATCTGGGACAGAAGAATGCAGACCGTGCTTCTCCGTCCGCACATGTCCTCCTGCAGGGTTTGTGTCTCAGTGATGAATCAGCACTTCAGGAAAGGTGGCACTCTGACCACAAGCGTTTCCAGGATGTTCACTTAGCTCTGTTATCGTATGACGTCTGAAAAGCAGTCGGCTGATTAAAATGCCTGGCAGCCGAGCTTATGTAACTCTACACCGGTGCATTGCTCAGCTCCTTGAGCACCTCGCTGGAGTAATACCGAATCAGCAGGGTCCCACATAAACTCTGATGTCCTAACCCCTCACCGATGCTGCTGGGATGCAGTAGCAGACTTTGCTTTATAGAGAGCTTTTAAAGTGCCCCTATAATCCATTCAAGGTCAAAAACACTCTCATTTGAGTGGATCCAGTCTCTAAACCCCTCCTTTCTGAGAGCCTACTTTGCTCTGATTGGTCAAATGGTCAGTCTGTTGTGATTGGTCTACTTTGCTCTGATTGGTCAAATGGTCAGTCTGTTGTGATTGGTCTACTCTGCTCTGATTGGTCAGATGGCCCAGTCTGTTGTGATTGGTCTACTCTGCTCTGATTGGTCAGATGGCCCAGTCTGTTGTGATTGGTCTACTCTGCTCGATTGGTCAGATTGCCCAGTCTGTTGTGATTGGTCCACTCTGCTCTGATTGGTCAGATGGCCCAGTCTGTTGTGATTGGTCTACTCTGCTCTGATTGGTCAGATGGCCCAGTCTGTTGTGATTGGTCTACTCTGCTCGATTGGTCAGATGGCCCAGTCTGTTGTGATTGGTCTACTCTGCTCGATTGGTCAGATGGCCCAGTCTGTTGTGATTGGTCTACTCTGCTCGATTGGTCAGATGGCCCAGTCTGTTGTGATTGGTCTACTCTGCTCTGATTGGTCAGATGGCCCAGTCTGTTGTGATTGGTCTACTCTGCTCTGATTGGTCAGATGGCCCAGTCTGTTGTGATTGGTCTACTCTGCTCTGATTGGTCAGATGGCCCAGTCTGTTGTGATTGGTCTACTCTGCTCGATTGGTCAGATTGCCCAGTCTGTTGTGATTGGTCCACTCTGCTCTGATTGGTCAGATGGCCCAGTCTGTTGTGATTGGTCTACTCTGCTCTGATTGGTCAGATGGCCCAGTCTGTTGTGATTGGTCCACTCTGCTCTGATTGGTCAGATGGCCCAGTCTGTTGTGATTGGTCTACTCTGCTCTGATTGGTCAGATGGCCCAGTCTGTTGTGATTGGTCTGCTCTGCTCTGATTGGTCAGATGGCCCAGTCTGTTGTGATTGGTCTGCTCTGCTCTGATTGGTCAGATGGCCCAGTCTGTTGTGATTGGTCTGCTCTGATTGGTCAGATGGCCCAGTCTGTTGTGATTGGTCTGCTCTGCTCTGATTGGTCAGATGGCCCAGTCTGTTGTGATTGGTCTACTCTGCTCTGATTGGTCAGATGGCCCAGTCTGTTGTGATTGGTCTACTCTGCTCTGATTGGTCAGATGGCCCAGTCTGTTGTGATTGGTCCACTCTGCTCTGATTGGTCAGAATGTCAGTCTGTTGTGATTGGTCTACTCTGCTCTGATTGGTCAGAATGTCAGTCTGTTGTGATTGGTCTACTCTGCTCTGATTGGTCAGAATGTCAGTCTGTTGTGATTGGTCTACTCTGCTCTGATCGGTCAGATGGCCCAGTCTGTTGTGATTGGTCTACTCTGATTGGTCAGAATGTCAGTCTGTTGTGATTGGTCTACTCTGCTCTGATCGGTCAGATGGCCCAGTCTGTGTTGTGATTGTTTGACCGCTTACAGCACATTTCAGAAACTAATCGCCCATTAACATCTGAAGTTCAGCTGCGGATCTTCCTCATCACTTGATACACAGTGAAATGAACCATAACGATGGCGTCGGTTGGACTGTATCAATTTGAGCACGAGTCCTCATCCTTTGGAAGCGCATGCAAAATGGATTTACTTTCGCAGCGCAGAAAACGAGCAAACCAAATTCTTGTGTTTTAAGACTACAGTGTTTTAAGGTGGGTCAAAGTAGACGTTGTTCACAGTCAGCCAATGAAGACCATAGGTAGGCATTATGTAAATGAGTTACAAACCTATGTAGGTTCGAACAGGAAGAAAGAATGGAATTACTGACGCCTTGTTTCAGGCAGTTCAGAATTGCTTCTTTCATTAGCGAGACATTAACTTTATTTATCGTGCACTTTGAACTTTGAAACTTTGTAGATCTATTACTCTCACAATCAGCTTTATCACACACTACATGAAAGGGAATATATTATAATTTAATAGTTAAAGGGTTAGTTCACCCAAAAATGAAAATTATGTCATTAATGACTCACCCTCATGTCGTCCCAAGCCCGTCAGACCTCCGTTCGTCTTCAGAACACAGTTTAAGATATTTTAGATTTAGTCCGAGAGTTTTCTGTCCCTCCATTGAAAATGTATGTACGACGGTATACTGTCCTTGTCCAGAAAGGAAATAAAGACATCATCAAAGTAGTCCATGTGACATCAGTGGGTTAGTTAGAGTGTTTTGAAGCATCGAAAATACATTTTGGTCCAAAAATGACAAAAACTACAACTTTATTCAGTATTGTATACGGGCTTGGAATGACATGAGGGTGAGGCATTAATGACATAATTTTCATTTTTGGGTGAACTAACCCTTTAAGCACATTTAATCTACAGTTCAGGCTATTATGTCCATTTTTTGGGGAGCATGTTTGTTTGCTAGACCCCGAAAAGAAAGGACCAAAGGAAGTGAGGCACTGGGTGTTCAGGTGAATGAGATGCTATTGTGACTGTAGCATGAAATCCTGAGGATGTGCTTCCCCTCACATCCTGAACTGTGCAACCCGAGCCCAGAGGTCTACCCTCCCCCAGGCACGACTGCAAGCTCTTACATGCCGTCAGGCACATCGTGGCTCCTGGGAGAGATTCTTCATATTCCAGGACTCTTGTAATTAAACAACAAAAAGGCATACACCTAGTTTCCAGAGTAATTCCCAGTGCGACAGAGGAGTGCTTGTATTTTGACCTTCGCACCTTTTCAAATAATGAGAATCAGGACTGCAATGACTAATTGATAAAAGTCCGTAATGAAAATAGTTGACAAGTTTCATTATCGATTAGTCCAGTCTTTATGCTGTGCACGCTGAACCTCCGTCAGTGAGAATGCATTTAAAAATATAAATTGAACTTTTGCTTAGAAAATGTATCGAAATTAATAAAATCTTTGTTTTAGACATTTCCATGTCATTATAAATATTTTGTTCTGCTACGCTCAAAAGTGCATTTGACTTTAAAGTTATTATTATAGCTGTATGGCTGTGTAATATACATTATACACGCGTGTGTGTTGGCAATTAAAAACTTAAATTGTAAATTGTTTGTTGAAAATGCTTATTTAGATTTATCAGCCAATATATCGGTTATCGGCTTTCAATTATCTGTATCGGTCATTATTTTTATATCAATGCATCTCTAGTATTTATTTATTTATTATCATTAGCCTGATGGTGTCTTTAGCCAAAATCCTTTTTGTGACTCTATAAAATGATTAGCAGTCCTTATCCATCCATCCATTTATCCACGAACGACTGCAGTCTTTTATTACTCAAGGTGTGTGAAACCGGAGTTTAATATGGCCGATTAGCATTTATCTGTGATTGTATGATCCTTTTATGCTTTCAGTACAAATTAATGATCAGCTCGATTTGAAAAAGCATCATGATGTCCCGGTGAATCAAATCCCCCCCCCCTACTATAGTATAAAGAGCATCTCCCAGGCGTAGCAGGTGCTGTGTGTGTGTCTGCCTCCTGCTGAGCGCTCAGCTCATGCTTTATGGATGGATGGGGTGATGAAGGGGTGGAGAGTCTCATCCTCCTCTTTGTGATTCTCACCTTCCTCCTGCACAGCATGTTTGGATGGTTGAGTCTGGCTTTAACGTTTGGTTCATGGTGGTGGGTTATGAGATGATATTAGTGCATTATTTAAGGCAGACTGATTCAGTCTCTATTTGTTCTTCTCTGTAGTGGTTTTACTGTTGTTAGGAATCCTCATAATGCACGAACACAGCCGTGTATATGCAATAATGAAGTCTATTTACATAACAGGGTTTGTCAGTTGCCTTGATATCTTCCCTGGAGATTCAGATCGTTCTTTGAGTTTAAACCCAGGCATGCCTGTCTTCAGGAGCACATTGTACCAGATAAATGAGATGCGGTTCATTCCTTGTTAGTCAGAATTCTTAAAACCTTTGCTTTGTTTACCTTTTTAGATGATATTTGGTTCAAAAACCAAATGTTCTTTTGAATTAATTCTTTAAATTTATGTTTCAGGGCTGTTGAATGTTTTATTCTTTTTGGTTGACAAACATTCTAAAGCCGCTTTTCCACCGTTGGACCGAATGGTTCGTTATATTTCCACTTTAGACTGGTACGGCACGGCAGGATTACAAACCATTTTCGGCCCAGAATTCTCAGCACGGTTGGCTAACCATTATTTTCTGGTAAAGGCACAGCTAAAGTAGTTCCAGGCAGGTCTTGACCACAGTACAGTTTCATATCACTTCTGCAAATAATTTCACTTATTTTAAAGGTCCTTGCAGCCTACAACAGCAAAATAACCCACAAAGACAATGACCAAGCAAATGGATAAAACAAACAATATGATAAAAATGGCAAACTGTTCACTAAATTACATTTATCTATTGAAAGCACGCTCTCTCTCTCATACAAAAGTACACAGACACACAGAGAAACATAGAAACATGCACAGACTCAAACTTAACACTGCCCCGCAACTTTATTAGTAAAATAGTTTTGCAACTGAAAAGCTACATATCATTTCTCAGTTGTGAGGTAGTAACGTCACTGTTCTTGAAGCAGTTAAACTTACTGTTTTGCTAATAGTAGAAAGGCTCCTGTTGAACGCCGTTGAGAGATGCACGGACTCAGGTAATTCACACATGCTTAATCCCTCTCTCGCTGTAATAACTGCACTAGTCTGTATCTCTCTTATATAACCGCTTAAGTCTGCATATCAGTGGCTCAAGCCTCTGTTACAAGCTCTAAAATTATGTTTTGGAATTAGCAACAGACGTTCGGGATGAAATGCATAAATTAGTCCTACACACACGAGAGTTTTAATGAGAAAAATCTGACAACTGACTCAACTCTCAGGCTTACTGAAAACAAGTAAACAGTCAGTGATAAAATGAGAACAAAGCAGCTAATTGCAAGCAATAGGACAAAGTATACAATAGAACAGACACAAATGAAATGCCTGAAAAACTTCAAGCACTAGAAATACATAAATTGTATAAAGTAATGAAATGTTCAAAAACAACTCCATAGTCTTTACTGTGTACATTTAAATATGCATTTATTCTTAAAATTACAAGTTATTCAGTCAAGAGCAGTCAGTGATTTTCTCTGTCTTTTTTGATCAACGTTAATGACACAGACTGAATCAGGAATATTAGGCTGCTGTCACTTTAAGACCGAATGCACGGATCCAATATACTGATACACGTGCGTTTTCTTTCTCAACTGTTTGTTCACTGAAGAATAATGTGTTTACAAGTATACTGGCAAAGACGGCATTTTGACACACGTGGGTGTATTTGACCCTTCAAGCACAATACCGTCTTGTTATTGTTAACTAAAACGAAAACTCATTTGTCAATTGTAATAAAGCTAAAATAAAATAATTTGTTAATTTATTTGAGCTTTATTATCACACGGTTGGGTTGGACATCACTAGGGCTGCAACGATTAGTCGACATTGCGACAACGTCGACAATAAAAATTTGTCGACAAATATCTTTGTTGTCGAGTAGTCGTTTGATCTCACGTGACCTAATGTAAGGGCCTGCAATATCGCGATTTGACCGCTACGGCGCTGTAGCGCTTGTGTAGTGCAGCCCTTACAAATGCTATTGCGGTAGAAGAATAAACAGCGCGAATTATGACAGGGCAAACGAATCCGAACTAGCAAGGTTTGGGAAAGTTTCACAAAACTTAAAATCAAGAATGCTGTCGTGTGCAATACATGCAAGGCGGAACTTGCTTTTCATGGGAGCACAACATGCATGTGTGCAAGAGGAAACATCCCGGCACAAGAGGAGCCGGTGAGAGGAGAGTGTTCTCCAGCTGGAGCTTACTAACCAGCGGTAAATCTCTTTATTAGAGAATGCAATACTACTAATAATAGTAATAATATTATCAATAGTAATATAATTACAGTAATGTGATGACTTGTTCTATTGCACAGAATAAAGCTTGATCGAGCTTAGGAGTCAGGGCTGTTTTTATTATTGTAACATTAGGTATTATTATAGTCTTATCACTTGCCTGCATTTTGTTCAATAATCATGAAGACTTACAAAACGATATATGATATAATGATATAGGAAGAATATCATGGCAGTTACTTTTTCATACTGTAAATTAAAAGGTGAATGAGAACGTCTCTGTCAGCTCAATTGTCATGTAAAAAAAGATTGTAATTTTATACTTATAATAATTGTTTGCAGATTAATATTTTACCATTCTTTGTGTCCTGAAGTAAATGTCCTTTTTTCTGTTTCAGTTCTAAGAAAAGCATTGGGCCTATTAAACAATGCTTAGAGAGCATGATTTGAGTTGGACCGAAATCTGAAAACTTAGAGAATGACCTGTTTAGTTGGCTCAAAGTTCATTTAAACAACTATTTCAAAAGCTCAAGTGATTTCCTTCTTTTATATTATAGTTAGAATATGTATAACTCAATGTTTTAACTAATTGGAAAAGCTGAATAATCATTCCAAACTTACTGATTAGTCTGCGAAATAATCGACGATTAGTCGATTAATCGTTCTAATAATCGTTAGATTAATCGATTATCAAAATAATCGTTTGTTGCAGCCCTAGACATCACAACATTAGTCTGTCTGTGGCTGCGCATGGAGGCTACTCTCCTGAAGGACAGACTCGGACATGCCCAGACATGATCCTCTGAGAGGTTTTTAGCAGCATCGCTCTGAGCGCGATATCATGCAGCGATGTCACGGCCCTGCCAGCGCACGCTTATCCGTCCAGAGGACGTGTCACGCAGGATTCGGAGCAGTCAGACACATTAAATGACCTTTCAGGAGATCTGTGATGATAAATGAGCAGTAGTTGAACATCAGACTGTTACATGCAGCGGTCTATCAGGGCTCTCAGAAAACATTTCTTTCCCGTAAATGTAAATGGGAATATTTTCTAATCCAAGTTCGAAAGCACAGGCGGTGACGAGGGTGTTAGTGATGATTACTCATCTTCTGTGATGGTGTGATCAGTGCATTCATTCTCTCTACTCATGCCTGGGCACGCAGCTCTTATCAATGAGGAGAGAAGTGACATCACTGGTCCAGAGATCACGGTCAATCCCATCTGTTCCGGTTAGCGTGTTATGATTACACACACAAGCCTTGATATTCAAACCCATTTGTAATGCTCTTATAGAGATCTGCTGAACGTCAGGGCTGGGCGGTATGACGGTATATATGTAACCAGTGGCATCCGACAGCCGGTAGTGATTGTGCTGGAGTGTGGTATATCTGCAACTTGATTTAGAAAATATAACTAATAAAAAGTAGCTGAAAGGATAGCCTACTTTTTGAATTGTCACAGACAGGCCTTTCCAGCACAGACAGCTTTGCTGATTTCAATGAAACCGAATTAGTTTTGTAATGTAAACGGTGCGTGACTGTAGGTTGTTTACGGCGCTGACGCTTGCCTCATTAAAGTGGAATTCAGCTGGTATGTGGTCGCAAGTTTCCAAGTGTCAGAATACAGGATATTTGACTGTGGTTTCACATCGTGATTTTATGCAGTCCTATTTATGATGCATTACACTTTTCTAGTCTTGTAAAGAGTCTTTTTAAGACTAATTTCTTGCTTTATTTGAGCATTTCTAACTCCTGCTCAAGCTCAGCAGCTCAAAATCAAAGGAAAGTCATCTTTCATTTTTAAAAGTATTGATGTTATATTATTATCTAATAAACTTTGCTACATGTTTATATGTATATTATACATTTAAGGGTTGAAAAAAGGCATCTGAGAAATCTATATCATGCTATTTTGGTAATACCACCTACTCCTAGGGAAGGAATTAGCTCTTTTTTGTGATATATTGATCAACTGTGATGCATACAATATGGGATTTACAGCTAAAATCAATCAACATTAATTTCATGCATTTATCTTGCTGTTGAGTTTCCAGTCGGTAAGCTCAATTTTTGATATTGTGATTAGGGCTGCGTGATTAGGAGAATTTAAAATGCATTTATGCATATTTTTTTTAAATATCCAGGCTTGCTGTTGTTTGTAGGGCTACATTATTTGGCCAAAATTGTGATTTATATTCAATACAGCTATAAAAAACTAATATATTTATGGTTGTCTTAAAATTTAACATTTAAATAATGCCGTTTTTTACTTTGAATTGTTAAATTGGTGCATACTACGTTTTCCAACTTGGCTTAAACATTGTGTATATGTCACAAAAGTGGCTGTTTGGTTAAAAAGAAATATTAAAATAGTGTAATATTCTGAAAACGTTTGATATCTTATCTATTACCCAGCAGTAAATTCGAGTTTATAGTTTGATTGGAGCAACCCTTTCAGTGTCGTTTCTCTGAATGCTTTTTTTTATCTGCTGCTTGAAGTCAACCGAATACACAAACTGATTCAGCCGCAATGATTTCTTCTGTTTGCACTAGAGATCATCCCTTTTAATCCGATAGTACTCTTTTCAGGTACAAAAGAGAGCGAGGGACATCTTTGATGTGGGTACACATTCATGGACATCACAGTGGGTCGGGTCATGTTACAGCGACTAGGCTGACAGACAGGAAGAACAAATATCACAGCAAAGATTCCTGTCACACAGTGATGGTTTGCTGTAGTTGCATTTTTCAGACAAGAGGCTTGCGGTAGCGCTGCCTTAGATAGTGATGGAGGGTTTGCGTTTGATCCCGATGGCGCCACGTTTTGGCCACCTCCCCTTGTCTTCTCAGCGCATCATGGTTGGCTGACGGGAAGTCTGAGCTGTGGCCAGGCGTATCCCACACACATGCAGAAAAAAAAGAGCTGATATGATAATACCAACTGCCCATAATCATATAATGCCCCCATCTGAAAGCGTGTCTGACTGCACTCTTCCCTTCAACCTGTTCCCCTGTCGTACCTCGTTCTCCCGTCTCTCGTTTTTCTGCTTTTCCAGGGATGCTCGCGTGAATGTTTTTGCTAAGTGGGCTATTTGTTCATCTTGTTCCTCCGTCTCTCCATCCTCAAACGCAGCTTTGTGAATGACATAACACCGCCCGTGGCGCTTATGTAATCCACGTCCATCCTCTGTTTTTATTTGTCTCCTCTCAGTCTCTCTCTATTTTTCAGGCTAGATGGAGACTCGTGTAATGCCTAGGGATTTGTGAACGTGAGCTTTTCTGGTATCATGAGTGAGCTCAGTCCACTTAAATGCTAAATGAACACTGGAGTTAATCGTGACCCAGCATCCCCTGGGTCAAAAATGATCTTCGGTGGTGGCGGACAGACATGGTCACACACACACACACACTAACCCGACCCCTAAACCTACCCATCCCACACACACACACACTAACCTTACCCCTAAACCTACCCATCCCACACACACACACACACACACACACTAACCTTACCCCTAAACCTACCCATCCACACACACACACACACACACACACACACACACACACACACACACACACACACACACACACTAACCTTACCCCTAAACCTACCCATCCCACACACACACACACTAACCTTACCCCTAAACCTACCCATCCCACACACACACACACGTAATGGTTTTTATACTGTACAAACTGTATATTCTATTCCCCTACACTAACCCGACCCCTAAACCTACCGATCCCACACACACACATACACACACACTAACCCAACCCCTAAACCTACCCATCGCACACACACACACACACACACACACACACACACACACACACACACACACACACACACACACACACACACACACACACAGCTGTGTTTTTGTGATATATGAGGACATTCCATAGACGTAATGACTTTTATACTGGACAAACTGTATATTCTGTCCCCCTACACTGCCCCTATCCCTAAACCTACCCATCACAGGAGACATGCTGCATTTTTACATTTAAAAAAAACATTGTTTTTTATGTTTTTTAAGCTATTTGAAATATGAGGACTCATGCAATGTCCTCATATATCACGTGTAAGTTGTAATACCAGTGTAATATGCATGTCATTATACACATTTGTGTCCTCATATATCACAAAAACAAGAGCACACACACACACACACACAAACCCGACCCCTAAACCTACCAATCCCACACACACACACACTAACCCGACCCCTAAACCTACCCATCACACACACACACGCGCGCACACACACACGTAATGGTTTTTATACTGTACAAACTTTATACTCTATTCGCCTACACTAACCCGACCCCTAAACCTACCCATCCCACACACACACACACACACTAACCCGACCCCTAAACCTACCCATCCCACACACACACACTAACCCGACCCCTAAACCTACCCATCCCCCCCCCCCCCACACACACACACACACACACTAACCCGACCCCTAAACCTACCAATCCCACACACACACACACACGCACTAACCCGACCCCTAAACCTACCCATCCCACACACACACCAACCCGACCCCTAAACCTAGCATCACAGAACACTTTCTGCATTTTTACATTTTTAATAAAAGACTGTTTAATGTTGTTAAAGCCATTTGAAAAATGAGGACTCAGAAATGTCTTCATAAATCGTTCACGTTGTAATACCAGTGAAATACCCATGTCATTATACAAATTTCTTTCCTCATAAATCTCACACACACACACACACACACAGTAAAAAGTGCCCATGATCTGCGAGCCCAATACTTGACAATAAATTTAAAATAATGCAAAGAAACAGTTTGTGATTTTTGCTTACACTATTTATCCATTAAATAGCTAAAAAAATGTATAAAATATTTGTAAGTACTTAGCTTATATAAAATTTACATAGGACATATCAACAATGTAATTATCAGACACAGATATTACCTGTCATTCTCACTCTCATCCTTTCTTGCCCACTTTGCAAAAAAAGCTGTGATTTAAAAAAAAAAAATCATAGCTTTGCTAGACCTGATAATTATTTTGTATATAATCATACGAATATAAAAAAGTAGCATTAAAATGTATTTTAACTAATAGTCAAATTTTCTAGCACATTGTTACCATCAAAATTAGCAGCTGGCTTTGTTCTGGTTTCACCTCACTCCAGTCTAAACTAAATGACTAAATGATTTTATAGGTAATGTACTACACATTGTCTTATAAATAACCTGAATATACTGTGGATTATTAAGGCTACTAACCACTCTTGCTAAATGGGGTAAGCACAGAGATGGTGCCAATGATGTTATCTATCCAATAAAGATTAGACACAATAACTAACAAGAAGATATATCCTTAGTTAGTTTGCAACAATTTCGCCAAATGGAAATATTTCGCCAAATCTTCTTTTCTAAATGATTTACCAAATATATGCACCGTGGTATTTGAAATTGGTGGTATTATTACAGTAACACTATTGTATTTTTAGTATGAGATGACTCCTCAATATTAATCACTATCTTTAATAAAGATGACCCTTACTCTGACTTCCTTTAGAAAATACTTCCTTATGAACTATTAATGTTTAACAGCTTCTTGTACATGTCATAATTTCCCATCGTGCTGGCCAAACGAAGGTCTCTTCCTCTAGAAAGAACAGTCGAGTTCTCTTTTGTGTGTGGTTAATGTGTATCCGTATCGTGTTGAACTCTGATACACTCCTCCGGGTAGCCTTGGCATCGGGACTTGAATCTCTGAGTTTGGCTGGGAATGGCTTGGCTACTGATCAACCAGCTCAGGCATGATGAATCCAGCACACCGGACTCTCCCAGCCTTTGTGTTTGATTCTCCGGCTGAACTGGGGTTTGTTTAAGTGTGCAGCGTGGCAGAAGTGAGATGCGTCAGTGCAGGCTGGTGTGTGTGTGTGTGAACTGGAGGCCCTGGAGTCACATGGTTTCTCGTCTCTCCAGTCAGACGTCAGTGTTTGAGCCGCTCTCTCAAACTGGCTGCTGGCAGATGGTGTTTTATTGGAGCACTGAGGACTCAATGTGAGACGGACAGGGAGAAATACACTGGCCTAGCCCTCCATGGAAGCTTTTTGTTTTTTCTGCAATGAATGCAACACACCATTCCCATTAAAATAAATGGATTTGAGTTGTTTTGGCTTTAGTGTGATCATAAGCTCTGATACCATGGCATTGATACTGTAACCAACCAACCAAATAAACTGCCTTAAATGCCTGAGATGTGACCAACATGTTTAGTTCATAAAATCTACTAAAATGTAATTTATTAGTAGTAATTAATTCATAAATTTTCAGTTAATTTGTTTTTTTTTTTATATATAATTATTAAAATGCCCATATTATAATTTAATGAATCACATTTTAATTTAGACATTTTAAATGTAGATTTGCGAAATCTCCCTGTTTTTACTTTTTTTTAATAATAATAATAATATTTCAATTATAGAAGAAAAAATCACAAGGATTCCCATTAAAATAATTGGATTTGAGTTGTTTTGGCTATGGTGTGATCACAAGCTCTGATACCATGGCGTTGAGACCGTAACCAACCAAATAAACTGCCTTAATTAAATGACTGAGATGTAACCAAAATATTTTGCTACTTTTTTTAGTTCATAAAACCTACTAAAATGTAACTTATTAGTAGTAATTATTAAAGTTCATAAATTCAGTTAATACATTTTTCCCTAAAATTAAAATGCCCAAATCAGAATTTAATGATTCATATTTTAATTTGGACGTTTTGAATGTAGATTGGTGAGATCTCCCTGTTTTAACCCTTTTTAATAATAATAATAATAATAATAATAATAATAATGTTAAGTTATTAGAAGAATTACATTTACATTTGGGTAAACAATTGGTGACAGGTTTGATTGTTGGATGAGCTATTCCTGTCAAACAACAGCAGCTTGTTGCCTAATTTGCACAATGCTAATGTCATAATGTTTGGTACCATTTTTTTCTGTGCGTTTCTACTCATAAATTATGCGCAGCCTTAATCATGATTATTGGTAGCTAAACACATGGTCAAATTCGCTAAAATGTATAATTAACATGCTAGGGAAATACACTTTACAAATGACAGCAAATCTGTGGAAGTGGATTCCATGCAGCAATTATTTTGGCCATTTCTCAAATCACTTTTGACTGATGCATTTTTATTTTTAATTTTTTTTAATATGTTCACTTTTTGAGAGATATTTTACATTTCTATATGAATTTCCTCCCACTCTTTGAATTCCCACTCCCACTTTCCAGTAGCATCTAGCAGTGGAGTGCCGATAGAAAAGCTTGTGAAAGTGTTAATCAGTAGAGATAGGAACCAACAACCGAGTGTGTGTTATGTGCAGTCTGAACACGAGATGAGTCATCATCGGCAGGCCAACAGTGCGCTCTATTCTCAGCGGTGTTACAACACCACCACACAATGAGCAGTGTAGGCTTTGCCTACAACTACCCACATCACCCTCTGAAGATGCACGCAGTTTACAGACACGTGTATTTGTTAGCTATTAATTATTGCGTTTTATAGCAGACATGGGGTTCGGCCGCTTTAAGGTACGGTCACACCATTTTTCGAAAT
The DNA here is from genome assembly GCF_029890125.1 of Rhinichthys klamathensis goyatoka. NCBI lineage: Eukaryota > Metazoa > Chordata > Actinopteri > Cypriniformes > Leuciscidae > Rhinichthys > Rhinichthys klamathensis. Next base: position 89,742 of record NW_026606871.1, read on the forward strand.
TTTGCGGGCGAAAACCAGTCATTCCAGTAGGAATCCATGCAATCTGGAGTTTCGCGTGAGGGCGAAATAATTGCCCACGCAGATTTAGCTCGTGTTCAAGTTGATCGCTCGGATTTGCCACGTTAACCAACAGAAAGCTGCTTGGGTCTGTCTGAGCCATGCTTCATGTGTTGCTACACTGTTGAATACAGACACTGGACCCGGTTTTGCACTCAATTTCACTAATTTTGATAATATTGATCTCTTGGCATAATCATGTGGGATCACAAGTGTTCAAAGTGACGAGGCAAAGCCAGTTTCATTAACGTTTTCATAGTTCTCTCATTACTGGTATGCAGTTGTTGCAGGAATACGTTACTTTAAAGGTGCTCTATGTAACTTTTAGCGGCCTCTAGTGGTGATGTTTCAGATTGCAACGAAATTTTACAAGAGCGCTCGTGCTCGAACTCATAGACAATACCGTCTATTACGCAAATATCTCGGCGAATACTAGACTGATTCGGCGAGCACCGAGCTCGTTGGGACCATCTAGTCGAGCTGAAAAGAACCATATACACTACCGTTCAAAAGTTTGGGCTCAGTGAGAATTTTATTTTTATTTTTTGGAGGAAAGAAATCAATACTTTTATTTATCAAGGAATAATTAATTTGATCGAAAGTGACAGTAAAGACATTTATAATGTTACAAAAGTCTTTTGAACTTCCTATTCATCAAAGAATCCTAAAAAAAACAAAAAACTGTACAACTGACAGACCAACAACTGTTTCAACATTGATAATAATCATAAATGTTTCTTGAGCATCAAATCCTCATATTATACTGATTTGTGAAGGATCATTTGACACTGAAGACACTGACACTGGTGATGCTGAAAATTCAGCTTTGATCACAGGAATAAATTACACTTTACTATATATTCACACAGAAAACAGCTGATTTACACTGGAATAATATTTAATACTATAACTGATTTTTGTTGTATTTTTAATCAAATAAGCGCAGCCATGGTTAGCAGAAGAGAATTCTTTTAAAAGTATTTAAAATCGTACCGACCCCAAACTTTTGAACGGTAGTGTAAGTTCCATAGTTTTTGGTGGTGTTTTCGCGGAGATATTAGCAGAAAACCATCGGGCGCGCTGCAAAATTGCGGACGCCGGTGACGTCACGATCTCAGAAGAAAATCGCTCGTCTCTCTGGAACTCAAAGACCCAGAGAGCTCAAATTCGGGGGTCCCAGGGGAACCCTTGCCCGAACGCTAGAGTGGCGGGCCTCGGGGACGCCCCCTACTGGATCGCCGTTCGCTGGGACCCCCGATTTCGAACGGCTATAACTCGGAGAGCCGGGCGAGTTGGACCTCGGGGGTGGGCTCGTTCGAAAGGCCCCGTCCAGCACTACGAACGATTAGAGTCTTGGGAATATTGATCAAAGATTGACTGAGATATAAGCCGAAAAACGTGCGCCTTTAACCGGACGTAACTCCCTGACCGTCTACAATAGACTGTATATAAGGAGAGAGGCTCGGGAGCGAGCATGCACGTCACATCCGTTGGATTTCGCGGTAAATCCGACCCGGAGACTTCACATAGAAATAGGAATACTGGCCTTCAGAGGTAATGGCAAAACTCGACAAGTGGATCATTTTAATGTGTGATTACAACCCCTTCACACACAGGCAATAAAAAAAGGATTCATTTTAGTAGAAAAGTTACATAGAGCACCTTTAATCCACAATATATATTGATTTTATTTAAAAAGTACACACTTGACACTTATGAGACATTTATGAGACAACTCTTCCCTGCCATTGACAGAATGTTCCAGCTTTCACTGTTATATGGTAGGGGGCGCTATTATGCCCCTTCTGAAAGAGTACAGAATCTCCTTATCAAAAGACAGCGAGCAATAACAGCATTACGCACATTGATGTCTTTAGGGAAAAATTCTAAATGTTGCTTTATTTTTTTATGATACTTTCCCACAATCAAGTGTTGATTTAAAAAAAAAAAAAAAAAGGTATGAAGTTAGAATAAAAGTTTTTTTTTTTTGGCTCTTGTTCTTTCTTTTGATGTATTGCATGTTTAGATATTCATACAACAAAAAAGCTCTGGGGGCCATGAATTATAATAAATGATCAAAAACGCTGGTGGGGAAAGCGTTAAAGAGAGAATGTCATGGCTTGTGTGATTAATGCTCTGATTTGTGTTTTTAATAGTAGAGGGTCTGCCTCAGGTCTTCTATTTTGGGCCCTGTGGGAAATACAACGCCATGGTCCTGGAGCTGCTCGGCCCCAGTCTTGAGGATCTCTTTGACCTGTGTGACCGAACATTCTCCCTCAAGACCGTCCTGATGATCGCCATTCAGCTGGTGAGTGTCCAGGCAGTGTGTCACCTGGGTGAGAAGAAGTGCATGCACAAGAGTCCTTCTGATGCGTTGCAGTGTAAGTGTGTAATTTGCATCCTTTGCTCAATTCCCCAGATTTCCCGCATGGAATATGTGCACTCTAAAAACCTCATCTATAGGGACGTGAAGCCAGAGAACTTTCTCATCGGTCGGCAAGGAAACAAGAAGGAGCACATCATTCACATCATAGACTTTGGCCTTGCGAAAGAATACATTGACCCAGAAACCAAAAAACACATTCCTTACCGGGAGCACAAGAGCCTTACGGGCACCGCTCGATACATGTCTATTAATACACACTTAGGGAAAGGTAAGTGTTGGATACCTCCCTAGTCTGATCCTGAAATGGACTTAACATTAAATTTAGCATGTCACTATCTCCACGCTTTGTGTGGCGTCTTGATTGGCTGTTTAATAGGGTTGGGAATCATGAACCAGTTCTTTTAAAGAGCATGTTTGGTTCTTTTGTGGTTGCATTGAATCTATAGCGCGTCAGTCATGATGCTGAGTTGTGTGTGCCGTCTAAACTGAATGTGATGATTAAGAGAAAATGGGCGGCCCAAGATAATAGTGAAAAAAAAAAAAATCACTTTATAACATTGGTTATGCTGTCCTCAGTTTGATGAAATTTAGGGTCATAAGTCTTAAATGCCTAAAAGGATTAATTATTTTAAGAGGTCTTATATTTGGGCATGGAAATACAGGAATCGAAATACAACCTAATATGATTGATTAAATCATTGAAATCATGGTCACACTTTACAATAAGGTTCATTAGTTAACATTAGTTAATGTATTAACTAGCATGAAGTAACAATGAGCAATACATTTCAAATACAGCTGTTCTTTGTTTGTTCTTGTTAACATGTTCACAGTGCATTAACTAATTTTAACAAATACAACGTATTAGTAAATGTTGAAATTAATATTAACTAAGATTAATAAATGCTTTTAAGAAGTATTGTTCATTCTTAGTTTAACTAAGGTAGTTAATTAATTAACCTTATTGTAAAGTATTACTGAAATCATTTGAAGTTTAATAATTAAATATGAGCACTTCCACATCCTGAAATGTATTTTATTTGCCCTCACTCCACATCAAGTCCTTTAAATGTAATGGTATTCAGAACGGGGATGAAAAATATAAGAATGTAATAGGGGTTAAACAGACATTTATTTTCGGCTCACAAATCCGTGTGTGTAAAATATTCTATAATATAATGCATTACAGAAGTTGCTTTGGAATAGAAGTAGCAGTAGATTTCAGATGATAAAAGAAATCTAATTATATTGTGGAAAATATGGCACTCACCAAATCACAAGCCATTACTTTCAAAATAAAAAAAAACAGGATATGTTACTGTTATGTTGTAAAATGTAAATGATTTAAAATGCTTAATCAAAAAAAAAAAAATCCATCATTTACTCGCCCTCATGTCATTATAATAAGACTTTTGTTTATCTTCGAAACACAAATCAAGATGTTTTTAATGTAACCAGAGAGATTTGACTTAAACTGGATGAACAAAAATTAATTGTTCTATAGATGAATGTAAGTCTTCAGTTTTGTTTTGGTAAATAATAAAAGTTATGGCAATCAAATCGGAACCAGAATTGTTAAATTCCTTATGATTCCCAACTCTACTGTTCAACCAACTTAGTTATTTTGTACATAATTGAATCTTTTTTTTTTTTTTTTTGCAGAGCAAAGTCGGAGGGATGACCTTGAGGCCTTGGGTCACATGTTCATGTATTTCCTCCGGGGTAGTCTCCCCTGGCAGGGACTTAAAGTATGTTGAACCAGCCTGTTAACGCCATTAACAATTGTTACTAATTTGTTCTGGAAAATGAGCTGTTGTTTTGTGCTTTGCAGGCTGACACACTAAAAGAACGCTACCAGAAGATTGGGGACACAAAGCGAAACACTCCCATTGAAGTTCTCTGTGAGAACTTTCCCGGTGAGACCCCCTTAAACGACATCACGTGCTTCACTTGGAGCAGCTAATCTTAAAGTCAACATGGAATTAAAATCGACCCCATTTTCTTTCTTAATGCACGTTCCTGGTCTTGTGCACAATTCATAAATGCACATTATTCCAAAGGAAATATAATGTTTGTCTTTTGTAATCTTTCATCAAAATGTAACAACTCTTTCGACTGACGTGGACCTTACAGAAGTAAAATGGGTTGTTCAAAGTTGTTTTGTTGATTTTAAAGTGCCCTGTTATGCTTTTTTAAAGGTTGCTTTTTTAATGGGTTGTTTTGAAGGTCTCCTTCAAAAGGTTTTCATGTATCCAAGGTAAAAAAACACTTACATTTTCTCATAATGTACATTGCAGCATCAGCCCAGTCTGTTGTGATTGGTCTGGTCTGATTGGTCAGATGGTCAGTCTGTTGTGATTGGTCTGGTCTGATTGGTCAGATGGCCCAGTCTGTTGTAATTGGTCTGGTCTGATTGGTCAGATGGTCAGTCTGTTGTGATTGGTCTGGTCTGATTGGTCAGATGGCCCAGTCTGTTGTAATTGGTCTGGTCTGATTGGTCAGATGGTCAGTCTGTTGTGATTGGTCTACTCTGCTCTGATTGGTCAGATGGTCAGTCTGTTGTGATTGGTCTACTCTGATTGGTCAGATGGCCCAGTCTGTTGTAATTGGTCTGGTCTGATTGGTCAGATGGTCAGTCTGTTGTGATTGGTCTACTCTGATTGGTCAGATGGCCCAGTCTGTTGTGATTGGTCTGGTCTGATTGGTCAGATGGTCAGTCTGTTGTGATTGGTCTGGTCTGATTGGTCAGATGGCCCAGTCTGTTGTGATTGGTCTGGTCTGATTGGTCAGATGGTCAGTCTGTTGTGATTGGTCTGGTCTGATTGGTCAGATGGCCCGGTCTGGTCTGATTGGTCAGATGGTCAGTCTGTTGTAATTGGTCTGGTCTGATTGGTCAGATGGTCAGTCTGTTGTGATTGGTCTACTCTGCTCTGATTGGTCAGATGGCCCAGTCTGGGCTGCGTTCAGCGCCGACAAAACGTTGCACAACGTTTTTTAAACTGAAACAGTGATGCGTTGAACGCACTGTTCTGATGATGCAAGAGTTGCAACTATGGCAGCTGAGAAAGGCCATTCTTTGTGTTCTTTGTGAAGAATTTTCGGAGCCTGATGAAGTCGGTATAAATATGTGTTTAATACTACAAAATATGCCCGATGTTACCGTTACTGCACTTGCCGCCCAGAACACAAGAGAACATCCCAGTCGAGTGAAGGGGTTTGTGGAAACTGAAATGGAAGCACATCTTATCTAATTCAGACTAAAGCACATCTATTTATCCTCACATACTGACTTTATTTGTAGGTCATACTGTTTTAATACCCTGTATTTTTTTTCTCATTTTTAGGAAAAGCACTTAATTACCCTTGTTTATTTCTATACCAAATGTCATACACTTGCATTGAAGCTAAAAATATAAACAACTACATCATTATGTTGATATCCTATATTTTTACAATAAAACTTACGACAAACATGTCTTCTAATATCCTCAGTTGTTGCGTATACCGAGCTGCATCGAACACATTTGTAAATGACTTTCCTTGAACCCATTGTGCGCGTTCACTTTAATACAGCGTGCTTTATATGCATGTTGCTGCTGATTGGACTGCAGTTCTGACACACCCACCAAACAAGAGAAAACGCATCTCAAACCCCGTTGCACGCCGTTTCCAGGAAACATGACGCTCAACCCGGAAACCGTAGCAAAACGTTGCGCACCGTTTTGAACTTGAACGTGCCCCTGTTGTGATTGGTCTACTCTGCTCTGATTGGTCAGATGGCCCAGTCTTTTGTGATTGGTCTACTCTGCTCTGATTGGTCAGATGGCCCAGTCTGTTGTGATTGGTCTACTCTGCTCTGATTGGTCAGATGGCCCAGTCTGTTGTGATTGGTCTACTCTGCTCTGATTGGTCAGATGGTCCAGTCTGTTGTGATTGGTCTACTCTGCTCTGATTGGTCAGATGGCCCAGTCTGTTGTTATCGGCCTACTCTGCTCTGATTGGTCAGATGGCCCAGTCTGTTGTGATTGGTCTACTCTGCTCTGATTGGTCAGATGGTCAGTCTGTTGTGATTGGTCTACTCTGCTCTGATTGGTCAGATGGCCCAATCTGTTGTTATTGGCCTACTCTGCTCTGATTGGTCAGATGGTCAGTCTGTTGTGATTGGTCTACTCTGCTCTGATTGGTCAGATGACCCAGTCTGTTGTGATTGGTCTGCTCTGATTGGTCAGATGGCCCAGTTTGTTGTTATCTGCCTACTCTGCTCTGATTGGTCAGATGGCCCAGTCTGTTGCGATTGGTGTACTCTGCTCTGATTGGTCAGATGGCCCAGTCTGTTGTGATTGGTCTGCTCTGATTGGTCAGATGGCCCAGTTTGTTATCTGCCTACTCTGCTCTGATTGGTCAGATGGCCCAGTCTGTTGCGATTGGTCTACTCTGCTCTGATTGGTCAGATGGCCTAGTCTGTTGTGATTGGTCTACCGCTTGCAGTGTGTGTTGGAAATTAAACACCCATTACTATATCCAAAGTTCAGCTGCGGATCTTCCTCATCACGTGATACACAGTGATACGAACAGTAACGATGGTGCCGGTTTTACCGTATCAATTCCAACACGAGTCCTAATCCTTCGTAAGTGCGTGGCAAGTGGATTGGCTGTGGCAGTGCAGAAAACAGCGTCGTCTTGACATGTTGACAACACAAACCAAACTCTTCCAGTCTCCGCTACAACTACTGTTTGAGGGCGGGTCAAAGTAGATGTTGTTCTCGGGCAGCCAATGAAGACCATAGACTGGCATTATGCAAATTTGTTACAAATCTACGTAGGTTTGAATTACTGATTACTCATTTCAGCAATTCAGAATCGATTCTTTCTTTTGGGAGACAATAACTCCATTCATCACATATCTTTGAAACTTTGTAGACCTTTTACATTCACAAACAGCTAGATTGCACATTGCATGAAATCTAAAAAAAGCATAATCGGGGCACTTTAAGACCAGACTTGCCTTATCTCTTATTTATAGTGATTATTGTCAATGTAACTGTCCTCATTTGTGCTTTCAGAGGAGATGGCCACCTATCTGCGCTATGTCCGGCGGTTGGATTTCTTTGAGAAGCCAGATTACGAATACTTGCGGACCTTGTTTACGGAGTTGTTTGAACGAAAAGGATATACCTTCGATTACTCTTACGACTGGGTTGGCAGACAGATTGTGAGTCAATATGTCGTCTTTATAATGAATTTCTGCATTCCACTCATGCTAGCTCTTTTCCAGCTCCTCCCTACATGGGTAGCTATTTTCTAAGGCATTATCACACCAAACAATTTGCCTGATTTGAAACATCTTTGCAAACCATATAGTAGTGTTGTCAAAATTACCGACTTCGGTACCAAGCACCTCTGATTGGCCATTGTACTCACGTGCTCAACATATATGTCTGTGATTGGCTACAATGATCAACGCTTCAAAAACATGTCTTCACCGAGCGCTTACACAGATACACACAGAAGCGTTTGAAAGCAGGAGTCAATCAACGGATCCCTAGTAGATCCACTGATAGATGCCACTTTCAAACGCTCCTGTGTTTATCTGTGAAGACAACATGTTTTTGAAGCGTTGATCATTGCAGCCAATCACAGACATATGAGCGCGTGAAAGCAATCGTCACATTTTAAAAATTTCAGTACTGACTTGGTAACGAAGTCGGTACTTTTTACAACACTACCTCATAGTGCCTTCAATTGACTGTGATGTTAGCATGTTGCTAAGCTAATAATGCAATGCTGTTAGCATAAAATTACATGACCGTTTTTTTATCAGTATTTTTTCAGCATTGAAGTTATGTACAGTCATAAGTAAAACCTAGCACAGTTTACTCCTCCCTGGAACGTCGCTCCCTATATTCACTGGGACACAGCTAGTTCATCTTTGGCCTTGAAACTGATGTTCTGTGTGTTTTGGCGTGTTTTCTCAGCCCACACCGGTGGGGTCGGTCCACGTGGACTCAGGGGCGTCTGCCGTCACGCGTGAGAGCCACGCACACAGAGACAGACCCTCCCAGCACCAGCCCTTAAGGAATCAGGTAATCTTCCACTGTTCATTGAGGAAACTTAAGATTGGCAAAACGTATCTTTATTACAGAAAGAGAAAATGTACTATGTTCAAGGTTTAGTCCATTTAGAAGGGGTGGATAATATTTCCCCTGAACCAAATTAAGTCTGGGTCATATTTCACCTCAAACTTATTTAGCTTATTTTGGATTGTGATATTTAGTTTGACAGTTAAATTACCCCCACATTCTCATGGCCGTATTGCAAATAAAGACGCAATACCGTTCAAGGTTTGAATGGAAAGTAATGCTTTTATTCAGACACATTCAATTGTTCAAAAGTAACAGTAAACAATTTTACATCATTACAAAAAAAAATCCATTTTAAATGTAAGGCTGTTCTTTTGAACTTTCTTATCAACCGTGATAATGGGAAATGATTTTTGAGCATTAGAAAGTCACACAAACACATGCACACTTTTGTTCCATTATATTACTGACATATTTTCTATGGCCTAACCCAACCCCTTCCCCTAAACCTTCCCATCAAAGACACGTGCAAAACACTAGATTTAAATAAAAACATGTTTTGGCCAATTCATAAAGCCTTTTAACTAGAGAACCAGTCAAATGTCCTTACTAGTCGGTTGTCATAAGTATCCAAACTTGTACACACACACTACAATTTTTATATTGTAATCCAAGTATAATGAGAATCATAGAAATTACCCAAAAATATCTATCCAGCATTACCACCACCACCACCACCACCAAAAAAAAAAAATCATAGTAATGACAATTTGGGGGAGGAAAGGGTGCTTGCTTGACAGACATGTCCCAATGCAAACAAAAAATATTTGGTTTTGGAGTGAAATAATGGCCTAGACATGTTGAGATTTCATGAGATTTTCGAGGGTTTCTGCAGCAACACATGAAGCTTTAAACCAAATCATTGACCCGTCCACTCGGCAGCTGGCTGATACAGCATGCACTGCTTTAGCATATCATGGCTCAGAGTGCATGCTGGGAATTTGCTAAAGAATATTTTTATATCGATTAATTTGCCAGTTTCTGTAAATTGCTTATTGTGCCTCTCTAACATCTGCAAGAGCAAATCAGCTTTGCACATCTCACAAACTTGCCCTGTGTCAAACTCATCTAGCTGAAGCAAACATTTAATTTTGGCTCATATTTGAGGTGCACTCAAATTAGTGCTTACAGTTCAAGGTTGAAAGATTGAAGTCATCCAACAATGATACTTTTCCTATTTGTTCCCTGAAAGTAAAAGTAAAGAGTGTTGTTCGTATGGTTTTGCAGTTACAGGTTGAGGGCGAGTTAATGAATTGATGACTTGTTTTCATTTTTGCCAGAACTCACGTCATATACACTTACCTAAAGGATTATTAGGAACACCATACTAATACTGTGTTTGACCCCATTTCGCCTTCAGAACTGCCTTAATTCTACGTGGCATTGATTCAACAAGATGCTGAAAGCATTCTTTAGAAATGTTGGCCCATATTGATAGGATAGCATCTTGCAGTTGATGGAGATTTGTGGGATGCACATCCAGGGCACGAAGCTCTCGTTCCACCACATCCCAAAGATGCTCTATTGGGATGAGATCTGGTGACTGTGGGGGCCATTTTAGTACAGTGAACTCATTGTCATGTTCAAGAAACCAATTTGAAATGATTCGAGCTTTGTGACATGGTGCATTATCCTGCTGGAAGTAGCCATCAGAGGATGGGTACATGGTGGCCATAAAGGGATGGACATGGTCAGAAACAATGCTCAGGTAGGCCGTGGCATTTAAACGATGCCCAATTGGCACTAAGGGGCCTAAAGTGTGCCAAGAAAACATCCCCCACACCATTACACCACCACCACCAGCCTGCACAGTGGTAACAAGGCATGATGGATCCATGTTCTCATTCCGTTTACGCCAAATTCTGACTCTAACATCTGAATGTCTCAACAGAAATCGAGTCTCTTCAGACCAGGCAACATTTTTCCAGTCTTCAACTGTCCAATTTTGGTGAGCTCTTGCAAATTGTAGCCTCTTTTTCCTATTTGTAGTGGAGATGAGTGGTACCCGGTGGGGTCTTCTGCTGTTGTAGCCCATCCGCCTCAAGGTTGTGTGTGTTGTGGCTTCACAAATGCTTTGCTGCATACCTCGGTTGTGACGAGTGGTTATTTCAGTCAAAGTTGCTCTATCAGCTTGAATCAGTCGGCCCATTCTCCTCTGACCTCTAGCATCAACAAGGCATTTTCGCCCACAGGACTGCCGCATACTGTATGTTTTTCCCTTTTCACACCATTCTTTGTAAACTCTAGAAATGGTTGTGTGTGAAAATCCCAATGACTAAGCAGATTTTGAAATACTCAGACCAGCCCGTCTGGCACCAACAACCATGCCACGCTCAAAATTGCTTAAATCACCTTTCTTTCCCATTCTGACATTCAGTTTGGAGTTCAGGAGATTGTCTTGACCAGGACCACACCCCTAAATGCATTGGAGCAACTGCCATGTGATTGGTTGATTTGATAATTGCATTAATGAGAAATTGAACAGGTGTTCCTAATAATCCTTTAGGTGAGTGTATTTAAGATCTTTCTAGTGATGTGAGTTCACAGTTGGTCTTTATTCTTATGGTTCTTGTGATTGAAGAGGAGTGCAGATATATTTAGAAATGCTTGGCTGAAAGACACAAGCGCCCTGTAAACTCGTCCTCGTCATCAGTTTAATGGAGGTTCTGGTGTTTAACGAGTCAATTTTCATTTCATTTCTTTGTTAAATTTAAACAATGCATTCCTATTGACTTGCCAATAAGATGTAGGTTACAATGGGGCTAAAGGCGCATTTGATTATATTCATTATATTCAGTTTATTAAACTCGCCGTTGCACTTTTCTAAACAGAAATTTGTCTGATTCTTGACGCGATCGAGTTTAGCAACGCAAAGCTTATTCTGCGCTAATCTAATCTTGTTTTTAAAAATGTTATAGTATTTAGCAAATGATAATCAATAAAATTAATGAATATATTTTCTGACAAAGGTCTTGTTAATCATTTTTAGTTTTGTAATTAACTCAACACAATCATTAAATCAATTTTACTATAAATAATTTATAAACGTATGGTATTCGGAGTAAAAAGACACGATAATTAACATGATAAACTTTTCCATCCGTCTGTTGGCACGACATGGTTAGTGTCAGATGGTCAATATCGTTTATGAAGTTGGGTGTCCACCTTCGAGATAATCATATTTATAATGAAACCAGAATTATAATTTATTTATAAAATATCATGTTTATTGTTGTAAAGCTATTTTAAATTATTATTGCATCTCCCTCAAATCTTTCAGAAACTTTCATTTCGTTCATTTCATCAAACTTTGCTGAAGTGATTGTTTTGAACAAGTATTAACTTGAATATTATGCAAAACGTACAACTTTAGCTGAAGTATTTTTTATCAATACTGAGCGTCTTTTGCTTTGCCCCACGCCATGTGGCGTAAAGGCCCCTCTCGCCGCCTCATAAATTATGATTTCTAATCAAAGCAAACCACAACATGTTTCTCCCTCAATGATCAATAAAACATAAATATATTTTCTGCAATATCATATCAATACAAGCTGGGTGACTTGTGTTGCTAAATGGCATGCAGTTCATTTTAAAATATACTGTATGGTGGAGAAAATGTTGTATTTGCGGTTCTACATTTCTAATTTTGCCATGTGCAATAACAGAATAGTGTTGTCTCTGAGGTATTCGTGGTAAATCAAGAGATTAAAACAATAAGACTAGCCGCGTTGAGCTAAATAACAATGATTCGTTTTCGGTCAATAAAAGTATCCAACCAATTCCTCACCTGTCTAATAAAATGCATAGTGTATTAAAGCGTCTTTAGCGTTTCCATGATTGCTATGGATGTAAAACTGGAAATCGAAGGTAGCGCGGATATGACGTCATTGACAGGTGACGCAATGACACGCAATCCCAAATATTTGGGATTATGTAAGTACACAAGTCAACACAAATATATAACATTGTTTCAGTGTTTTTTTAGTTATTTTAATCCAAAAATCTTACATATTGTGCCTTTAACCCTGTTGTACACTGCAGTTTTGGTCATGTGTCCAGAAGCAGTGTTCCAGTTGGACATAGGACTGTTGATTAATTGATATTAATATATATATATATATATATTTCTTTAAATATCTCATTTCAATCCAGGGCACAATAAATCAGGATTTTTCTATTTTATTTATTTATTTTATAACTCTAACTAATCTCCACTTTAACTGAATGTAACTGAAAACGAAATTAATTTAGATCCTACCAATAAATTAAGAAATGCACCAGGGGTTTGTACTGAAGCTGTATAAACTGCACATCACAATTTCAGAAATTGAATTTGGATTTTTGTTTGTCCTTGTGTTGACTCTGTCTCTGTCAATGTCTTGTCTAGTCAAATGGCAGAATATGCCCCATCAGTTTGAATTTGATGTAGCTGTAGATAGTTTGATCTTATGCTGTCAGATATTGCTATCTGATCTCCGTGTTGGATGCCTGATTCGCTACATGTAGTCTCCACTTGGCATTCGGCAGCTTGGAGAACGTTTTTCCCTTCAGTTTCTTCTGTTTTAATGTCTCTGTGTTTATTTTGTGGTGTTTTGCTTCTTGGTTTGATTGGACGATTGCGTCCGCAGTCACTAATGCCATTTCCTGGCTTTGACTGGCTCTTTTTGTTTCTTTGTTGATTTTCCTTTCCTTCATTGTGCTGCATGCCACCTGGCCTCACTCGCCCGCTCTCGCTCACTCACCACACCTCCTCCTGTCCCTGTCCTGCGCCTCCTCCACCCGCGCAGACGGCCATCTCCGACCGCAGAGGAGCATGGGAGGTGCAGCCCAACCGGCAGACAAACTCGTCCTACCTGACCTCTCACCTGGCAGCGGACAGGCACGGGGGCTCAGTGCAGGTACAGCTTCACCCCTCGCTATGTGCGCTCATGTCTGCAGCAGCACCTGCTCTCACACCTGACTACAACAGTTCCTCTATGGGTTACCCTCTTTGGCTGGTCTTGCACTTATTAAAACAACACTGGCTATGTTTACATGCAACCAAATAATCCGTTACTAGCAATCGGATTGAAAAGCCTTTATGTAAACGCCTTAATCGATCCGAATGAAGTTTCGATCATTCCTTTTCTAATCCGATCGAGAGGACATGTATAAACACGCACATTAACCCCAACACACGTTCATGTAAACACTACGTTCAGATTCATCAATTGGAAAGTTGTGCATGTAAACATAGCCAGTGTAGAAATGCTGCGTTTCATTCAAAGTTGGACATTCCTCCTCTCTCTGAATTCCAAACGCGTAATGTTCCAAAGTCCAAGCGTCATCATCACGTGGCATTCTATTGGAATGTTCCAAATGTGGTGTTTTCTTGTTCTATCACTTTTGCAAGTAGGAGGATGTCAATTCCAACTTTCTGAATTGAATTAAACGCAGCATAAGATGTGACGCAGACTATCAGGGAAATATGTTGTTACCTCTGTTGTATTACTTTGGTACAGCTATTATTAGGAAATGCTATTGCCGACTATCTCTATGCAATTTGTCACAATAGAGTGTGGGTTCCGGAAGTAAAAACTCCATTCATTTTCTCCATGGGAAATTGATTTTTTTTATGATAACTTGTAAACCTTTAAAGAAGACAACCATACTATGAGCTACAAGGTTGTAAATCAATGCTGTTTGAAGCCGTCAGCCCACATTATTCTTATTTTTTTTAAATTATCACCGATAACTACATAACCGATGATGCTGTACAGAAAATTCCACCAATCAGAGAAACAAGCAAAATGCACCAAAAGAGCTCTTTAGCTCTGGATCATTTCCATGAAGCACTGCAAATGATCCAATCGAGTCGACCTCCCTGCACTTTCCAAATACATAAGCACATGCATATTTTGCATTGGACTTAAAATATATATGTATTGTATATTTATATATAGATAGTAGGGGTGTAACGATACACGTATTCGTATTGAACCGTTCGGTAAGAGGCACACATTTTTAAACCGAACGGTTCGTTGGACCATTTTTCCTGCCGACCAAAATTTCGTTATTTCAAATGTAGGCGCGTCGCGCGTGGGCAAGCACACTCATAATGAGGAGATGCTGGCGTGACCACAACATTGCCCAACATCAAATGGCAAATGTAAGCGGAACGAAACCACTCGTTATTGTGTGTTTGACGGACCGTTTATCAGTTTGGACCAAAGCAGCGCGAGCCGATCTTGATCATCAGCACTGTCACTACACAGCCAAATCCAGTAAAGAAAACATTTGAGTTCGCCACTGAAGTAATAACATCGCTGCGAGATCTAGTGAGAAACATTCACATTTCTCCGTTATTAACGGATCAAACAGCGCTGAAACCAGGAAGAAACATTGTGCCATGAATGAACTATCCAGTGTCCACAGATCAGCAACATTCACCATGGGTTTACTGTAGTAACACTACTAACTGTAACCATGGATGTTTGGCAGGAATAGTCGGCTATAATGCTTTCAAGTAACATCACGTCGGTTTTATTTTGACATTATGAATACAGTTCCTGCCCTCAAATGTTAATCTGAACTAAAATAAACCTTTGTTTATAACTACTACAATATTACATTTCATTTTGTCCAAGGAGCTGTTTTGTTTTATATGCTCCTAAGAAAAGTCAAGTATAGCTCCATCATTGCTCAAAGTAAAAAAACATCATACTTTATGAAGTTAGTTTTAATAAAATGTAATTAAAAAAAATTAAATCAAGGAAATTTCTCTGGCATTTCTTTCTTTTTGCTGTATCAAAAACGTACCAAACCGTGACACAAGTGTATCGTATCGAACCGAACCGTGAATTTTGTGAACCGTTACACACCTAATAGAGATAGATATAGATATAGTTATAGTTTAGGGTCCAATTCTCACTATTAACTATTACTTTTGCCTCAAACTCATAGTTACTGATTGTTAATAGTTAGTAAGGTAGTTAAGTTTAGGATTAAGGGATGTAGAATATGACATTAATATGCGCTTTATAATTAATTCATTTTATACTAATAAACAGCCAATATCCTAGTAATACGCATCCTAATAAACAACTAGTTAATAGTCAGAATTGGACCCTAAACTAAAGTCTAACCACATTTTTAAGTGAGTAGTTTTATATTTCTCCATCACTTTTAATTCGATTTTGCTGTTAGCGATGCTTCATGTGATTTTCTCTCACTAAAGCCGTTAAGTCTTGTGCAGTCTTGTATTTTTGTCTTATTTTCAGATACTTTTTTGCTTCAAATCAAATTTTGAGGTGTTCTGATTCACGTTGTAGCTCTTTGGCTTGGTTCATGGCTTATAAGGCTTTAACAAAGATTTATTTTTAAAATCCCTATGGGAGGAATGATTGGAAAAGATATTTCCGGAACCAACGCTCCTGAAAAAGTAGCCGGACACCAATGGACTCTATTCAATGCATCTTTATGATTGAAACCGCAACAAATGCGCGGATTCACCATCGTGCGCTGCTTTCTTCACTTTTATACAGTAGAGGCCTCAGAACACTCTTTGAGCTTATTTTGATGGCGTCTTCATTCATTGTATTGTAGGAAATTATATAAAAATATATTGATGACAAAATATCAAAGCAAGTGGTGTTACATATAAGTGATGTAAGTGTACAAATATGTTTTGGGGCCACTGTGTTATTATTACTGTACATTCGTGGATCTGGTCAATTCTAAATGATAGCATGAATATCATAATCTGGCTACTTGAGTACATTTTTATTTGATTGACTGCTGATTGCAAAGTAATTTAAGCAGCATTTAAATATTCCAAGTTAAACTCAATTGACAGTATCTGTCGATTTGGGGGTAAAAAAACCGTCTTTCGCTGTAAAAACACGAGGAAATTATTTACTTGTGAGGAAAACGCACAGCATTACTCTAATGGCCCTATTGATTTTTTCCTTTGTTAAATGCGTTACTGTAAAAATGTATTTACATGTATCTACTATTCTATCTGTATATCTTATAATCTATTATAATCAATAGGTTATATATCTATTGTTATATCTATCTATGTTGTATTTAACCAGGAATATTTGATCAGTTCTCCCATAAGTGAAGTAGTAAATGATTTTCCTCAATTGCTACGTACGAGTAGTTGCACAGATGTAGTCTGAACTGTGTAATTAGAATAACATTATTACACTGAGGCCACAGGATAATTAGATCTTTCTCTTCTAACACCACAGGTGGTGAGCTCGACTAATGGTGAACTGAATGCTGACGACCCGCTGGCGGCCCACTCGAACGCACCAATCACAGCGCAGGCAGAGGTGGAGGTGGTGGATGAGGCCAAGTATGTGCACATGGCTTCTCACAGGTTTCTGTTCTTTGCCTTGTGTCTGATTGACACTAACTGTGTCCTTTAGCACATGATTTCCCCCTTGCCCTCACTGGTCCGTTCCCATCTCTCCCCTGTAGTGCTCTGTGTACCGAAGGTGTGTAAGGGAACGTTATATTGGGTACAATCATCCATTTTTAAATCTTTTTTTTATTTATCTTTTATTAGTACTTTTCAGTTTTGAATTAAATGTGTAGCATGCACCACCGGTCAAAAGTTTGGCATTTATTTTGCATGTTATTGAAAAAAGTCTCTTCTGCTTACCAAGGCTGCATTTATTTGATCAAAAAATACAGTACAAACAGTAATATTGTGATATTATTATTATTATTACAATTTAAAAGAACTGTTTTCTATTTATCTATAAAAAATTATAAATATTTGACACTTATTGGCACCAATTATTAGTTTTTGCTGCTTAATATTATTATTTTTTGTATACGACAATACTTTCATGATTCTTTGATAAATATAAAGTTCAAAAGAACAGCATTTATTTGAAATGGAAACATTTTGTAACAATATAATTGTCTTTACTGTCACTTTTGATCAATTAATGCATTCTGAATAAGTTTTTTATATATATATTTCTTACCCCAAACTTTTTAATACAGTGTCGATCACGTTTTCCCCCCAAATTATTTCAACATTGATAATAATGATAAATGTTTCTTGAGCAGCAAATCAGCATATTAGAATGATTTCTGAAGGATCATGTGACACTGTAGACAAAATCCAGCTTTGATCACAGGAATAAATTACATTTTCAAATATAAACAGTTATTTAGATTTCAATATATGTTTTTACTGTATTTTTAATGAATACATAAAAATGTAGCATTCGTAAGCAGAAGAGACTTCTTTCTAAAACATAATAAAAAATAAATAAAAAATCCAAACTATTGACCGGTAGTGTATATTTTTAACATCAGTGCTTTTCTAGACTCTTAGAAATTGCCCAAAATTGAATTTTATGCATTTCCATAAGAGTGGAAAAGGCAGTGTCCATAATAACTAGTGCGATTACACTCTTTAGTTTCATTTTCTTCTAAAGCACCTGATGTGCATTTGTGTTTGTCATATAAAACACTTATTCTCGTAGTTCTTTGATATCTTAAAGCCCTCTGTCTTTGATTTATTGATGCAAAAGCTTGAAAGTGGCGTAGACAGCAGCAGCGTTTATCAATTACCAGGACGGCACAAACACACAAGGTCGTCATGGTTATTATTACACAGTACTAATGTCACCGGAGGTCTTTCTTCTAGAGACCTCTCTGATCTCTTTCTCTTCTACATTTCCTTGTTTTCTTGAATATAGAAACCTCCTTTGTCATCGTTACGTATCATCATTTAAAGATTGAGCCTGTAATGGTAAAACACTGCCACTTGAACCAAAGCTTGTGCCTCAACGATGTTACATCACATTAAATATAACCTTAATATAAAAAGGAGAATCGTCAACCACGATTCACACAATTGTCCGATGAGAAGAACTTCACACTACTTGGCTTATGGCTAAATGTGTCTGGATACCAGATCATGCATTGTTTAGCATATAAGTAGAGGAGGAAAGGAGACCGTATGGTCTTTTGACGCTCATTCTTTTTATTTATAACGGTGGATGCTTTAAATTTGTTAAACCTTACAACTTTTCCTCTGTAAGAATAGGTACAACAGTTCTTGTTCCTTTTTCGGTTCCAACACAAACGTTAAAATCATTTTAATGAGATGGAAAAATTGGCTTTTGGAGATTCAGTTAGTTATATAGTATTACATCTATAAAAAAATGGTGTTACCATTGGTTGTTACAATTCATGTCACTTGTCACTCCTATAAGCTTTAAAATCTTAAAAGTTTGTAGTCAGAAGTGAGAACACTTTCCCCCTCACCTCGTCTAATCTCTCTATATATAACTGTTGTGATGGATAGATTATCATTACTGAGAGTTTAAAATTAAAAAATGGTGTTATAAACGTATAGCTTTGGTTTAAAGGATTAGTTCACTTTAAAAAAAACTTTTGCTGATAATTTACTCACCCCCATGTCATCCAAGATGTCCATGTCTTTCTTTCTTCAGTCGAAAAGAAATTAAGGTTTTTGATGAAAACATTCCAGGATTTTTCTCCATATAATGCACTTTGCTGGGCACCAAACGGTTCAAGGTCCAAAAGACAGTTTCAGTGCAAACTGTTCAACGGGCTTTAAACGACACCAGACGATGAATAAGGGTCTTATCAAGCGAAACGATCGCTCATTTCAAAAATAAATAACAAAGTTTAAGTTTAATAATGTCAAATGCTCGCCTTGCTCTGTTCTGTGATGCACGTTCGTGACTCTCCTGTTCGAACTCGTTCATCAAAATGAACAAATCTTTTTTCGAGTCATTTGGTTCATTTAACGACCGAAATGAATGAATTGACTCGGAAAAAGATTCGTTCATTTTGATGAACGAGTTCGAACAGGAGAGTCACACAGAACAGAGCAAGGCGAGCATTTGAGCTTATAAAACTTAAACTTTGCTATTTATTTTTGAAATGAGCTTGATAAGACCCTTATTCATCGTCTGGTGTCGTTTAAAGCCCTTTGAACAGTTTGCAGTTTGCACTGAAACGGTCTTTTGGACCTTGGACCGTTTGGTGCCCAGCAAAGTGCATTATATGGAGAAAAATCCTGGAATGTTTTCATCAAAAACCTTAATTTCTTTTCGACTGAAGAAAGAAAGACATGGACATCTTGGATGACATGGGGGTGAGTAAATTATCAGCAAAAGTTTTTTTAAAAGTGAACTAATCCTTTAAGATTGGAGGTGCTGCGTTCGAAGCTGTAAAACGGTCCAAACCTGTTGAATACTGCATTAATGGGTGAATGTCCAGGTCGTAAAATACGAAATATGAATTTATATTTTGCCTATTTAATTACAATTAAACCTATTGCTTAATAAATTGTTTATGTAAGTAGATACATGTATACGTGTATATATATATACCCCATTGACTTCCATAGCATTTGTTTTTCCTACTATGGAAGTCAATGGGGTCCAAAAACTTGTTTGGTTACCAGCATTCTTCAAAATATCTTCCTTTGTGTTCAGCAGAAGAAACAAACTCATACAGGTTTGGAACAACTTGAGGGCGAGTAAATGATGACAATTTTCATTTTGAAGTGAAATATTATTTTAATATGTGGCCTCGTTTAGGAGATGATCAACGATATACGCTTCACCTGTGACTGGTCATTAATGTTTTGGCTCATCATCTGATTTACTAAATGATTTTAAATGTGCTTAAACTCTTCAATATACACAAATCACAAAGTGACCTGGGTTTTGTGGTGTTTCTTGTTGCTATGCTTAGAGACAACTTCTAAACGGCTTAATGATGTATATATATATATATATATATATATATACAAGGCTGTGTGACTACATTGAGTTTTACACATTCACTAGTGGGCTGGTGAGCTGAGGACGACACTACATTTCTCCAATCCCCTTCAGTTCCTATTCTTCTCTTCCCCTTTTTCTCCCATTCTTGTTTTTTTTTCTTTCTGTTGATCATCTGTTTTACAATAAACGGGTATACAGAAAATGCCTATTATGATATTAGTTGATAAAAAAGCAAACTTGAATTGAGTAGATGTTCTAGATCTACATTATCCCCTGAGTCTGTCTCTCAATCTCTTTCTGTGTGTGTGTGTGTGTGTGTGTGTGTGTGTGTGTGTGTGTGTGTGTGTGTGTTTCTTCCTGTTGGTCTGTTGTCGCCGACATTAGGTTTGTCTCATCGTCTCACCTCTGTGTAATAATCTCTGTCTTTTCTCTTTTCACACTCTTCTGTAGCTGCGTGAAAATGCTCAACCTGTGGTGAGTCCCTCTCTCCAGTCCACATCAAACCCAAGGGGAGTGGACCAGCCTAGACTGTGGCCATAGAGATCACACTTACACCAAGATCCACTTACAGTTGTAGGCTAATGTAGCTATTCATGGTCTGTGAGTTTGAAAGGGAAAGAGGGAGATCTGTCCGCTCAAAGTCTGATTTGAGAGGCTGAAATACCCTAAAGTTGATTGGAGGTACGATGAGAAGCCTTTAATAGCCCAACTTCAGCTTATTTACAGGAACTCAATGAGGATGTCGAGGTCTCTACTTAAACGCACATATTCAGTGCCTTACAGAAGTATGCAGACCCTTAACTAAAGCTCAGATCTATACCACAGCATTATGACATGTATCTGAACTGATTGGTTCTGATTATTTTCTTATTTTTTTTGCAATTGCACAGACATTAAGATCTTCCAATTTAATTGGCAGAATGTTGCTTCATATTTTCCCCCCAAATTGTTGTATATCAATTGATAACACTTTATTTTACAGTGTCTGTTACACATGGTACATGTAATTACCATAGTAATAAATGATGCATAATTAGATGCAACTAACCCTACACCAAAACCTAACCCTATAGTAAGTACTGTACATATAGTTAATTATTATTACACAGTAATTAAATGTATAATTAATTAATTTCATGTTATCAAGCCCTTGACATCCTGAAATTCTGAACAGTTTCAGATGACAATTTATTTTCATTTTATGAGTATTTTTAATACAATCTCTTATTTTTACTAATTTACCAACCCTACAATAGCATATTTAATATTTTTTCCAGATATTTTATAACAATAAACAGTGTCGTTTCATTGATCTGATTGGTTGACGCAATCTAACTATTTTAACTCTTAATTCTGATTAATTTTCTGATTTGAACAGCCACATATTTGTTTGAGGGTGATTGACGGCATATGGCTAAAAAATTGTAAATGTTTTTTCCAAACTTAATTTCACATCAACAAAAAGTCCTTGGCATTCTGAAATTATCAGAACAACTATTTTCAGATGACTACAGTTTTATTGATTGTTTATCTGGACATAATAAATGTGGTCATTAGTATGGTCATCATCTACCAGGCAAGCTTAAGTATCCCTATTTTTTAACAAATCCCTAAATAAATAAATTTCTCACTGTTTGTGGACACTACTCGCATTCCCTTCCAAGAAGAAAACTTTTCTTCAACATTACGTTATTAATTGTTCATGACATTATTTTCAAAAATGGTTCGTGCTTTACACTGAACTTACAGTCCCTGTAATAGTTGTGTGTTAGGTCCAGGCAGATTTAGTGAAGGATCTGCATGTGTTCGCAGGGCACTGTACGTCCTCATTAATAACCGCAGTGAAGCGACTCAGCCAGCGCACGCTTGCGTCCTCTACAAACATGTTTAGTGAAGTCTCGCACTTTTCAATGTGTCAGTCTGGAGCTGTCCTCTTCCACTGCATGTGCCTTGTGTCCCCCAAACCCATTCTGTCGTGTTGTTGCCGTTTAACTTTCTGTCATCGATGCTTTTAACGAACCGTAAATGTCATTTAAGTTTCCTTTTTATTAACTTTGACCAGTTGTCGTTCATACGCAGCGTTTAGGTTGGTACGGATATACTAATGCACTGTTTTGATCAGCGCTGACGATATGTAGCATAACCCACAAATCTGCTTGATGTTTATGTAGATAGAGGTTGGAAAAATCAGCCAATCGTCCGGCAACACTGACGTTTACATGTTTGTTTGCTTTTCTTTCGCAGGTGCTGCTGTTTCTTCAAGAGGAAGAGGAAGAAGAACACGCCACGGCACAAATGAACCTCCGGCCTCACGGCGCAGTCTGTTCCTTTGGTTGTTTTTAGAGCGTTCAAATAAAGAAATTTTACAAGACGACAACAGCCGAGCCCTCCAAACGCGATGGGGAGCGATGTGTGAAAACCAAGAGGCATGCACACGTTGTCTCTGTGGGGATTGTCTTAGTTTTGTTTTTTTTGTTTCTTCCACTCCGTCTTGATTTAGGCAGCGACGGGCCTCGTCCTCGGACTGTCTCTGGGATCGTCACACAAAGCTAAGGATCTAAAGCACTGGAACAGCACTGCACTTCATTTGCTGTTTAGCTTTTTTGTTTTCTCGTTCTCCTCGTCGGTGGACGTTCATCTCTGAATGTGTCTCTTCCGCTCCACGACCGGTGCGATTATACAGGGAGAGAGACAAATTCGCCCAACGCTGGACCTTTTTTCATCCCTCTTAGCACCTCGAGACGAGACGGTGGCTTTTTAATTTCAACTTAACCCTCTTTAAATGTTCGTTTGTGTATTTCGGTGGCTGATTGTTGGTTCTCGCGCTGCCAGAAAGTGGTCGAAGCCTTAGAATATGCCTAGCGGATTTCTTCGTCGCATCTATCGGATTGAAGCGCAAAACAAATAACTGTTGTAATGATGCTAGCCGGCCTTTACACCTAAAACTTTGTGAAAGTGTGACGTAAGCAGCTGTTTCCAGTGGCGCTCGTCGTTCCACTGACTAGTATTTAAGCTGCTTGTTCTAAAGCACTCGTCCCACTTCAACCCACCAGCCAGTCATGCTGCTTTCCTCTCCTCTTACTACGATATCTTGTCGCTTTGACGTACAGCTGGCTGCTTTTCTATTGGCTGAGGTGGCCGGTAAGACTTTCCCTCTGCGCTTTTGTATCTTTCTGTCCATATAGTCACTTATTATTCCCTCGACCAGTTCCCGATCGATGTTTTCTTTTTGTAATGCCTGGAGAAAAAAACAAAACAAACTGCTAATTATTCAACCATGTGCCAGAGTGGCAAAGAAAGCCTCAACGTGTTCATAGTAAGCCGTAAATAATGCGATTTAAAGGCCGTTTGTTTCCTTTTTAGTAGGCGTAACCTGGGAGGATGCAGAATTACACTGCAAGACATCTCGATTTAATGCCTTAACACTGTTCGGCAGGGACGTGATAACTCCTCCCATTCCTTCATACTGACCTGAAACGCGTCTCATTCCCTTGCTGGAGAGGGCGTTCGAGCCAACAAAGCGAATTATGTGGCAGAAAACGTCAGCAAAAGTGGCCCGTTTGTAAATTCTGACTGGTTTGTTATAGTGGCCATACGCGATTTGAGACGGGGCAGCCCTTGACCTCTTGCATGGATGAGGCGGTCCTTTCCCAAACGCAATCCTTAAGACAGGAATTACGTCAAATTGGGTTATATGTGAAATGATTACTGTAGTTCTGTCGTCGTCGTCGTCTTTTTTTTTTTTTTTTACTCTTCGGAAAATCGCTAATCTCAGTCGTGATGTTGCCTTGCTCATTTTATTGTTTTTTTTGGGGGGGGGGGGGGGGGGGTTCACCTATTCACAGCATTAAATCCGTGTTTTTTTATTTTCGTGATCTTTCTAATGTATAGTAAATGTGAATTAATGTAAGATAAATTATATACAGTAACTATTATTTTATTTTGATCACCGTACAAAAAAAGTTGAGAGAGAAGCCATAGGAGTGTGTGACTGCACTAGAGTTTCGGCTGGGCCCTTGTTTACTGAATCCTACTGACCTCTGAACTCATCTTTCATAAGGAACGGGGGTAAACTGGGCCGTTTGACGAATCTACCGTGCCCGTTTTGTGTTTTGGGAATCCTTCTCGGGGGGCCTACGGGTTGCTTTGAATGCCGTGGATCGATAGATAGGACTGCGTTGGACCAAATAGATCCGCAAATGGCCACCGATTCTTTATTAGCATGTTTCCACCGCTCAACTCATCTGTTATCCAGCCATGTAAATAGTCTCACTTGACCCATTCACTTTCAGGAACGATTTCCACGATCAAGCAAACGGGAGTTGTGTTCATATATGCCGGTTGTAGGGACTAACGCGTATGTGTTTCCGATGTGACGGTTATTTAATAAGATTTTCCTTGTGCTTATCCACTGTGATGCGAGTCACTCTGGGTCTAAATTATTCTGTGAAAAGTACTTGAATGATAATGTTGGAAATCCGCGTCGGGGCGTGACTTTTTATTTAACGTTCTTCTCTTAACGATATGTATTACGTGCCTCGCTAGAGTTGGAAAATGATTTAGTATTTCTGGATGTGCACTGCTTGCTATCGCCAGGTGCGTCTGGCTCGAAGAAGTATGTTTTTTTGTTTTTTTTTGCAGGATTAACTCCTTTAACCCCTTAATTGACGTCCAAAGGCCTTGGCTTGTTACAAGCCACTCCGGAATCGTTTCGTGGATATAAGGGGAATGTTAAATTGTTGGATTTATGGATAAGGAAGCTAGTCCTGCATGTCCAGATGTGCAGACTGGATGGATTTTTTTTTTTTTTTTAGATTTTTTTTTTTTTTTTTAAGGCACCATCTGCTGGTTAAAAGACACTACATTAGACACTGAAATCATACTCTGATATGCTATTTGAAGTAGAGCTGACGTTATTCCTCGTTACTGGAATCTTGGTTAATGCGATCTTAATGACTACTGGCTCTCGTCGACTGCAAGGTGATGATGATTATTCCAAACCATCTTTAATTTTCTCTTTTTATTGTTTTAGGATATGTTCTTGTACCGTAATAAAGATGGTATCCTGGCATTCTGAGGTTTAAATACACAATTATTCTATGAGGAAGAGGCGTTTGTGTACCATTCCCATTCATTCCCTTTTGCTTTTGGTCACTGTAACGTGCTGCAGATGCACATGCAGAGAGGTAAACAAGAGATATTCTCCGAAGTTAGTGACATTAATGCAGATTTTATGTGCATGGCTTTTGATTCCCGAAAGCAATGGAAACTACTTGTGTAAAATGGGGCACTGAAGAACATAGTGGGCATGAAGTTGATACACTGTTATTCTGTGGCTGCATAATGCCTTAAACATGCTACTGTCTGTGCGCTTGGGTTCAAACATTGTGTGTCTGCTACAGTCATATCTCTCTCTCTCTCTCTCTCTCTCTCTCTCTGGAAAATGTAATCATTCCCGTCGCAAGATTTTAGTTAATGTGGGAACCTGTTGGATTACTGTTTTTTTTTTTTTTTTAAGGACCACTCATTTTTAATGACCTCAGAATGATTATATTACAGGAGTCTGGTAGGAAAGCACTGCAATATTTGACTTCTCTTTTTCACGTTTTTTTTTTTTCTTTGTTTTTGTAGTGTTTCTTTCGGTAAGGATGTTTCTGTACTTCAAACATTAAAAACTAAATTGTACAGTACTGCAAGAGTCATTCTCTTGTTCGGGTCATACTTACAAAGATACTTTAAATTTCATTGTATTATGAATTTATTGTGTTGAAATATGAATGTTACTTAAATGTACTTCGATGATTTTACTTTCTCAAGGGCTTCAACTGTGATGGACCCGTTTTGTCTCTCTCTCTCTCTCTCTCTCTCTCTCTCTCTCTCTCTCTCAAAAAATATATTTTGTTTTTAAGTTGCAGAAAGATTAAGGTCTTAATCTTATTTAAAATGCCTATTTTCCTGAGGAGTCGTATAAAATTCCATACTTAACCTTTCAAATTAAATTTTTATTCCCTCCACTCTTAAAGGGAAACTCAAGTTTGCACCCTTTTTTATGTAAAATAAAAGAAAATGTCTCTTAACCTCTGAGTGAGTCTGTCTATCTTTTCTAGAGCTACTTTTTGTCTTAACTGAAGAGTTCACACACAAAAAAATAGCATTACAGCTTTATTAGAGTGCCACCAGTTTATTACCATTCATAAGAATTACAATTACAGCTACAAAAAATATACTGCATATAAGTACCGGTAGCTATATAATTGTTCTTTTTTATAAAATAGTTACGTGCTTCAATTGTAGGAAATGTTTGTCAGAATATTTTTTTTATATATATATGTCTGCCAGTGCTTTAATTTTGTTAGTGTTTGTAGTACGAGGACGCAACTCATTCATTTTGGGCTACTTTTAGTAATTTGTATCCTATCTACTTAGACACGGTTTATAAAATATTGCTCCCAATATTGCAAAATAAATGTAGGCCTACCCTTCTAACAAAAGTGAAGGGATGTTGGCTTATAAAATTGTGTATGTATATATATATATATATATATATATATATATATATATACACGCATATATAATGTATAAATTGAATACATATATATACACACACACACATTTGGTAGTTGTTTCCTTATGTCAAATTTTTATGTTTAAGTGAGTTTGTTGTATTTTTTTTATCTTCGTTTTGTTAAAAAATATGTTCAAGTTATTAATAAAACTGCCGTTTTTATGTCTGCCATTAATTTGAAGCAGGTGATGGCTCTTATCCAGAGACTTTTATGTCACTTCCGGAAGAGTGTTATAAACTTCCGGTTCGGTCGATCTTCATCCTTTTCCTCTCTAGACCGTGTGAATATGGTGTGTATGTTTCACGGGGAATCCTTATCAATCCGCACAAATCCGTTTTTTTAACAACTCTCACTGCATTTTAAAGCACCGAAATGTTTTGTTAATGTTGTTACGATTCGTATGTACTGAGTATTTTGACTTTCTGCATTTGCTTTATGTAGGATTTTGAATGTAAAAAAACAGCGTCATCTCCCGCTTCACCGTTTTTGAATTTCAGACGTTAAAGTCTGCAAGCGAGAGCTAGACAGTATTATGTTGGATTTAATTGATCTATTGTGGTAATATAAACGTATGTGATGCTTTTAAACTGCGTGTTTATGGGTAAATGGGGGAAAACCCTGTTAAAATCATAACGGGTATTGACGTTAGCAGTGTTGCTAGTTTTTGTGAGCTAAAGGGATGACGTTAATTCTGTAATTTAATCACTATTGTTTCAAACCTGTATGAATGTGTTCTGTTGAACAAAAGATTTTTTTTAACCAAACAATTGTGGGGCTCCATTGACTTCCATAGTATTTTTTTTTTCATACTATGGAGGCCAATGGGGACCAGCAATTGTTTTGTGACCGATTTTTTTTTATTTTTGGTGAAATATCCCTTTAAATGTTATTAATTAATGTGATTACAGATGTTTTTGCAATATACACTGCATCAACAATCTCAATATTTACACAAGGCGAAAATATCATATTTTAACATTGAAACAAGTGGTTTCTTTAAAGCTGCTTTAAAACATGTATTGTGAATATAAACTTGGAGTGAAATTGAATTGAAAGTACAAAAGTGTACCATGTGACTCTGACTGACCCTAGAGTGTGTGTGTGTGTGTGTGTGTGTGTGTGTGTTAACAGGGGCGCGTCAGGACCAAGACAGTGAAGAAGGCCGCTCGGGTCGTGATCGAGAAGTACTACACCCGACTGGGCAATGACTTCCACATCAACAAGAGAGTGTGTGAGGAGATCGCCATCATCCCCAGCAAACCTCTGCGCAACAAGATCGCAGGGTGAGTAAAGTCCAGCACTGCAGATGGACGGACACTGACAACATGGTATCAATGCTTATCATGGTAATATAGTGAGATTCTTTAAATGATCTCGGATTGCCAGGGAAAAGCCCATGGTAGATGAATATGGTAGTCGGGGATCAATGATAAGCGTTTTAAAATCTTCCCCCCAAAAAAAGGGTTTGTTGGTGAGCAGCTTGGATTTGTCCATAAGAAATCTATAAAGTAAACATAGTCAAATACATGATGTCCTAAAATAATATCCTTAAAGTATGGTTACATTTTGCAGGTTGTTATTAATAAATGTGCCAATAGTTTTTCCAAAGTGGTTCAGTGGCCTAAAGCAGGGGTTCTCAAACATTTTGGAGCCAGGGACCCCTTACAGGGGAAAAACATTTCCAAGGACCCCCTCATATTTATAACAGTGACTGAGCCTAAAGTTAATGTGGGAGCGGTTAATGAAATACTTTGACACAAATAGTCTCGACCCAGGGTCATATGCAGGGTTTTCTAAATAGCATACTGAGGTCCCAAAAGTGATCTTGCTAGGGGGGTTCGGGGGCATGCCCCCCCGAGGAATTTTAGATTTTCTTGATCTACACGTGCATTTTAAGGTGTTTTTAAAGGGTCATGAAACCCTAAACCAAATTTTCTGAGATTTTAACAGAGGTATGTGTGTTGAACAACATTGAAGACAATGTTAGCATCTGTTAGATTTAATAGTAGGGCGAAAATGGTTAAATTTTAGTTTTTTCCAGCTATTTTCGTCTTCCGGGTTTAAAATCTTCATCGCAGGCTGTGACGTGGCAGTGCACAGTGTAGTGCGTTGATGACTCATCGGTCTCTCATAATTATTAATGAGACTGAGTTTTTATATCCTATGAGAAGACACGGTCTCTTAATTATTCATGACACCACGTGGATCTTTCCACAGACATGTCAAACTGTGATATCGCGTAGTAAAGGAGAGAGACAATCATGGGACGCAAGTGCCGCAAACATTTTACCCGAGAGAGCTTCGAGAATTGGAGAATGGTGGACTTCGGCCTTGTCGATGACCAATGCAAGTTACGTCTTGCGAGTAATGCGGTACCAAGTCCTGAGGACTTTTCTATCCCTTCAGAGTGTGTCTAAAATGTAACCCTGGTCATTTTACTTGCCTTTTGTTAAATAAGCGGTCGTTATGAACATTTTAGATATTTAGATAATATATCAATTGTATGCTTAATGCGGGAGACTTGTGAATGTGTAGTGTTGACGTGCGGGCCGGGCGACACCGTGTTGTGTGTGTGTGTACGTGCAGGCAGGCGAGCCTGCGAAATGATTCGGGGTCAGAGAGAGAAGCGGTAGGATGTGTGTTTGGATGAACGACTGAAAACTCTGAGATTATTGTTCATTATTGATCGTACATTGTACAGAGGTCAAAATTATTGTACAAATACGATAATTATCGTACATCTGGCAACACTGCTGGCTGATGACAGTTCCCCCTCTCCCCTGCCGTGCCACACCCACTCCCTCCCTTCTTCTCACAGCCATCCACGCCCATTTAAGTTGCATTTTTCAAAAAGATTATGAGCTAGACTTGAGCTGATAGAGGGGGGTTTCATGACCCTTTAAGGCCAAAAATTTTACTTTTTTCTTGATACCCAGAAAGAATGGAAGTGCAATGTGACAACATGTCCCATAGGTGGGGCACATTGTAACATGACCATATGACAGATTAAAATGTTATCTGATCTAATCAAACAAATATACAAGACAAACAAAACAGCTATACAACATAGTTCAAAACATATTCATTGTAACGCAGTGTGACAACATGACCCACTTGCACAACTGGGATTTACGTTGTGCCCTGCTATTCCCTATATTTCCTTTCCCGGTTGATACTTTGCAAACTGATTGTTTCTGTCGTTCGTTTAAAACTTCTATCTAAAACAGCTGTTTAGTTTAGCGATTTACATCTTATCTCGCACTTTATGACCGAATAACTGAAGCGTCATGCGGAAATTCGCGCTCGGCTTGCAGCTTCTGTGAACATAAACCCGCCTACTTTGATTTAATCTCCGACTCAAACATTTTGACATTGACGAGCGCTGTTAGTCTGCTGAAACCGCTCAGATGAGAAGGTCAGTTATCATCGCGATGTTTAATATCCTTGCAGCACCAAATTAGAGTTAATATTAGGTAATTATTTCACAACTTTCATTATACACATAGAAAAATTACAGAGGCCCGGACCTCAGGGACCTCAATTGTGGGTATACGACCCTGTCCCTATGCACAAATTTATAATTTACTATATTTTCCAGAAAATAAATTGCACCTGAGTGTGTAATACTTTGTTGCGTTCTTGAGGCGTAGTAGGCCTACTTCCCCTCACTCCACAGCAAATCCTTAAATTAATGGTATTCAGAACAAAACGAGAATGAAAAATAATACTATTAATAGATAATAATACAAATAATAATAATAATAGTATACAGACAACATTTATTTAAAACATCAAGTCTAAACGAATTAAGTTGAATCGAAACTGAAACTGCAGACGTTGGGCTCCTGCATCTCTCATTCGGTCCAAAGTTTCCATATTTGCGATGTAGCCTAACATTTGGATGCTTAACTATTTATGTAAAGAAAGCTTCATGCTTCAGTCCCAATATAGGCCTACAAGTATCAGCATCTTCACATTTGGAGAAATGAGATTGGAACAACAGCAAGTCGACAGTATATGATTGACCGTCACTGCCTTCATAGTGTACAACAGACAAATTAAATTAAGCAGAACTTTTTATAAGTTCGGTGAGTATTTTATTTTGATAATGAACAGGTTTTGATGTCAAATTAGCAGTGCTAGAACTGACATATTGTGCGCGCACACGAGACGCCGGCGCGAACACTTGGATTTTTCCTCAGCAGTGGAAACAAAGGAATACTCTTATTTATGGTCATACAGATAAGAGTACATCATTCAAAACGGCAAAGTGTCTATTTTTTATTTGTGTATACATTAAAAATGACTACAAAATGTCATGCCTTTTAAAAATAAAGAACACAACAGGATGCGCGTTCTGCCGTCTCTGTCTCCTTTCTGGCGCACGTGCCCAAAAATCGACCAAAACACAGCGAATACTTGACGCACAGACATAAGAAATATAGATAGATTATCTATCTATAGAAACCTTTAAGAGCCTACTTTTTTATTATTTGACATTTAATGCATTATATAAGTCACTTTGGAATAAATAGCAAGTTTTCAGATGCTAAAGAAAAAATGACTTATAGTCGGGAAAAACGGTAGGCTGTTATAAATTATTTCGCGGACCCCCTGGCTATAGTTCACGGACCACCAGGGGTCCGCGGACCCCACTTTGAGAACCACTGGCCTAAAGTGTCTGAGTTTTGCAAAATCTTGATTGATGTCAATTCTGATGTCAATTCTGATATTGATTGATGTCATGTAAAGATAATTAAAAATAATTTCAAGCCCTCTTCTGTGCCATTTGTCTTCAGCATAACTTAACGGTGTGAGTTATTATAAAACCAATAAAATAGCTTAAATAATTGTAATATTAATTTGCAATAAGTACAGAAAATGTTTGATGTAAAGCACATGTATAATGTAGGCCTATGAGGATGGATGGATGGAAATTGACATAGACATGTATTTCTCATACTATTTTAGCAAGATATCTATACAATATTTCTATATAATATCTTATAATGGATATCTTGCTGTAAAATACAGACATGAGACGGCCGAAACGAAGCCTTATCTTGTTGATTCTGCAGGTATGTGACCCACCTGATGAAGCGCATCCAGAGGGGTCCCGTCAGGGGCATCTCCATCAAACTGCAGGAGGAGGAGCGAGAGAGACGGGATAACTACGTCCCAGAGGTCAGTGACGGTCCATCCTTTAAAGATCGCAGTCTCCATTAAACACCCGCGTGATCTTATTCCTAAATAACAGTGATCCTGCTCTCTATTAAACCTTTAATAGCAAACATTCAGATCTTTGTTCTGGGCCAGAGAGAGCAGTTGTCATGTATAGATATGAAACGGATTCACTAGCTGTCTTTTCAAACACACAGTATCACTATTATTTCTGTCTTACAATCATTCAAATCATTACAGAAGAACTGGGATAAATGTATATAGTTCAGATATAAACACTGATGTCTACAGTAGCGATCAAAATAGAGTAAATCACCTTTTGAAAGTGACTTGAAGCTTTAAATAAAGATTCAATCCAGTGAATTCCTCAGGTTCTTCCTCGAAGAGCTGTTGTGTTCCTATAAACTGTTAACCCTTTATTTCAGGGTGGCCGCGGGTCCTTAAAAAGTCTTAATGTCTTAAAGTTTTCCTAATAAAAGGCCTTAAGTCTTAAAATGTCTTAAATACAGTTTTCCTAATAAAAGGCCTTAAGTCTTAAAATGTCTTAAATAAAGTTTTCCTAATAAAAGGCCTTAAGTCTTAAAATGTCTTAAATAAAGTTTTCCTAATAAAAGGCCTTAAGTCTTAAAATGTCTTAACCCCTTAAGTGTCACGGGCCCACCGGTGGGCCCAAATCCTTTACATTTTTAAAACCGTAATATCCTATACTAAACCTAAACTAATCTTGACAAACTATATATCATTTGAAAGCTTACAATCTCTAGTTTCGATATTTGGTGATTGATTTTCAAAATAAATTACAGAGGAGCCGTAATTTATCAATTTGCAACAATAATATTTTCATACTCTTAGACCTTTATTTTGAAATAGTGATGAACATGAAAAATCATGAAAGAAGGGTAGAAACCTCAGTTTGTTTTCATTCCAAGAGTTCAAAAGATAGCATCCATTCAATTATAAAAAAAAAAAAAAGGTCTGAATTTTTTTTTTTATATAAAGAAAAAAATTATATGATGTGGCAGGAAGCTAAAACGCACATGCATGTTCTTTTTATGTTTCTTAGAGGTTGAAATCATATCAAAATCTGCCAAACTTCTCATATTACTTCTGAATAGGATGTCTACTTCATAAATTGTATGAAAATTGTGGAAATAATGGTTAATATCACTCAAAACACATATGGAAATGGAGGCGCCCTTATATGGGCAGTAATGGAGTCTGGTTGTCATCTAGTGAAAAAGTTTGGTACTGCGCCCAAACAAAATCTTACTGAAAGCTCATTTTTTGAGATATCAACCTAAAATTCGAAACACAACTTGTTCAGATTTTTGGCTTTGATTTTTTTGCAGTTTTAGAGTCGCCCAGGTTTTGAAAATATATATTTTATATAAAATATGAATAATTATTTTTTTTACATTGTACATTTTCATAAACTCAAACTTCTATAACTTTTTTTCTGTTTCACTTTCTTAATTTATTTCACTTCTACAAGAATCTGCCAAATGTCTTCTTTAAAACAAGACCAATCTTACGTCTATATTCCAAAGCATTCTTGAATTACAACCATTTAAGTTCGAAATGTGCATTTTCATGTATATTCAAAAAAAGGGGGGTGACACTTAAAGGGTTAAATAAAGTTTTCCTAATAAAAGGCCTTAAGACATTTTAAGACTTAAATAAAGTTTTCCTAAGGCCTTTTATTAGGAAAACTTTATTTAAGACATTTTAAGACTTAAGGCCTTTTATTAGGAAAACTTTATTTAAGACATTTTAAGACTTAAGGCCTTTTATTAGGAAAACTTTAAGACATTTTAAGACTTAAGGCCTTTTATTAGGAAAACTTATGCAAGACATTTTAAGACTTATGTAAGTCTTAAAATTTTCCTAATAAAAGGCATTAAGTCTTAAAATGTCTTACATAAGTTTTCCTAATAAAAGGCCTTAAGACATTTTAAGACTTAAATAAAGTTTTCCTAAGGCCTTTTATTAGGAAAACTTTTTATTTAAGACATTTTAAGACTTAAGGCCTTTTATTAGGAAAATTTTAAGACTTAAATAAAGTTTTCCTAATAAAAGGCCTTAAAGAGCATATTGCAGGTTAAAAAAAAATCTAAATTAATATATAACCTTGTATGAAAATACCATATGAAAAGGTAATGCAGGATTTAAAATGTTTTAAAACGACATAAGGGCACAAATTTAGTAGATAAAGTGAGCGTTTCTATGACTGCTCGTAAAAACCGTTTTTTTTTCAACATCGCGTCATTTTACGTCACCAGAGGGAGGGAGCATCGGCAGCGCAGATAGGTTTGTATTCAGTACAGGCGGGTAAATTTGCTTTTTTATACTCAGAATGACAATTTGGAATGTAAAGAACAACATATTATACAGTTATTTGTTTTATTAGGAAAATACCATATACATAAAAAGAATTGGGCTTTTTTTCACGTTTTATAAATGACTTCACATTATGTAACGTTACATCTTTTGGAACAAACAAAAACAAAAAAAGCAATGAAAACATGTAATGCTTTGAAAGCACTGGATTTTATTCAAAACTTTTTTTGTATTTTTTATTTCCTGGCAGCTAATGTTAATGTGATATTGTGAATATGTACATGTTCTTGTGGCATCGAATTAAAAAAAAAAGTCAGTAAGAGCGGTCGTGAATCAGTGTTTTCGGTAGTTTTTGTATTTTAATTTATCATCGTCATCATGGTAAATTATTGTGTTTGGTAAATGGTAAATGGACTGCATTTATATAGCGCTTTCACAGACCCAATGGCCACCAAAGCGCTTTACATTTGCCTCACATTCACACACCGACGGTGTTTGTGGAGGTTGCAAAAACTCCGGCCTGTCAGGACATCGAGTCCACAGGTTTCCTAACAAGAAAAGGGACGGTGCTGTCTATCGTGCCTGTGTGCGGTGTGTGCAGCTGTAGAGACAGGATTTCTCTTCCGCATCGGCTTCGAAAAACGCGATCGTGTGTAGCGTACACCAGATCTGAGGAACAAAAACGTGTATATCAGGAATAAAAATAAATATCTATCTGTCTCTCGATGAGAAACCGCTAAGTTATATCACGTAAAGTTAGTCTGGACGGATATTAATGAGCATGACATACGCGCCTGATCAAAGCTTATAGTTTATTCTGTTATTGGTAAATTCCAATACTCCTAGATGACCAATAATAGCTTTGCTATTAACTGATATACGATGGTAATAATCGATATACACCTCACATTTTACCAAACAGAATGAACGATGCACTCTATTACACTATTAATTAAAACTCACAGTGAACAGCATTAAATATAAAAACACATATGCCTTACCTTTTTGTTGCAGTGCAGTTTTTATTGCAGTGGTATAATGTTTTGCCGACAGCACTACAGTCCTCGTTTTTTTATTGCTGCTTCCATTCTCCTGATTGCTATTATTTAATTTCTTCGTTAAAAAAACACCCAGGGAAGATTGAATAGGCCTGTTCTTTCAATGTTTACTCAGTATCTGACAGCTAGGCTAATCAAAAATACGCGCGATTAAGTGATGCAATAAACTGCGGCTGCGCACACTCACTCCACACAAGTTTTTTTATAATAATACTTTTTCAATAATGTGTGTCTCCTCTGACCGTTGTTCTGTCTAACATTAATCCTGGCCTGTCCCTGCTCTCTCGGCAGCATAGCAGGCTCATAATTGTAAGGCTGTCGTCCGTGGTCTGTCATACGAGTAAGTCCGAAATGTCATTGCGATCCATTGTTTTCCTGTTGTTTGAATGGTTTGAATCGACCGCTCTCCCGCCCGTTACGTCACGCCCGTCACGCCCATTTTCAGATGCGGAAGTAAAATTCTCTCACAAAAACGACTCCAGAAGCCAATGTAACGTATTTATAAGTATATTTTAACGAAAATCTAATTACTACATTGTTTTTCTATACATTGACTCGTTGGGTCCTCTAACCTGCAATATGCCCTTTAAGTCCTAAAATGTCTTAAATAAAGTTTTCCTAATAAAAGGCCTTAAGACATTTTAAGACTTAAGGCCTTTTATTAGGAAAACTTTATTTAATTCTTAAAATGTTTTAAATAAAGTTTTCCTAATAAAAGCCCTTAAAAAGTATTAAAATGTCTTAAATTCAGATTCGATGGGCCTTATATATTTCTGGTCACATAACCGCTAACATTTCTCCAGCCTGACAGACCCAATGTCCGTCTAATAACCAGTGAAGCATCGAATCGCGAGAATAATTCTGATTTTATTACATAAACAGCGATTGATAATGTATTTCTGGTAGCACTGTTGAGACTCGCCCGTCTCTGTGAGATTTTATAGTGAGAAATCAAAACAAACGAGCATAACAGCACACATTAAAAAAATCACAGAAGAAACATACTGAGGTAAAAATTCAAAATATTGAGTTTTTTTCTTTATTACATATGATATAGTTCAGTAACATAACGTTACGGGAGCTATTTTGCTGAATATTCTCACGATTGCAAATGTAACATTGATTTTAGTTCAATAAACAAGTAGTTAATATTAAATTACTTCATTGACTTAGGTTAAAGATTAAATATTACATATACGTATGTAATATAGTGTGTATTTCCATCACAGGTTCGGTCTAGTCTTAAAGGGTGTCTACAGATATAAATGAGTTAAATTTATTTGCTTATGTTGTAGTGATTATAATTTGTTGCATGATGCCAAATTTCACAATGATCAACATTGAGTAAAGACGTCATTAGTCCCTCGTTTCATGTGCTTGTTCTCTTTGTGCTCAGGTCTCTGCTTTGGATCAGGAGATTATTGAGGTTGATCCAGATACAAAGGAAATGCTGAAGGCTTTCGTAAGTTGATTTTACCTTAATTTGTGTTGATGTGCTGCAAATATTCCATCTGGAGGTTTTTCAGTGCTGTATAGTGTTGTCAAAATATTCGGTACTTCGGTACCAAGTCGGTACTAAAAAAAATTAAACGTCACGGTACCAAGTTGCGGTGGTACCGAGTACCCGGGTAAACCCGGTTCTGGATACGCATGCATGCTCGATGGGCGTGAGGTTGCGTCCTCTTCATGAAAGTGGAGCGCTGAGACGATCTGCTTGTCTCTGTGTGAATGAACGGCGCAGACGCGCGGTTTCATTTAAAGCAGCACTACGTTACTTTTCAACCTTCATAATATATTTCCAAGTCTCTTGTGATGGTGCATCGACTTACAATAGGTTGAATGACACGTCTGCCATAGCCTGACGGGGTCTGTAGCGTTTTTAATCGTACTTTTAAACTTCGGGTTTCGGGTAGTAACCGTATACGTCACTTCCACCACCACCCCCACTTCCTTAAAATAGGACTTGCGAGCCAAATGTTATAGTCATGGCCGAAGCAGCACAGAAAAACAAGAAAGCAAAGGTTTTATCGGAGCAAAGCAAAAAGAGAAAGTGATCGCGTTAAAGGCCGAACGAGGATCAACATTGGGCCAGCATTTTCTCGCTGGCGTGAGCTGAAGGAGGAGGAGGGGTGCCCGACCGATGCGGACTTGGCAAAAAAAAAAATCAAATGAAAGCCTGTGTCTAAACGGCGTGCACAAGTTTGGTAGGGTCTACATTCTTGCAAGTAAACACATAAGATGTACAAAATCATAGTTTAGGATACCTAACATGTCTGTGATATTTGTTTATTTGTCTTGCCTCAAGCTATAATGCAAATCGATTTGTAAAATTTGCAGATTCATTTATGGTAGCTTGATATTATAATATTGACGATATATGTTTATTATCAACCACTCAAACATTGCATTGAAGTATAATATAGATCCAGTAAAACGGTAACCAATAGACTAGGCTACTATAACGACGCTGGCTTGTAAACGTGAGCATCGCGATCATTTCTCGTTAGAAAAAAAATAAAACCCATGAAATTATATTCATATGACATGCTGAAATATGTGCCACTGTACCTGGGATGAAGACATTTCACACGCGACGCAAGCAGAACACCTGCATGTGACCTCCTCCTACAGTGTTCAGGGCTATCCTGGTTGTCAACAATTGCACGTGCATGTAGGATGACCGAGTTTACGACAGTAGTAGAGGTCTAGAGGACAATACTGTTTCCCAACTGTAGGGGGACCCCACCCCGAGAGCAACAGTTCCCTGGTGTTACACACACACACACACTGAAGCACGAGTGACGCTCACGCTGTTTTCAGTCTGCTGCCTCACGATATGATGACATGATTCATGATTCAATTCATCTCCGAGAGTCACTTCATGAGCATTTTACCGTTTAATTTGAGAAAAACTATCGTCATATCATACACACACAGAAACTCAAAGGTCTTCACGGCAACCCGTCAAAATAAAAGTTTGACAGAAATAGGCTACTTATAGTAGGCTACTGTACAATAGATGTAACTACGTCTCCATTAATTAAAAATACTACTACTAATAATTAGGGGTGTAAATCGGACAGTTAATCACGATACGATATCGATTCTCTCAGCCAGCGATACGATATTTGCCGATACCTCAAAAAATTCTACGATTCGATTCAGGGCTATATCGATTGATTAATCGATATTTAGATATTATGTGCTAAGTGTACACAACCGTTACGTTTATTAACTCCCAATACATCCAAATATATATAACATGAAAGTTTAATTAAACTCTTTGAAAATTGCACACCCTCTCCCAATTGGGACATTTACAAGTAGTTTGTTACAAGTAAAAAAAAAATGATATATGAAAATAAACAAGAACGCAGTTATCTGTTTTTGCAAATGAACTCTTCTGTTATATTAAAGTTCATTGAAAGGATTTATATATTTTATATATATATATATTTGTATGGCAAAAGCAGATATCTCCACATTTCATGTTTCAGAGTTAAACAAAGCCAAGTATTTGCTATGATACATAATAAAACACTTGGTTAATCTTTGTAACACTAATCTCCTCAGCTGATATAACTTAGACGCCTGTCAAACTTTGTTGTTGTGATTAACGTACACTCAATACAGAGAGCCTTTCACTTACCACTAAACGTGCTGTTTTAGCAAGATTCCGTGACAAAGTTTCAACTTTTATTTTACTTTTACGCCCCGAAGAAGATATCACGAGTTCATCAAGTTCGCTGAAATCCATCCTCGATCACTTTTAGTCAGCTTGACGAAACTCCTCTCAGCTAGCGCGTCTTTTCAAAGTGACCAGCAGCCTTGTCACCTGACCTGAATACTGCGCACTGATTTGCTAAAACAAACTTTTCGGGGCTTGTTGTTTCTGCTGTGAACTCGCGATGACAGTGGAAAATACTGGCTTTTGTGACAAAGGGTTCAGTCAATCTTGTCAGGCGTCTATTTCAGCGGAGAAAGTTTACGTGAGGATGTGGAGCGTGTCAAAATAAAGGTACTGTACATCGATATTTTATGTGTGGTATCGATGCATCGTATCGTTAGACGTTTGATCAATGCATCGATCCATATCGATGTATTGTTACACCCCTACTAATAATAATAATGTGTGCATAGAAGGTTGCTTATTTTTACTTGATTTTTTTACAAGCAATATTTCTCAATATCATCAATATTTTTTATTTAAACAATATGTAGCATTCAATGCTTTCATAAATTTACCATCATAAATAATAAAGTAATTGAAATTAATATTTTTTTTCAAATAGTTAAATAAATTGGAAAAATAGTTCAAACTGATTTTGCTGTGGTACCGAAATTGGTACAGAGAACCGTAAAATTTTAATGGTATCGGTACCGACTACTGGAATTTTGGTACCGTGACATCCCTAGTGCTGTAACAGCAATGGTTAAAGTGAACGATGAGGAAAAATAGCCGTCAAATGTCCTGGAAACAATGAGCTGTTGATGTGAAATGTTTTTAGTGTTGGTATACAGACCTGAACCTACATTAACCCCCTCTCTCCCTCTCTCTCTGCAGGACTTCGGGAACCTCCCCAATCTGCAGGTCACCCAGCCAACCATCGGCATGAACTTCAAAACACCCAGAGGAGTCTAACGTCATTTAGCACATTAATAAAGACTGCAAGGAAGAACAACCTTGTGTTTGTCATTTCTGATGGCCTGTTATAATGCAGTAAATCCTGCTGAAGCAAGTTAGTGTAACAGCACAGTCTAGAAACAATACAACTGAATATGATTAAGAAATGCTACACGTTTACAAATACTAAACTTTTAGCATTACATGAAAACCAGCTTTCCCTGTGGAAAAATGAACTTGTAAAAATATACATTTCTGACATTTCCATTTATGCCCTATTATAGAATGATGGTTAACTCTTCCCCAGCTCCGGCATTTGATGACTTTCACAAAACTTTAATGGCCTACAGAATATTTCAGTTTATGAATATCTGAACATACCAAAAGAAAAAATAGCTAAAGCAAACACCATTTTATTCTTGGTTTTTTTTATCAACTCTTGAATGTGGGTGTGTATAACTAAAGCAACATTTTAAATTAAAACCTGAGGAAATTGTGTTTTTGTCAAACACTATGTCCGGATCTTATTCACAATGATCAAAACACGGCTGGAGTAGATCGAGTCCATCAACTCCC
This sequence comes from Rhinichthys klamathensis goyatoka, assembly GCF_029890125.1. Lineage (NCBI taxonomy): Eukaryota > Metazoa > Chordata > Actinopteri > Cypriniformes > Leuciscidae > Rhinichthys > Rhinichthys klamathensis. The sequence goes on from NW_026606871.1 coordinate 130,438, forward strand.
CAAAGCTTCAGTCCTACAGCTCGTCTTGGGTCGACTAACGTTACACAATTTTGATTTAAATGCTGTTGACGATCGTGTACATGTGTGAACAATGCTTATATATATCGCTTATTTGAAGTTATTTCTGCGGCTGTTTGAATCTGTATATTCTGCACTGTTTCAGGAGACGCGTAATAGCGCCCCCTACCGTATAACAGGGAAAACACTGATTGGCCAAAAATTCAAAATGGCAGGGAAAGAGTTAAAAGTCCTCATTCAGTAATCGTGTCATACCGGAAAATTAAAGCAAATTGCAAAAAGAGGATGCAAATAAATAAACAGCCAAAAGCAATGTTTTTAGAATATTTTTTTAAAAAGCCACAGAGTATTTCTAGAGACAGCGAGAAGATCTTTGTACAGAAATAAGCAACAACATAATTCTGCATATGCAACACAGTTAAAACCTGCCGCTCAAATAATATTCCAGAGGCAAAAGAACAAATAAGACCAGCTGCCTACGCTAAACTATGACACTACATTACACAAATAGAGCTTTATATTCAAAACACAGGATATGTAAAAGTTTTCTTGAAATTGTTGAAAAAGTGCAATAAAGGTTTGACTGTGTACAACTTGATCGGTTATCCCAAATAGGTTGTATTGTTTTTACCAAGCTTTTTAACATGTTCCTATAGTTACCCAGAATTTCTTACAGTCCGAACGACATTCGAGAAAATGTTTGAGGAGACATTAGATTCATAAAACAAAATTATGATTGCTGTTACATATTTTCTTTGGGTAAAAGTACAGAACAAAACCAGCAGGGTAGGAACAGTTTTTTTTTTTTTTTGCCTCGCAGGTTGAGATTTTATACAAGTTCTTCATATGAAACGAATACAATGGAAAATAAAAGATGAGCACTGGGAGTTCTGCATAAAAGTCTTGTTGCATCAAGTGCCAAGAATGTGGCCTGTAAAATCTCACAGTGAATGTCATTCATTCATTGAGTCTGTGTAAGCTCTGATAGAAGAATTCAGACCAATGCAGCAAGAGGAAATCAACCATATAAAGCACTTTCAAATGTACCAATTTCATTCATTTATGTGTAGAACCTGAAGTTTTTGAGTTTCAGCACCGAGTCCAGCATGTGTGACGGAGGTCTACGCTGTCGTATTGACAGTTCAGCATTACAGAATAAATATCACAGTGTTGTGTGATAACCAACTGATTTCTGCCATTCCACACAAATTTAATAAGGCATATCTGAAGGGAACTCCCATTTAAAACAGGCAAAAATGAAAATTGCAAAATAAAAAAGCAGCGTGTCTCTGACTAAACGGTCAAAAACATTACTGTGGTGACAACGTGAGTCCGTATTAAACATATATACAAACTGATAAGTGTATATGCATATAAAACAATACAAAACATGTTTAAGAAAATAATAAGACATGGCACATTATATGACATACAAAAGAGAGAGAGACATCAATCAAAATGCTTAATACAAAATGCCTTGCAGAAATCAAAAGGACGTTGTCCAACGTTCACCTCGCTGGAACGGGGGGCAATATATATATATAGATACAAAAACATACAAAAAAAGACACAAATGAAACACTGTAAAGTGTGCCTTACAAGCACCAACACGTACACCAGCATATTGTAGCTTTCCTTTTTTCGTAGGATAATAAAATGGTGTCTTTTTAAACGGTCTCCACTAAAATAAAAGGAAACATTTACGTAGGATGCCGAGAGAAAAATCGCAATCATCTCGTTGAAGTAACCGCATGTCCTTTCTCAGAATGTCCTCGTTTGATGGGTTTCTCCTTCCTGAGAGCAAGCAAGGTATCCCAAACGTTATTGTTTCTTCCTATCTCACTCTCCTTTCTCTCTCCGTTTAGCGAATGATTGAGAACTCGTCCGTGCTGAGCGCCTCCCCGTGGCGGGGAAGCTCTAGTGTTATTGTGAGGATTGTGCTCAGGCTGTCGTGATGGCGTTTAGGTCCTTCATTAAGCCCTCCAGATGGGCCATTTCCTCCGTCAACTCGTCCGTCTCGTAATTCTGAAGGAGATGAAGAAGGTTACTGCGGGGGGGTGGGGTTGGGGTGAGCTGGGGTTTGAGGGAATTGGGTTTTATAGGGGAAGGTCAGTGGTACTGCAGAAGAAAAGCAGGGAATCAAACAGCACAGTTACATGCGAGGTGATGGATGAAGGGGGTACGGTGCATTATATCATTCATTTATACAAGCAAAATTTACAAAATTAATTGTAATGAGCAGACAATAAATAAAGCCGTTAAAAGGGGAGAGCAGGTAAAGGTTTGAGAGAAAAGAAAAAAACATGTTAAAACAGTATATTTGATATGTAACAGTATCCATAGAACATTATAGTATGCACTAGAAACTCCTAGATGCATAACGATGAAATGTATACTTTGAACACAATGCCAAATGTAGAAAGCAAGTCATTTCTACTACAATACATTGTCCTCATGTCCCTATCATAATAAATTGGATAAAACACTTTTTTTTTTTTTTTTGGAGCAGATGGCTAAATTTAAAGGGATAGTTCACTTTGAAATTAATTTTTGATATGTTTTAGCTTACTTCAAGGGCATCCAAGATGTAGGTGTCTTTGTTTCCACAGTAGTTTCAATTTTGATATTTTTAGGTCAAACCGTTCTTGTCTGTCAGTCATATAATGCAGGTCTATGGTCACCACCTCAAAGAGCATGCACAGAGAAGTCCAAATTACACATGATTTAATGACTCGTAAATGTAAGTACACATTGATGGCCTAATACACGAAACGAGCGGTTTGTGTGAGAAAACAAACAGTATTTATATCGATTTTACCTCTTGTAAACACAGCCACGTCCAAGTGATCTGAGGGCGCCGGCGCTTCGGTCTTTTCCGGAAAGCACTGGAAGTGATCTCTCGCACGTGTACGTCACTCATTGTTTACACAGAACAGAGATTGTGGGTAAGACGGCTAATTAAAATGGTACTAATTTGCGCTTATCCGGGTTGTTTAAACCGTCGTAAAAGAAAACAAAAATAAAACAATTGTATGAGTGACGTACACGCGCGAGAGATCACTTCCAGTGCTTTCCGGAAAACACCGAAGCGCCGGCGCCCTCAGATCACTTGGACGTGGCTGTGGTTACAAGAGGTAAAATCGATATAAATACTGTTCGTTTTCTCACACAAACCGCTCGTTTCGTGTCTTAGGCCATCAATGTGTACTTACATTTACGAGTCATTAAATCATGTGTAATTTGGACTTCTCTGTGCATGCTCTTTGAGGTGGTGACCATAGACCTGCATTATATGACTGACAGACAAGAACGGTTTGACCTAAAAATATCAAAATTGAAACTACTGTGGAAACAAAGACACCTACATCTTGGATGCCCTTGAGGTAAGCTAAAACACACCAAAAATTTATTTCAAAGTGAACTATCCCTTTAACTCTTCATTTCTAATCTTTTAGATGAATTGTATTGCCACTGTATACATAATCAAACTATATTTATTGTAGTTTAATCTCCCAGGCTTGACCAGAATTAATTATAACACAAGCATATTCAGAAGTAACAGAAATGACTGAAGTGTACATGGTTTTGTTAAAAAAAAAAAATTTTAAAGCTGCAGTCCGTAGCTTTTTTAAGTTAAAAATAATCCAAAATAATTATATTAAACAAAACTTATTCTGCCAGTGGTCAAAACTATCTGCTTGCCATAGCTAGATTCAAAACGGATAGCTTGTAATAATGATTGTAATTCCAGTGGTACTGGTGGGTTTCCGCGGGCAATTCGAGCATGTCTTTGCGTCATTACGTCACACCCGTACACATAAAGAAGGAGTTTCGGCTAGCCGGCTATACTGCGCGTGACGAGATGTTTAGATGTATAGGCTTTTCTCGCAGCACTTTACATAATTAAACTTATGGCATCCAGAAAGATCCAAACAACAATCATCAGTGTCAACTGGAGATTCAGCAGTTATAAAACCCAAAAGACTTCGTACTTCGGATTTAAGGTGGCTAGAGAAAGAGAAAGAAACCGTCTCATGCGAACACAAGGATTTAAACATCGGCGGGGCTTTTGAAAAGTGCGTGAACTCCGTGTTTTGAAGGGAGAAGAGACGGCTTTTTTCTGCTGAACAAGTAAGACATTTCAATAGTTCAATCGTGTAACAGTACGTTTTCTTAATTCACACAGTTATGGAGTTTTCCTTTGTTGTGCCTTTCTCGTTTTGCTATTATGGAGAATATGAATTCTGAACTACACAGGTAACCATAAAACACATTAAATTTAACATTAGTCACGCAATGCTGATGTGATGTTGTTAACATGAACAATTTGAGAACAGTAGGCTATAATTTGCACGGTTGCTGTAAATCGCGTTGATTAAATCTAACGAAGCTTATCATGTCGAATGCTTTTTCCCCCTTAGTTGGTCAGAACAAAAATGGATGTTACTTGTTCAGAAGACATTTTCTGATGAAAATTCTTATGTTGGTCAAACTTTCAAAAAGTGAATCTGTGATTCTGTATGCCAGTATCCACACAGCGCGGTGACTGACAGCAGCACTCGCCTCAAAGCACTGTGTTCATCCGCGCTGTTTCATGCCGATTTACAACCCACGTAAAGATGATAATTCCGCGAATCACTGCAGTTACAGATTTCGAACAGAGAGATGGCGACAAAGAGGAAAAGATACGGACTGCAGCTTTAAATCACATACATGGAAGTTTGTATAGTGAGTGATATTCCAGATGTTTTCTAACCTCTGTAGTACAGTGCATTATAGAAGCAAAAGTACTCACACTCCCTGCATCTTCATGAAGTCTGATGCCTTCCGAACCATCCGGTGCACTTGGAACTATGACAGGCATAGGAGTCCTCGTCCTTCCCAATGTACCGATAGAGGCTGTTTTAACTGAGTGAGGCCCTGAAACAATCACAAGTCAGTGTCTGTCTTTCTCCTTCTTAACCATGAAACTTTATACTATTCAAAATAAAGATGCACAAATTGCATTTATTTTTAGAGCATTTGGAGTGTGACAACTATTGGAACTGTACAAGGAACTGGTATAAATTAGTTTTCTATTTAAAAGACAGAACCTTTTCCATCTGTATTGGTAATTTGCCTTCCTATTCAGCAACTCTAAACTGTGGCGTCCCACAAGGTTCTATTCTAGGTCCAATTATATTCACACTGTATACGTTTAGGCTCATTTGAAGTGTGACAACTATTGGTACCTGCAACTGTACAAGGTACTGGCATGAATTAGTTTTCTATTTAAAGGGGTGGTTGATTATAATTTCACTTTTCTAACTTTAGTTAGTGTGTAATGTTGCTGTTTGATGCATAAACAACATCTGCAAAGTTACAATGCAAAGGAAGATATTTGCTTTTAAAGAAATTGCTTTTTAAGGACTACAACAAACGGCTGGTAGGGACTACACAACATTCCTCCCGGGTTAGTGACATCACTAACCCTAAAATTTACATAAACCCCGCCCCCGGGAATGCGATTTATAGATTATCATGACAGAATATGCTAATCAATGACTAGAAGATAACTACACATAAGCTACATAAATTCATCAACTAACCATACAGAAATGTCCTGTTGTTTTCTACATATTGTCACTGTCTGACTCTGATTTGAACATAAAAGGCTGAAAGTTTTTGAAATTTTCAGTGCATGTCTGTGTTAGGTAAAATGACACAAGCTGTTGAAGCTCTGCCCTCTGTGCCGCGAGCAGCAGCTCATTTGCATTTAAAGGGACAGACACAAAAACGGTGCGTTTTTGCTCACCCTCAAAAAGTGACAATTTTAACATGCTTTATAAAAAATATCAGTGGGGTATTTTGAGCTAAAACTTCACATACACACTCTGTGACTTATTTTACATCTTGTGAAAAGGGGCATTATACCACCGCTTTAAAAGACAGAACATTTTCCATCTGTATTGGTAATTTGCCTTCCTATTCAGCAACACTAAACTGTGGCGTCCCACAAGGATCTATTCTAGGTCCTATTATATACCCAATATATACGGTTAGGCTCATTTGAAGTGTGACAACTATTGGTACTTGCAACTGTACAAGGTATTGGCATAAATTAGTTTTTATTTAAAGACAGAACTTTTCCATCAGTATTGGGAATTTGCCTTCCTATTCAGCAACACTAAACTGTGGCGTCCCACAAGGATCTATTCTAGGTCCTATTATATACGCAATATATATGGTTAGGCTCATTTGAAGTGTGACAACTATTGGTACTTGCAACTGTACAAGGTATTGGCATAAATTAGTTTTTTATTTAAAGACAGAACTTTTCCATCAGTATTGGGAATTTGCCTTCCTATTCAGCAACACTAAACTGTGGCGTCCCACAAGGATCTATTCTAGGTCCACTTATATTCTCACTTTATACGTTTAGGCTCAATATTCCACAAACAGTACTTATGCTACACATGTTATAGCTTGGAATAGGGTAAATCTTGGTTGGCAACATATATATATATATATATATATTGTTTTTTAGCTCAATGATGATAAGAAGAACATATTTATATCCCTTAACTCTGCCAATGAGATTAGCTTTCATTCAATGAATGTGCCTGATTATGTTAAACATCTTTTATATGTTAAATGCCATTATTTTAGACACTACAGATTGGATCACCCAAGATAGATGTACATATCTGGTGTAAAAAGGGTAGTTACCTGTCTGAGACAGCAATGGAGTGCTAGGCAATGCTGCCGAGTCATACATGGGGTGAGCTGGGACGGCCGGCACTGCAAAACTCTTGAGTGGGTGTGTGGGACGAACGTGTGCTGTGGGCGTAGCGAAAGCTGGCTCCTCCTCAGTGACTGAGCTGTGGTAGCTAATGTCTGTCTCTGAAAGGTCAGTGGTACAGGAGGGCTGCCCAGACGGAGGGAGCAGGTCGGCACTAGGGGTGTTCCTTACAGACTCTGTAATTACAACAGCACCTGGGTCAGCACATGTGAGGTTTTGCATGTGAGAAACTTACAGACTGACATCATTAAAAAGCCTGCTTAAAGTCAAGATGAATCCGCAATAAATTTTACGTATTTCTGAGTGAAACACGAAGTGAAAAGGGGCCTTTCCTTAGTGGACTAAATGATTTAATCAGTATGGTATGCGTCACCAGAAAGAAGTCTGCCATTTGACCAGAAGGATAAGGGTTTTGAAATTTTGATTCGATGAATCGTACTCAAGACCAATAACGTGCATTTAGAAAACAGATCAGAATCTTCATTCCATGTAGACTTCAAGAAAGTAAATAGGTTAACTTTTAATTTCATGTTGCCTTCAAATTGGTCAACCATCTAGAACAGCTTAAACCAGCTAAAAACCATGTAATACCAGCTACCACTTTAAGTTGGTTTCAGCTGGAGGGAATATGAGAAGTGATACAAATGTTATGAAGCTTTTACTCGTCTAAAGCAAGTGCTGAAGAAGGAGGTATGTTCACACAGAGAGAGATAAAGAGGGAAGTAAAGAGATTCACTACAATCCCTTGGTCACCAACCAAGTATACCTCAATTTTGAGAGGAAAGAAGAACATATTCCAGCTTCATATGGAGTGACTCAACGTGGACTTAGGGCCTTAACAAAGGCCCACTGATGCACTCTCACCTGTGGACTCTGCCCTGTCTAGATGAGAGATGGGGGTGGCGATGGACCGTGTGCTGCTCTGGTGGTGGAGATAGCTGCGTGTCGGCGAGGCCAGGCTGCCCAAGTGATAATGATGGTGATGGTTATCGAGGGAATGGATGGGGTGAGCACTAATCACAGCTGCGAACGGACACACATAATAGAGCGCCATGGTTTAGACCTTGCACACAAGGCTATGAGATTATGGAGAGCATGGTGCATCTATAACATCTGCTCATGCAAACAAAGAACTACAGAGACTGAAAGACATGCTAGGTTAATGAATTATTGTAAGACTAGAAACATACTCTAGACAAATGCAGACGCAAATGCTTGGTCAACTCGCTCTCGTTCTGTGGTGCTAGGAAACCTCTGTACTCAATAGGGGTGATAGTTACCTGTTCTTATTTATGTAGTTAACTATAAACATGTAGAAAGTTAAAATAACTTTAATTTGGTGAGCAATAAACTGTTGCTCGGCCATCATAGCAGTTGACCTGAACATTTTGATGCATTTTGAAACGCAACAACAGCTAAAGACATTAGCATCCATGTACTTGAGTAGAGTATGTTTTTTTTGGCCTACAACTACAATAATGAACTCAGGGAACCTTTTTTGAGGACTATATGTTATTCTAAAGAGCATAAACTGTTTAATATCCTAACTGAAAGAAAAGGGGTCTGGTCCCTGGTTCAGGATAATACACTTACGCTGAGGGGGTTGTGCATCAAAGGGCATCATCATTTTAGGTCTCATTCCCCGACGGCTTGCCAGTGTAGACATGCTGTCCTCTGATTCATGGCCTGCAAATCAGACAGCGACCAGCTAATCAGATTGAGACAGGCTCCTAATACAAGAGCCCTGTGAATACTACCAGCTGACTTCCTAGAGTAAGTTGCCAAGATCATGTGGTGTGTTCACTAATGCAGTGAGACTCTATTGTTTGTCCATTAGAGGGCAGTGTAAACGCACACATCAGAGAGCTGTAGGAGTAGGCAGCAGCAGATGGATATCACCATTCATGCCACGAAAACAAAAGAAACAAGGCTGCCCGTTTTTTTTCCATTTTAAGCAAGGAACATGCCAATCTCAAGCAATAATGACAAATAGAAGACGTGACATTGAAGCATCCATCAGAAGCAGCAGCTGGAATGATGTCATGGATGATGCAGCAGGTGAAGGTGGTTTAAAGACCCCATGAAATTGTTAGACATTTCTTTACTGTGTTGATGTATTTCCTAATTGAACCGGAAGTTGGGTCTTTTTTTAAATAGCCAATATCCTTCAGTTTACATCATAGCGTGGCAAAACAATGATTTGCAACATGGTGTTGGGGGGGGGGCTTTCCATTTTACCAGAAGAGCAATACAATAAATACGACAAAATATCTAGGAGTTTACTAGTATAGACCTTATGTAGCCCCGCCCCTTTTTAGCGCAGCGCTCATAGTGTTCAGTCTTCCGGTTTGTATTTCCACAGCATGAAGGTAAGATCTTACAGATTTATGAATGAACCGCTCGGATTGGCATTAGTTATGATAAGTAAATCATAAGTAAATCCACTTTACCAGCTAATTACTCTTCGATAGCAAAGCCATAGAAATATACAGAGCTACCGCAAAAAAACTAAAGTTCAAGCACAACATCCTAAACATGGCTGCAAGCTTATTTCTCCGGCATATAAAGATGGCCTTAACAGACCAAACTTTTTGATTTCATGGGGTCTTTAAATCACAGTTCTTACCACGGTACGAGTTGCGTCTCTGGAGCATAGGATCCATGGAGCCGTCAACCGGGGTGATGTCTTGGGAGGATCGGGGGATTGGCGTGTCGGTCATTACTGGATTGGTTTCGGGCGATTTGTCAATAGGCTTTAGCTCCAAACGTTCGTGGTGGATCCAGAGGTCTGGTGGCTTCAGATCTTTGGAGTTTCCCTTATACTTGTGGGATCCATTGGCGGACTTGCAGGCTGCACGTTTCCTGGAGATCATATCAAAGAGTTTGAGGGAAGGTTGTAGCAAACACATTTACCCTTACGCCAGGACTCGAGGATTAGGACTGCTCATCATTAGGAGATCTGAACTTGAACTTTGTGAGGAACTTACTTCTTCTGCTGTGTTGTGGTACGGCGTGTACACAGGAAGGCGCCAACCACCACCACAATGATGGTAAATGCTCCCACGGACACAATGATGACAATAACCAGGATGTGGTTATCACCAGTGCCAGACATGTCTGGTTTCCCTGAAACGTGGAATATCTGCGGTTACAACGTTATAAGGAAAGGAAAATTGATCAAGACAAACTGTTACTTTGTCAAATTCTTGCCTGAAAGTTTTTAAAGCCTTGAATGTTTATGACAGAACGACCTGACAGACAGAAACTGAGAGGGAGTTGGTTGAGTACTGCTATGTGGTTGCTTGGGCGTTGGTAAGCTATTGCTAAGTGTTTACAAAGGGTGGTAAAATGTAGTTGATAAAGCATTGCTAGGTGGTTGCAAGGCACTGCTAAGGTGTTGCTAAGGTGTTGCTAGAGTTGATGTTAGGGACTAGTGTAACATTGCTATGTGATTGGTGGGGCACGGCGAAGCTAGATGTTTTCTTGGTTATTAATATACTGTTGATGAGCAGGTTGCATGGCATTGCTATGATGTTACTAAGGTGTTGCTAGGTTTTTATGGGTGGTTGATAAAGACTAAGGGATGGCATCGCTAAACTGTTGCAAAGTGTTTGCTAGGGTGTTAATATGCTGTTGATAGGGCATTGCTAGGTAGTAGCTAGGTTGTTATTAAGGTGTTGCTAGGTTGTTGTACTACTGGGTGATTGCTATGGAATTGCAAAGCTGCTATGCTATGCTAAATTGCTATGTTTTTTTTTTTTGGGTGATAGGGACTATTGGGTGGTAGTTATGGCATTGCTAGGTGATTGGTAGGGCACTGTTAAGCTATGTGTTTACTATATTAATAATATACAGTTGATGAGCTTTGTTAGGTGGTTGAATGCCATTGCTATGGTGTTATTATGTACTATTAAGGTGTTTCTAGGTTGTTGGGGGCTACCGAGTGGTCGCTAGTGTGTTAGCATGTTGTTAATAGGGCATTGCTAGGTGGTAGCTAGGTTGTTATAAAGGAGTTGCTAGGTTGTTGGAGGCAACTGAGTGGTTGCTAGTGTGTCAGTATGTTCATGGTAGGCAATTGTAAGATGCTGCTATGGTGTTGCTATGTGGTTGCTACCTTATGAAGGTGTTGCTAGGTTATTGAGTTGGTTGCTAGGGCCTACCGGGAGGTTTCTATGGCATTTGCTTGATGATTGGTGGGGCAATGCTAAGCTGGAGATAGGTGTTTTCTGAGCATTGGTAGGTGGTTACAAGGCGCTGCTGGAGTGTTAATATGTTGTTGATAAGGTGTTGCTAGATGATTGCAAGATGCCGCTAGAGTGTTGCTAGGTCATTATTAAGGTGTTGCTATGTTGTTTTGAGTGGTTGCTAGGGACTGGGTGGGGTTTTCTAAGGCATTGCTAAGCTGTTGCTAGGTGTTGATAAGGTGGTTGAAAGGCACTCCTAAGATGTTGTTAAGTTGTTGTGGGTGGTTGCTAGGGATTACTAGGCAGGTGTTATGCCATTGTTCAGTGGTTGCTAGGTGTTTGCTCGGATGTTAATATGATGTTGCTAGGTAGTTGCAAGGGCGTTGTTAAGGGACTAGTGGGTGCTTGTTATAGTATTTCTAGGTGATAGTAGGTATAGTACAAAGGCGTGTTTTTGATTGTCGCTATGCTACATCATTGTTAAGCCATTGCTAGGTTACTTCCAGTGTGTCTTTTGGAAACTTACCACCTGATCCAAAGCCTTGATCTGGTGATGAGGGTCTTCCTAGTTTCACTGGTCCTGAAGCTACAAGAGTTCAAATAAGAAGAATTGGCAAGTGGCACAGGAATCTACAACTCTCATTTAAAGTCGTGTTCAATCCATTGGTAAAATAACATGCAGCTTAAAAAGATAAACCACCAGCTGCACACTTCTGAGAAGAGCATGACGCTCATCTTTTGAGAAAAACTTGCTTGGAGAAAGACTGTTAGTAGTATGAAGGTGTAGCCACGTGCATCCTACTGATAAATTCGGCAGTCAGGCAGGCAAATAAGATGTTTTCCAGCTATACACCAACTGGATCTTTCTGTGACTGCTGATGAATTTCAGTGCGCAGGGAAAACAAGCTGCTCACTTCTATTTGAGGACATTAGTGGAATAAGAGAAGAGAGAGCAATTACCTTGGTCATTAGCCATTTTGTCAGAGGGTTCGGCTAGCATGGCAAAGCAGGAGAAGAGACAAGTTAGAGGGAGAGAGGCGTGCAGTCAGAGCTAAGCATGAAAGATCAGTGATGTCAGGGTAAACGCAAAGGGTTAAAGGGATACTCCACTTTTTCTTAGTGCACGATGTAACTACAGAAGAGTCAAGTTTTAAATAGGAAAAATATCGAAACTCTTTGGTCATTTTTTTTTTTTAGAAATGCTAATGGTCTTGTCCACTTCAATGATCTATGCTAAGCTATGCTAAAAGTGGTACCGCCAGAACCGGAGATCGGCTGAATGGATTCAAAAACGGTAAAACTCAACAGTTTAACTCTGGGGGAGTTGTAAAATGAGCCTATTTCCAAAAAAAGTGGAGTATCCCTTTAAGCTTGAGATTAGGTAAAAAATAGAGTATATGTTAAAGGACAAGTTCGGTATTTTACACTTAAAGCCCTGTTTTAAGATCGTTTCTGATGAAATAGAATGGTTTAAGTGTAAAATACCGAACTTGTCCTTTAACTCTTTCCCCGCCATTGACGGAAATTTTCGGCTTTCCATGTTTTCATTTTTATATGGTAGGGGGCGCTATTATGCATCTTCTAAAAGAGTACTGAATCTCCTTAATACATGCGAAGAAGATGCAGAAACAAGCGATAGCATATGTAAGCAGATACATATGTAAAATAACGCGATAATCAACATTAAACAGCATATTAATCAAAACTGTCTAATGTTACTGAATGAAATGTCGACCCAGGACGAGCTACAGGACTGTGAAGCTTTGGGGTGTTGATGGACTCGATCTACTCCATCCGTTGCTTACCCAAATGTTGATAAAAAAAAGAAATACATGAAGCTAAAATAAAACAGGTTTTTTGTTTTTTAAAAAGCTTCTTTTTTTTAAACGCTGGCAGGGAAAGAGTTAACATAATTTTGCAACCAAACCCTGCAGGAAAGAACAGCATGCTAGTTGGTCTCTTCTGGCGGTTACACCAGTATCGCATCGTATCTTGGGATTCATATCCCTACATATACTGGTCTTTTCATCAGGCAGCAGTGATTGTTCTCATTCATCAGATGAAAAATGTCTCAGTGAATCAGCTGGTTTACCTTTAGGAGTGCGAAACTGGACAGCTTCAGACATGGGACCCATCCCCTTGGAGTTGCGCGCCTGGATCTTGAAGTAGTAGGTGGTATCAAGGGTCAGCTCCTGAATTTGATGGGTTAGCCTGTTTCCCACTACTGGTTCAATGACCCAATCATGAACCTCTGCATTCACATCAGTGCTGTAATAAATGATGTAACCTGGGAAGGCAGAGAAAGTGATACAGAGGCATGTTGTAGATGATTATATGAGGTGGTCACAAAACACCTTTTTTGGTCCACTGACTTCCATTCACGGGATGCAAATGCAGACGCGAAACGCAAGCTCACACACATTTCGCTGTGTTCTTGAGTTTAAAGTTAGTGAATTTTGTATCATGTGAAGACGTGTGACCCTGATACGTCACACAGTGACCTCTTTGCTGAAGCAAAGGATAGCAGTAAAGTGGAGTAGAGTAGACAAAAGAGACACCGCAGTCAAAAGAGACACTTTTGTGTGTTCAAAGTCTAGTGTGACTGTGGTTTAAGGCAAAATAAACTGTCACTGTCTATAACCGGTGCTAAATTTTTAATAACATTGTCACCTGTGATCTTGCCATTGGCTTCTGAAGGCGGCTGCCAGTTGACGATGATGGTTCGTGGTCGTCCCTCTTTGCTCACTACAGTCACATCTTTAGGTGCAGAACTTGGGACTGGGGAGAAAGACAAAATGATTCAAGACTACAAATAGAGAAATTCACTCACACTTGATGTTTATTTCAAAGTTTAATGCTCATTAAGTGCGTTTACATGCACAACAAAACAGCCAAAAATCAGCTTATTGTTATTACTTTTTACTTGATGGGTTATTAAACTGAATCTTCTCTTGAAAATGGCATGCAAGTTTTTTAAAACGATATAAAATTAAAATGAACGCAAAGCCCAAAGTATACCCCGACCATCCGTGTTTCTCAACGGTCTGCACACTGACCGCGTGACGTAATTTTCATAATGGTGCGTTCACACCAAACGCGAATAAAGCGTCTGGCGCGAGTGATATCAATGTTAAGTCAATAAGGGCCGTTACATAGTCAACGCGAGCAAGCAACGCGAGCTACGCGCTCCTTTTCATAGTACACAAGCGTCACCGGCGATGCGTGAAATGCAATACACCGATCGCGCAGCAGGGGGTAGTAGAGTCTAGAGTCGGGTCACGTAATATTCAGATCAAAATGGCAACTGAAGAGGAGTGCATATTGCTGATTTTACATCGGCGGCAACAAAGAATGTATACGAACAAGCTCGCATAACTTTTCCTCTTCGCCCGCCATTGTATTCAAATCTTCTTCTTCTGTAAACATAATAATATACCTTTTTATGTACATTACTGTACATACGCCCCCACCGACAACGCATAGTATTGCGTGCATCGGCGCGTCGCGTATCAAAAACTAGGATGACACATTTGGCTACGCATCGACGCATAATGGCGGCCGAAGCGTAGCGATGTGTAGCCTTGCGTATGCGTACCGATGCGTTGAGTATGTAAGGGCCCTAAGACTCGTTTACGAGCATCTAGAGCTCCTGCGGTGCGAATGAGGCGTTTAGCACGGCAGACGGGAATTCGCCTCATTCGCGCGTCAATTTCGCTTCAAACGCTTTCTTTTTACACGCGTCAATTTCGCTTTGGACGCGAATGGATTTAAAATGTTCAAGCGTCCAACTAGACGCGAATTTGACGATCTATTCGCGTTTGGTGTGAACGCGCAAGGTGGAGCGAGCGGAACACGGAAAATGAATTATAACCGGGCCTTAAAGGTGCTCTAAGCGATATCACGCGTTTTTTAGGCCAAAACATTTTTTGTCACATACAGCAAACATCTCCTCCCTAACCGCTGGCTGCCTGTCCCCTGAACACACTGTAAAGAAACGCGATCTCTGTAGACAGCCCAGGATCCACACACAGCAACAAAAGCAAACTGCGGCGACCCGCTCCCCAAAACATAACAAACTGTTCCAGCCAATGACCGACAAGAAGGTTTTGGGGGGTGTGGTTTGGGGGGTTAGTGTGCGGATGAGGAGGAGGGAGGGTCTAGCTAGCCTCCGTTTTGTTTGACAATAGTTCGAACGTCAACAAGAAGTGACGTCACCCAGGATCACTTAGAGAACCTTTAAAGGGTTAGTTCACCCAAAAATGAAAATGTCTTGTCATTAATCACCGTCATGCCGTTCCAAACCCGTAAGACTTTCGTTCATCTTCAGAACACAAATGAAGATCTTTTTGATGAAATCTGAGAGATTTCTGTCCCTCCATTGACAGTTTACGCAACTACCACTTTGACTCTTCAAAAAGTTATTAAAGAGATCGTAAAACTAATCATATGAATTGAGCTGTTTAGTCCAAATTTTCTGAAGAGACTCGATCGCTTTATTCGATGAACAAATTGAATTGAGTCTTTTTATTAACATATAAACATTCATCAATTCACACATCAGTTGTGGTAAACTCAATCATGTTCGCTTCATTCTCGAGTTACGCAGCACGTTTGAGCTTCTGCAAGAACAGATGAGGTTTGTTTTCGCGAGTCAAACAAGTGAGGTTAAGCTTCTGTTTATGTTTGCTGATCAATGTTTATATGTGAGTAAAAGACTAGATTAAATATGTTATCATAAAGCAGTCTCTTCAGGGAATTTGGACTAAACTAAAATTCATTTGGATTAGTTTTACGATCTCTTTATGAACTTTTTGAAGCGTCAAAGGGGAAGTTGCGTAGCTGTCAATGGACGGACAGAAAGCTCTCAGATTTCATCAAAAAGATTTTCATTTGTGATCAGAAGATGAACGAAAGTCTTAGAGGTTTGGGAAGACCTGAGGGTGAGTAATAAATGACAGAATTTTTTTTTTTGGGTGAACTAACCCAGAGACATAGACACTCATATGCTGCCTCTCAATTCGCAGACTATCCATCCTAAATAGTATTAGAAAAATTGAATTAGTACGTCCCAAATCGTAGTATGTTTAAATGAGTGTTGCAAAGAGACCCGGATGGTCTACTATATCTGAAGTGCAGATCGTTGCACACTCTAACGCCTGATATTGCCCACAACCCATCGCACGTTGGACAAGGATTCGGTTAGAACTACAAACACAAGTGAAAAGTGTTAAAAAACTACAGACATGGAGGACGCGCGAGTCCGACGGTTATGTAGAAAAGTTTAGAAAAAGGGGTTTGAGTGATTAATTATCAGTATCTAACCTGACGAAAATTTATTTCTTCAATGTTGTCCACATTATTTTGCATCTGCTGCAGCATTGTGAACTTTTGTAAAGATACGTTTAGCCATTAACTTATAAATGCATAATTATATTCAAATTGCAAACACAGGTGAACGTGCTACAAAATTTCTCTCCGAAACGGTAAGAGATTAAATTAGATTGAATGGAGGATTTTAACTGTGACGAGATGATTGACAGGGCAGTTTACGGTGACATGATCTGTCCGTTAAAGATGTCCCAAAGCTTGCCTACTCTTTTGCTACACACTCAAAAGTATGTACTTTTTCTTCACAATAAGAGTACATACTTTTAGGGCGTAGTATAAGTAGGCGAATTGAGACGCAGCCATAGACACTCTTACAAAGCAATTAGTATTCAGTCACATGACCATGCAACACAATCGCCGCAAGCTGCCCCATGTAGAGTACGTACTTGTTTCAAAAGTTGTCCCGTGTGCAGTCATGCTCCAGGTGCTGGTCCTCCGGGCCTTCGTCACCATGACCGAGAACTCATACAAAGTGTTGGGCTTAAGACCCACCACCGTGTGAGTAAGTGTGGTGGTATTAGCCACCTAAAATTAATAAATCAATGTCAGGGGGTGTAACAACCAAAAATGATCCACCTTATCCTTGGATTCGGTTAACCATACCTTAAACTTTGTGTTTGCAGGTATGTTGGTCTTCCAGCGCACCGTGTAATAGCGTGCATCTGTGATCTTCTGGTTCTTGGGCAGCGAGTTGTCCGCCCATGTGACTTTGATGTTGTCGTGGCTCAGAACGGACGCCTGAACGCCCACGGGAGGCAGCATGGGTAAAGGTTCTGGTACTGGAGTGTATGGAGCATGGAAAAGTTCGTACAAATCAACATCAGGGTCTATGGGGTCTGCAAGCAAATTACACAATGTCCCATGGAAAAAATAAAAAGGTGAAAGGTGAAAAAAGGGAGCACGGTTACGTGTACAAGGGAAGGGTTTTAGGACGGGAGACACGTAACGAACCGGGAGAACGGGTTAATGGGTTAAAATGGGAGTGAGGAGGGGAGGAATGTGGAGGTGGGATTGGGAAAGGGAGAAAGAGAGAAAATATTGTATTAGAACAGGACATCAAGAGACCATCCAGAGCTACAGAGAACTACATCTACAATGAGTCAAGGAACTACATCAGCTCGGTTCACTAGCATCTACATTACATACAGAAGAAAAACCACCAATCTTAAAAGGTTGTGAGGGATTGACTTAGTGTTTGGATAAAGGTCCTAGTACACGTCACTTTCAAAACTGTTTTTGTCTACTAATATTTTAAATTTTCCACCCTCATGTCATTCTAAACCTGTACGATTGCCTTTTTTCCCATTAAATTGTATTTAATTTTGGTCTGTTCTTCAGATAAACCTATTGTTTAGATTTGAAAGACTTGTTGGTAACACTTTACTTGAAGGGGTGTGCATAAGACTGACATGACACCTTCGTAATCATGACATGACACATGAGGTTTTATGCATGTTTATGACGACTGTCATTAAGTGTCATTCGCTCAATTATGACATTTTTAATGCAAATATGACATTGTTTGAGATGTCTTTGTCATGACAACTTGACATTACTAAGACAACACAATCTGTCATTAATATGTCATAAACATGACATAGCAGATTAATTATCAAACTTAAGAAACCACTTAGCTTTATGGGTTAACATTACATTAAACTGTCAGGTGGTTGGTTTTGACATTGGCTGTCATGAGGCCATTATAACATTTTAAATGACAAATTCAATGTGTACCACTGTAGTCGAGGTCAAGAAAAATATTCATGACACTGTTATAATGCCTCATGACAGCCAATGTCAAAACCAACCACATGACAGTTTAATGTAATGTTAACCCATACTTAAGTTTGATAATTAATCGGCTATGTCATTTTTATGACAGGTTATGATGTATTGGTTTATGTCAAGTTGTCATAACAAAGACATCTCAAACAATGTCATATTTGCATTAAAAATGTCATAATTGAGCGAATGACACTTAATGACAGTTGTCATAAACATGCATTAACCCTCCTTCATAATCATGACATGTGTCATGTCATGATTATGAAGGTGTCATGTCAGTCTTATGCACACCCCTTCAAGTAAAGTGTTACCGACTTGTTTATAAACGCACAAGTTTGTATCGTAACAAAATTTATTACACCTTATATTTCTTGTAAGTTTGGAAAATCTATTGAATTATCAGGATTAAATTAAACTCATTTAGTATGCAGCAAACAAAATGTTAAGATCTGTTGCTCTAATGAATAATAATGCTTATACTGCAATTTGACCAAATGTGTCCCAGGAGGAAGCAGAAAAAAAGGCTTTTATTTTTCTTTCCTGTCTATTCATTGTGGAAACAACGACCTTGTCTAGGTCAAGGCACTGGAGATGCACATATTTCTCCACAGCTTTATATCAAGCTAAATCTTTCAAATAATTTCAATGCGCGGTGCTGCACGGGTTTGCTGATATGATACTGTCAAATACAAATATATAGGGAATGAATCTGGAAGTCTGATCCTTTTATAGATTTAAAGCCGTTTGCCTGCCTTAAATCACCTGTTTTCCTAAACGCTCCCTCCAAGAATAACAATTCGCAGTGGGAAAATATGCTCACTTGCTTTTATATGTGTAAAAACTGAGAACACATTCTTTCTGGCTTGTTTTCAAATGGAAAAGTGGGGAAAAAACAGGTTATTTTCCAGAGTGATGAAGCAGACCTCTTTCACACAGCACTGTAAGTATGTGAGGTTGATCTTTGCTTGTTCCCTGGAACTCACTGTCAAACTAGCATGCAATGCCTAACATAACACTACATATATAGAGCAAAGCATTGCACAGTATTTCACTCATCGAACACCAGTGTTGTGCTAGTTACTAAGAAATAGTAACTAGTTAAAGTTACTAGTTACTTCATTCAAAAAGTAACTCAATTACTTTGTTGATTACTTACACCAAAAAGTAATGCGTTACTGTTAAAAGTAACTTTTTAGTTACTTAAAAAAAAAAACATTCTTTAATGTTCCCATTAATGCCCTTTTATGCGTTATGGTCTATACAAACACAAAACTGACTTAAACAGAAAGTAATTTTTAAACACTATTTTATTTGAGTCAGACCAGCACAAACTGAATATATCACAAGGATTTCTGAGGTGACTCGCTATGCTGACTCGCGATCTTCGCAGTAGATGCGCCAGAGAGAAAGAGAGAAAATTGAAAGAGAGAATTGTTCTGTTTAAAAGTAGACATGTCTGTGAGGCAAGTAGGTTACCTTATACGCCGAGTTTCGGTTCATTTATGAGACGAGCTCCAGTTCACGCGCCGGCGCCTCCATTTCGTGATTATCTATCGTCTGCTATATTTACTTCTTATTTATTAAATCCAGGCAATTGGTTGATGAAACATTGATTAAAATTAAGATACAATTAATACAAAACGAAATTCACTTTAAAGAAAGGTTTTGTGCTTTCTGTTTGATGTCTCTGCAAGTATTAAAGCATCTTTTAGTGCCGCTTGCTTTTATGTAAAATACGAGACAAATCGCGTCCCTTATTGATTTTATACGGACGCGTAATTTTACTTGTAAATACGGGACAATTCCGTATTTTAAGGGACGGGTGCTGTAAACAGGTTAGGCTGTAGGCTACACTTCAGCCAAAATTAATTAATTTAAAAAAGTAACGGACAAACGCACCATATGGTAACGGTAACGGAGTTAATTTATTTAAAAAGTAATGCGTTACAGTATGAGTTACTGTCAAAAGTAATTGCGTTACAGTAACGCGTTACTGCCCAACACTGTCGAACACACATACTGTTTTACATCCAGTAATAGAATATTAAAATCTCTTTTTCTATGCTAAACATGTCTTTATATCCTGGAAGAGGGAAAATAGTCACCTTTACCTCTTACTAAACATTCCTACATTCTCTCTAATGGTGGAAGAGATGCTTGTGTGTGAAGGAATGGGTAAGCGAGATCTTCAAAGCCCTCCAGAAGATTCCCTTGAGTTCAGTTAAAGGTAAACCAGGAGAAATGAGAAATGCCATGTACCCCATTGCATGCTGGGAGGTAATAAGAGTGTACCATTGATCAAAACGGCAGGTGAGAAATCATCCGGTGTTCAATAAAGTGGCCAGCTTTAGTTTTTCTCTCTTTCATTACTTGTCCAGTGTGAATCAAGTTCTCTAATTATTATTATTATATAGCCATATTAATATATAATCACAACAATTTGGCCACATTATGCAGCCCTACAACAAGCACAACAAACCTGTAATCTTTGTTTTTAAATCACAAATCACAATATCAGACAAATTGCAATTTAATAAATTAAAAATTAAAAAAGTAATGATTTAAATCAAATAATGCAGCCCTACTACGTTGTCAATCATTCAGTAGACAAAACAAGTTGAAGTTGATATAAGTTCCTATGAGATTTTGTTTAGGCACTATACCAAAAAATGGCCACCGGGTGACACACACATTTCATAGATTTTTATTTTTATTTTTTTTATTATGTGTTCTCTGTCACAATATCACTCATATCACAAACAGCCACCACATATGGAACCTTTTGACTATCAAACCTTTCCGACCATGGGTTTTGTCAAGATTATTATTTTTTTTTTTATAAAAAGTTAATACATTTAACAATATGAAACATGACCCCGCCCACTAGGGGGAGGAGCCTGCTAAAAGGTTTTAAAGTAGCGTTTCCGCTTGCGGGATGTTGAGAGTTAAGGGGTTAAATCTAATTTTGCACAAAAATGTTTCTAGTTGCTCAAGAAAAACTGTACTTGGAAAACATTTATCACTTCAGTTGATAAAAAATTTCAATTTCACCATGAACAACGAGATCACCAGTGTTTTATAATGTTAATTATAATCATGTCAGCAAAGTGACTCATTTCCTGTGATGTTAAGATGTTCCTGTACGTCAGATATACGAGCAGTGTTTAATCAAAGCTCTGCATCTCCATCATGCTCAGCGCTATTAAGCAGCCCTTCAGTTGTGAAGCGCAGATGGCTTTATCTGCATCTCATCATCATGACAATTCCTCGGGTTGCTAGGAAGAAAAGCATTGGAGACCACCGGGGTCTGCTGGAGAACGCTTACGACGGTCTCTAATGAGAGAACCACACACGCAAACACTTATGCATAACCGTAGCATCAATATGATTACCTAGAAAGAACAGAAATTCAACAGAAACTTAAGAGACTTCAATGAGACATGGCTTAGACTCCATTAAGTTTCTTGAGCTTTTGTTATTTTAAAATAAATGTGGCATCATCATCCATAGGGATGTCAATTTACATAAATTCCCATAATCGATCGCTAATTTAATCAATTAATTGCTAACCATAACCTCAACATGTTACTCAACAACCACTTGCTTAACCAACACAAAAAAGGCGTCGTTTAAAGGGGTGATGAACTGCGAAATCAAATTTTCCTTGAGCTTTTGACATCTAAGAGTTCATCATATTATAAGAATATCCTGTAAGTTTCCGAATTGAAAACGTCCTTGTTAGTCCAATAAAAGCTTTTATTGACACCAGGCTCAGCAAACGACTCGTTTTTCAAAGTGGGGAACTATGACGACAAAGAGGATAAAACACCACCCCCGCAGAAGAAGATCAACGCCTACTTCAACACGGCCGGTTTAGCCCCGCCCACCGATTCGCGCATTACACGAAACTCATTATAATATGCAAAACTGTTATCCACTCACAGCAGTGGGCGTTTACTTCCAAGTCTTCAATGCGAGACGCCCATAAAAACCAAGCGTTTTTCAAAACTAGGGTAGAAAATAGCCTATTACTTATTCATTTTGATGTTTTTGAATGTAAAAACCAAGCGAACGTCATAAGTTGACCTCAGACAACAATATAAAAAAAATTAAAAAGCCAGTTCATGACCCCTTTAAGCGTAGAAGCTTGGCTTTACAGTGAATATAGGGAATACGGTGGATTTACTACTTGAACACAATGTCTCCTTATGGTCTTAATGAAGATTTTGACATAAAGCCATTCTTATAATGAATGGCTTTGTGTCATGTATATGTCATAATATAATGTGTATTTATGTAGCCTATGTATTTGGTTGTGGATTTATATATATATGACATGTATATGTGAGTATGCACTGTTTCTTGGTAGTTAATTGCATGTTTCTGACTATATTTTAGGAAGTTATGTGCATATGGAATTGATTCTTGTGTATGTTGATAGTTTTTTCCATGCAAGTGTTCTCTTAATTAATTAATGAGTGAGGTTATTTGGCTTGTTTAGACCCAATCAAGCTAATTGAAATCACGGGGTGGGTCAGATTGTAAGGCCTATATAACTCTGTATCAAATGTGTTTTGCCAATTGCCTGAAGAAGACCCAGTAGGGTCGAAACGTTGCCTTTTTTATTAAAATATGGGAGTAAGTAGCAGTGTTGCGGACATTATAATCTTTTCAATATAGGGAATACGACCATCACTTAATAAGTGCTTTTGAATTCGCTGACATATTAGAAGTGCTCTATTTTCAAAGTGTGAAAAATAACTGCTTTACATGAAAATGTGATCTGTAAAATCATACATATCAGAATTGTGTCATATATCATTGAAAACTAGCATTTGCTAAGTTTTTGTATGAAAAAGCGCATCTAATTGACACGCATGTGTAGACTGAATACACATGATGCTTTTGCGCCACTTTTGGTTTGTAAGTTAACTTTGTGAAACATTAGTAAACGTTTATTTCCAGCAGGTGATCTGGAACGAGCCCGAACACAACATAAGACAAAGCAATACGACTTCCAGGAGTGTTTTCCAACGTCAATTGAAAGTTAAACCAATGGAAACTGGAACTGGAGTGGTTAGGGACGATGTGTAGAGACCAATCGAACACTGTTTTACAGCTTGGGTTGGTTTGATCGCACAGATTGACAGGTCTTGGTTTACCATAGTTTATTCTATGTACTTCTATTGTGGCGTTTACACAAGTAAGTAGTTCTTATGTTCCATAAAATTACTTCTTTTTTTTTGGACACTTGTTTAATTACACAACTACGGCGCGCTCACTTCATTTTCCTCCTGTGTCTGCCATGCGTGTGTACACACACACCTCAAAACTACACACTCCAATGATGAACTTGCTTAATCAACCATTTATACGTTTTGTCAATTAAATTATTATCGACAATTAGGGGTGTGCGATATATATATCGTCTACGATAATATCGTGATTTTTATTTTAACGATGTGTCATCTGACATTAACGAATATGTCTCACTTTACAAAAACACACACATACACTGCGCGCTTAGTCTATTAAAAATGTGTTTATAATACCTCTAATATTCCAGATAAGGGGGCAAAAATACCTCTGTATGTCTTTTATATTTATATAATTTAATATAGTCACATTTTTTTCCCTCCAAAAATCAGCATGATTACAAATGTGATATTGATTTTATACACCACCACACAGAATATGCAATCATTAGCATTCCTGTTATTAGGAATACAGCAATGCCAAACATGTTTAATGAGGAAGTGAATGATTTAAACTGTTTTAGAACGAGTATATTGAAGCTGTGTGTGTGTGTGTGTGTGTGTGTGTGTGTGTGTGTGTGTGTGTGTGTGTGTTGTGTTATATGACCTACCTGACTGGGGTCGTGTGATGGCGCTCTCGTACACAGGGATTCCCTCCCCCACGTTGTTGTAGGCCTTCAGTGTGATGACGTAGTGTGAGCTGGGATCTGGCAGGAGAAAGACAATCATTTAGATAATCAAACCCACAGCTCCACTGAGAGCTCAGACATATTCATCATCCTCGCAGGGGTGCAGATTTAAACACCATTATTGATTCTCGCTCGTGTAATTAGATGATTTGCGAAAACTGAAATTATGCCGTTTCTTCTGATGAATATTTTTTCTCTTTTCTTTAAATGTGATTACAACGCTGTGAAGAGAGAGGGGTAAATCTCCCACTCTCGAGTCCCACAATCCATTCACTTAGTTATGTTTCCTTTCATTCACTTTTATAGACAACAGAGCTGTTTAATGAGTGCTACAGTACGGCATGTTTGTCTGATAAAGATGTGAATTAATGTTCACAATGTATGATTAAGAATCATAAATTGAACATGTTACCAATTCAGTTACCAAAAAGTGCAGTGGTATTATTGCAGGTTTGGGGATATAGCGGTAACGTTAACCCTCAGACGGTCTTCTAAAAGGAAAATTTTCTGTTTTGAATTTCTAAAAATCACAGCTTTATCGGAATGTTATGAAACTTGGAGACTTTTCTGGCATTAGGTATGTGAACACACAAAAAAATTGAGTTCATGATCCGAGCATGCTAAGTGGTCGTAAAAAAAATAGTGACGATTTTGGTCTTCGGTCAACAATGACCCCCCCATAGGAAATAAATGGGAAATTGACAAAAACACAAAAATTATCTACAAATCGGCCACGATGAAGAAAAAAGTGCTCAGCAATGAAGGGGTGAAACTCTAAAACATCAAGAGTGAAAAACATAACATAATTAATAATCATAATTAATATATATATATATATATATATAATTAATATAATAATTATTAAAATTATTAAAATAATAATTAATAAAATGTTATAAACCTTGGCAAAAAGTATTATTTGAGAATTTCTAAAAAAAAATACATTCAATCCACATCTTAAAAGTAAGTAATTTGGTCCAAAAACAACTAGAATTCACAAGCATCTCCATTTAGAGCTATACAGGCATCTAGTGGTAAACCCATGCAATAACATGATTTATTTAATTTAATGTTTAATAAATTGATTTTTTTTTTCTTTTTTTTCTTTTTTTTTTTCTGAAAGCCTAGTCTCTATTTTAACCGAAAATACTGCATAGAAGATAGGGGTGGAACGGTACACAGAAGTCACGGTTCGGTTCATACCTTGGTTCAGACATCACGGTTCGGTACGATTTTGGTGCAGTTGAGGGAAAAGCAAAACAAAAATGCAGAAGGCATTGTATTTTTTAAATAAGTTTTATTAATAAAGGCATAGAACCAGTTTATTTGTAGTGCACTGACAATAGTTTTATATAATTAGTTTATTAATTAAATTAATAAAAAGACAAAAAGACCTTGCGATATGTTTGGTAATTGTACCTGAATTAATTTAAAATTATTTTGCTATATTTCAGATGAATATATTATAATCCTTAATTTTGATTAACATTATTAATTGACAATGTAACATTATTCTCATCTGAATTATAAATAATTGATTTCTGTATAAAATAATACTACCATTAAAAACACATTCGATTTTCTTTTTTTAATCAATGTAGAATGTGTGAGATTAGCGCTCCGAGGACAAGAAATTAAAACCAATGCGATATGATGAATGTCTAAAAGATGGGACCCACAGACTGTTTTGAAATGGAGTTGGATAAATATGTTTTGCTTTTAAAACAGTGTGTGTGTGTGTGTGTGTGTGATTTTGGTTGGGTGACAGTTGTAGGTTACAGTTTGCCAAGAGTTTACAGTGTGACAAAAGCACAATGTTGTGTTTTATTGCGAGTGTACACAAATATAAGTAAACACTTTGCAGGTTTAATGATCTGAACAAAATGACGGAGTATGTTTTTTATGTTTCCACTGTTCGATCGCGCGCCTCTCTCTCTCTCTCTCACACACAGTTCGATCGCGCCCGCGCGCAGTGTTGCCAGATTGGGACGGTGATTTCCAGCCCAAAAGCTCACCAAAACCCGCCCACTACAAGAAAAAACCGCCCAAAATTTTACTGCCAAAATAATGTGATATAATTTCATTACCATGTCGTTTAAGGTTGATAAGCACAATTGGTATCTCCTTAAAACAAAATAACGATGGTAAAATAAAATAAAAAATAAATAAATTTTCCAGCAAAACAGATCAAAACAGGGCAATAATTAAGGAGCATTAGCCAATATGACTAAAATGTCCAGGTGGACACTGTCAAAACGGCAATCAAGAAATGAGCCGATGACTTTAACCCTCGGAAGTACACATTGCAGAACATAACGCAGAATTTAGCAGTCAAAACGGATTCATCGTTGATTCAAACCTTTTTCAGCAGCCGTCAGGGACAAGTAGAGTGCAGTCTGGATGGTGTAAAGGTGCAGATGTTTGGTTAGGCTAGTGTGCACATATGACATGGACAGGAATC
Source organism: Rhinichthys klamathensis goyatoka (assembly GCF_029890125.1). Lineage (NCBI taxonomy): Eukaryota > Metazoa > Chordata > Actinopteri > Cypriniformes > Leuciscidae > Rhinichthys > Rhinichthys klamathensis. The sequence continues at coordinate 156,999 of NW_026606871.1, forward strand.
GTCCCATATTTGATTTCAATTCAAGTCATTCAACTGTGCTCTCCTCTCAGAGTTATATTCACCATAGAGTGATCTCCTTCTACCTGTGCGTTTTTTAGAGTTGCTCACTACTGTACACTCTTTTGTATAGTAGGCTATGTCACTTTGCCGTAGCGATCACTTGAAACTTCTCGCGCTCAATCGCGTCTGCCTGCGGATCGCTGATTGGCTAGAAGTGCGTGCTCGTCGGTGATGTCAACACTAACGCCAGCTGACTCTGCATGAGCGTGTGTGTACAGTATGTCATGATGACTGATTTTATGGACTACATGCACTTTAGTTTCGTTTTTTTTTTTAACCAAGACTTTAAAATGTAGATGTTTGAAAACCGCCGAAATGACCCCAAACCAGCCCAAATTTTGACCACCCGCCCAAACCCTTTTTTACCCGCACAATCAAATTCAAAACCGCCCAATTGGGCGGGAACCACGCGCCTCTCTCTCTCTCTCTCTCTCTCTCTCTCTCTCTCTCTCTCTCTCTCTCTCTCTCTCTCTCTCTCTCTCTCTCTCTCTCGCACACACACACACACACACACAAGCATTGCAATCTTGACATCGCAGCCTGTTCATTATGCGGTCACGGTCACACCAAACGCGAATAGAGCGTCAAATTCGCGTCTAGTTCGACGCTAGTCCAAAGCGAATAGGATGCCGTATAAAGCCAAAGTTTGAAGTGAACGCGCGTTCAGAGCTAAGCCGATGGTACAGATTATGTGTCCCTAAAGAACCCGCGTATCTAACAGTAGTTCCGCATTACATTAATTAATTTGCACGCGAGTTTTATTTATTTTTATACCGTGTATTCTCCGTGTAAATTCGTGCACCGAACCGTGACGCCCGTACCGCTTCGGTTCAATACGAATACATGTACCGTTCCACCCCTAATAGAAGACAAATAAATAAAAAATAAAAATAAAATAAAAAATTCATTATTTTCAATGGCAAAAAATTTACCATAAATATTGCATAAATATGAATAAGTTCAATCAAATTGTCTCAAAATACTAAATTAAAAAGAATAAATATTATAGAACAAAAATAAATTGCATTGGTTTTACTGGGATGGAGGAAGTTTCATTTTTAGGTGTCCGGTCACTTCTGACCGGGAAGGCCGAGGATGTGACTCCGAAACGAAGACCGTCTGAGGGTTAACAATAGTTAACATTATTTAACATGAACAAAGAATGAACAATACTTCTATAGCATTTATTAATCTTAATTAACGTTAATTTCAGAATTTACTAATACATTATTAAGAATAAAAGTTGTATTTGTTAACATTACCTCATGCATTGTGAACTAACAAACAAATGTACAGTAACACATGTATTGCTCATTGTTAGTTCATGTTAGTTAATGCATTGTAAATGCAAAATGTAAATTACTAATGAAACCTTACTGTAAAGTGTTACCGATATAGCAATATAGGAAAAAACATGTTTGCAGCACAATAAGAAGTTTTTGTTTTTGGAAATGTTTTATGATAATAAAATGGTATTCTTTGAAGTATCAAGTGCCATCTTTGATGCATATGACAATAATTTGATATCATAGTAGACATCAAAACAGCACAGTAAATCATAACCATCTTATATTCATCATTTACAGTGAGACATTTACATTTCACGTGCATCACACTATACAGGTCAGGTAATCTGTGATTCATATAGTTACATCTAAACTATATTTTTGTCTGGTTGATTTATTTAATATGACAAGTTCAACCTGACTTTATTATGATACACCAACTGAAATGTTCACACAACTTATTATAGACAAATAAATAAATAAAATAAATTGTATGTCAAAAAATAAAATAAAAACTTTTTTTTTGTTTTACAAGTTTTAATATAAACTTTAAAAGTTTTAATTATATATATATATATTTTACCTTTGTATACCCATCTTCAATATAAATGTTTATATATCTATTTTTCTAAAAAAGTACTTTAAAAATGTATTTGAAGACTGGAAATATATTTTCTTGCCTCTTGAAGCAAATTGTCCAAACAAAACAAAATATATTTTTAATCTGAAATATATATATATATACTGTAATTCCTTAATCTGTGCTGTTTTGCACTTAGTCGAAATCGTATTGGGTGCAAACAAAGCGTCATTATTATAATGAGGGGTCTTACTCAAGTTCTCAATGGTGTAGTATCTCTGTTTGTAGTCCACTTTAATGGTCTGTGCGTGAGGGCTGCCGATCCCATAGCCGATAGAGTAACCCCTCACCACGATGTCCTGGTTCTCCGGGGGCGTCCAACTCACTACGATGCTGTTCACCAGAGGCCGTACATGTAAGGAGCTGGGGACGTCCGGCACGCTTGTCTCTGAAACCAGAGAACGAGACAAATTACACTTTGTCATCCTAATCCAGCACCAGTTTTCACAGGATTCTGCCTGTTTTTACCGTCCAGATCGCTCTCGAACGTCTCAGCCGTGGTCCAATCTGTGGCGGGACCCGTGCCGTTCACCGAAATGGCCGCCACTCGCAACATGTATTCAGTGCCTCGCTGCAGGCCTGGAAAATATAGAAATAAACTCAATACAGCCGTACAAGCTTTGTGAAATAAATTTTGTGATTTAATTTAATATTCAACAATATTATTGATCTGTCTGCATTGACACCATTATATGAGAACTGAACTGAGCTGGACGATGACATCACGGTTTTCTCCAGAACGGCTATATATATATGTATAAATTACCTAATTAATAACTTTTTACAACAAAAATGAAACAAAACTGAGCTGGAAAACGCTATTTTCTTCTGGAAACAAACTTTGTTGCATTCTTATTACAGTTATCACTGTAAAGCTGCTTTGAAACAATCTGTATTGTAAAAAGCACTATATAAATAAAGGTGACTTGACAACTTTTTAGCTAAAACTGCACAAATTAACTAGATTTGCACTTTTTTTTTTCATCTTCCTAATGCCTGGTTCAGATTACACGATTTTTTTTGTCTGTTACGATAGTCACTGTGTCAGATTACGCGATTGTGACTCCTAAAATCTTGTCGTGTCGTGGACAAGAAACATGTCAGACTACACGTTGCTTCCTGACCAGTCATCCTGTGCCGTCTTTAACGACGCGCGTATTTATTCATTTCCAGGATATGAATACTTGATATCAACAATTTAATTTTCACTAGTTAAAATTATAATTATTGATATCAGGAATAATATTTCTACTAGTAACAATGGCAATTTTTGATATCAGGAATTACATTTTCACTAGTAACAATGCTAATTCTTGACATCAACATTTACATTTTCACTAGTTAAAATGATCATTCTTGATATCAACAATTGAATTGCAACTAGTAAAAACTACCATTCTTGATATCTGTAATTGTATTTTCACTAGTGAAATGTCACCATAGGCTGCCATTCAAAATCAATTCTTGATATCAAGAATTTATTTCTTACTAGTTGAAATTCCCATTTCACATATCAGAAATACAATTCTTACTAGTAAAAACCTTTATTTTTGATATCAAGAATTAAATTGTCACTAGTTGAAATGTCTATTCTTGATATCAACAATTGAATTGCTACTAGTAACAATGTTCATTTTTGATATCAATAATTCAATTTTCACTAGTGACAATGTTAATTTCTGATATCATGAATGTGATTGTTACTAGTAAGAAAGCCATTTTAGATATCTGAAATAATATTGATATCAGAAATACATTTTCAGATATCAAAAATGAAAATTTTTACTAGTAGCAATTCAGTTGTTGATATCAAGAATAGACATTTAGACTAGTGATAATTTAATTATTGATATCAGGAATTCGCATTTTTACTAGTAACAATGCAATTATTGATATCAAAAATTATATTTCTACTAGTAAGAAATCAATTCTTGATATCAACAATTGATTTTGAATGGCAGTCTATGGTGACATTTCACTAGTGAAAATACAATTGTTGATATCAAGAATGTAATTGTTGATATCAACAATTCATATCCTGGAAATGAATAAAAGTTAAAATGGCTTGCCATAGCGCGTGATGTCATCGAGAAGGCGAAACTAGTAGTGAGTGACTTCCGGAAACGAACGTAAACAAACAATGGATGAAGCGGTGAGTGTTGGCTGTCCTGTGTTCAGAAAAACGTAAAAAAAAGAAAGAAAACCCGACAATGGACACGTTCCTGGATTGCTCGAAGAGGACAGTATGGGCTGTCAATCCTCCAAAGAGAACTTGAGGTAAAATATTGTTTTCTGTTTCCTTTTAATAACCTTTCCTCCAAGTCATAACTCCACCTAGTAGCACAATCGTCTCTCTTTCGTTTCGCCATTTTTGAAAGTTGTGTACGGAAAAGCTTCTGTGCTCCTATTGGTCAACCTCATACATGTGACGGAACCCGTCGTGGACGACCGTTAAAAAAATTAAACATGCTAGTCTTTTTGTCGTGATGTCGTGAAGCATCGCAGACGCGACGTAGGTTGTCGCCCACTATGACACACTATACGAGATGATTACGATAGTAACAGTGAAGTACTACATCTCGATCAACCAGTCAGCTCATTTCTCTGGAAACAAACAGAAAGACGCTTCACTCGATAACCACACCCACATCATCATCATCATCATCATCATCACCGGCTCCTCTGTGCGACACACTGACCTACAAGCTACAGCTTTGCCTCGAGCGCTGATTTAAACACTAGACTGACATGAACAACTACAATTTGAGAATGCCTGCTGTCTTTAAATAAGCCAGAGGTTGTAATTGCTTTAAAATGTTAATAAGCGTCTGCTTAGAGCGTCAAATGCGAAAGGCAGAGCTGTTCCTACGGCCTTGTGGGATCTAGAAACCCATGTCTTCTTTTAACACACCACTTCAAGCCTTTGAACTGAGAAATATCTCATCTCAACTCAACTGGAATAGAAAACAGCCATTATGCTCTTTGAAGCCAAACACAGCGTGACACCCATGAAGCTGTTGATATCTATTTGGGATTTCATTTAATTTTTACTTTTTGTTTTATTAATGGATAGAGTTTGTCACTTGAGGATCTATTTTTGCAGGCTCCTCCCTTTAGGAATATGTCTGAGAAATTAGTTTTTCTACATGGGTAAGGACAAAATTTAACTGGTGCCTTCTAAAAATAAAATTGGTCAGCCAATATGGGATTTCCAGTGGGTGACTATCTAGAGTATCAATCATGTACTTAATTTGGTTAACAAAATCAACCAATTTAATTACATGACACACTAATTAATTATTCAAATAGGATCAGGGCACATGAATAAATGTGTAATTTTGTATTAATTGTGCTAAATGGACATATTTTTGTATTGTCAGCATATTTTGGAACAGAGTTATTAATTGGCCCAAGTGGCACGGTTATTAGCTTCAAAACAACTAAATATCTGTTAGTCCTGAGTTCAAGGTCAAGGTCAAGGTAGCATTTATTGTCTCCCTTAGGAGAAATTTGTTTTAGGGCCCTTTCACACCTACCTTGTTTGGTCCGGACTTTCGGACTTTTCAATTTGGTCCGAATCAAAATTACAGGTGTGAAACCTCCCCCGGACCACGGTCCGGACTAAACAGATGAAATTTGGTCCGACGAAAAGAGGTAGTCTCGGTCCGGATCAAACTGAGCAAAGGTTTGGTGCGTTTCTAGTGTGAAAGCATTTCTGTATGGTTCGGACTTTCAGACCTTTGCAGGAAGATCCGGTGGTTCCCGCATAGCCGAAAAAACTGAAGGTGGCAGGAGAAATGAGCCGTGGCACATGGGGAGAGGAGGAGACGAGGTTTTTAATTGAAGTATGGTCTGATGACATAATAAGAAGTCAACTTGCAGTCTTCTCCTCCTTTCCTGCCGGCGGCGATAAAATGTTCGCACGACGAGGACGTTCATTTGGCGAATTTGGACTAGCCTTGTGTATAGTTGGTGCTGCAGGAAATTATGCCATAAAAATAACAATATAGTTGCAGCGATATGCGTCTGTTCATTCATGTTGTCAAAGTTACCCGCCGAATTGACAACACGCTGACGTCACGTCCATTTACAAACCAATCAATGTCAAGATGCAGCCCACACAGATGATGACGACAGGACGCGAGTGTGTCACGTAAAGTCCTTTAGTGCGCTCGCAGAATTGCAGTGTGGAACCAAAACTTTCTAAAAGTATAAAATGTATCAAAACGTGAACTTTGGTTCGGACCTTGGTGCGGACTTTCAGGTGTGAAAACGCCCTTAAAGTCTTAAATTTACCTTCATAAACCTGCAGAAACCCTAATGATTGGTTTGTTGTATCCCAAGTCTTCTAAATCAATATGATAGCTTAGTATGAGAAACACACTGAAATTAAATCTAAAAACTGAAAAATCTCGACGACTGATTTGGAGCAATGTTAGGATGAACGAGTCTTTATTTCAGGTCTATAACAGTGTTTAAAGAAAACTATGTGTTACACCATGTATCACAGTGTATTTAGTAATATGAGTAAATAGTATGGATGTGTAAACATTTTCTCTGCGATAGGTGGATTCTACCAAAAAAAGTTACCACCAAACCCGGAAGGAAGAGCGCACGGCATTGACCCGTGAAACTCATGCCAAGGCCGACACCACCAAATCCCAATGTCAAGATGCAGCCCACACAGATGATGACGACAGGACGCGAGTGTGTCACGTAAAGTTCTTTAGTGCGCTCGCATAATTGCAGTGTGGAACCGAACCAAAACTTTCTGAAAGTATAAAATGTATCAAAACGTGAACTTTGGTTCGGACCTTGGTGCGGACTTTCAGGTGTGAAAACGCCCTTAGACATGAGCTTACCATCAGTTTGACATGAGCTTACCATCTATGAGCTGATAGAGCTGCGATCCTGAAGTGATCTCCGCCACCTCGCTCTTCCTCGTCCCCTTCCTGTAGCGGATCTTGTAGCCGATGATCTCACCGTTCTGAGCATCTGCCGGTGGAGGTTGCCATCTGATCATGATGCTCTATAAAGTTAACAGTTGGGAAAACCAAAAGATATCCTCAGTATGACACGTTCTGATTTCCTTCGACGGCAATAAACACAGCCGCTGCATCCGAAAACGAAAACTTCCTGACTATATAGTAAGAGTACGCCAACTGAGTAAGTTAGTAGAGCTGCACAATTAAAAGATTACGACCTCGATTCAAACACCCACATGATCTCGTTCATAAGCGACAGCGATTCGGCTATGTCTGTTAAACCAAATCTGCGTTTGCACTGCCGCTGATCCAGATAACGCAGTTGTTGTGTATATATAAACAGATTCACTAGCTGTCTTTTCAACCACACAATATCATTATTTCCGTGTTATAAAATATTCAAATGATCACAGAAGAACTGGGATAAAAGTTCATAGTTCAGATATAAACACTGATGTCTACGGTAGCGATCAAAATAAAGCAAATCACCTTTTGAAATTAACATAACGCTTCAAATAAAGATTGTATCGATTACATCGTTACACCAGTAGGTGGCGACACGTGACTGTTAAAAAAAATCATTGTATCATTCATTCAAGAGATTCGTTCAAAAACGCTGATTCATCAACCAATGAAACAAGTCTTTATGAGTGAGTCGTTGAATCATTTTTAAAAAAAATAATAAATTCAAATTAATTAAACATTTGCAATAGACTGTAGCACTTAAAATTTTGCCAGAACCTCTAGTAAATTAGTTTGTTTAGTTGTCTGTTCAGAATCATGATCTCCATTTGAAACCAAAAAAAAAAAATCATGATTCTCAATTTATCCAGAATCAAGCAGCTCTACTGAGTAATATGACCGAATACATAGTATTCGAAAAACAGTAGGCGAAAAGTGACCTACTACTTATAGTGAGATTCTGAAGTGCGCATTCAATGGACACTTTACTATCCCATGATGGACACTTTACTATCCCATGATGGACACTTTACTATCCCAAGATGGACACTTTACTATCCCATGAGGCCGTGAAGGGACGCAACTGACGGCGTAGGTCACATGACAATGACAAAATGGCGAATGTAGTTCGTCCGAATTTCATTCACAACCCAATATTCATAGCTTGGATGCCAGCCCGAACCCCGCCCACAACATTTTTGGTCGGGAAGTTCGGTCTGGACTCGATCCATTGAGGAGTAATTATGATCGGTTCAGAAATCGTCGGTCCAATCAAATTGCCAGGGCGGGCTTTATACGATGATGGACAGATGATCTGCAGTTACGTAATCATCACGTTATCAAAGAGCGCTTGGGTTGAACTGGTTTCCCTCAGAGATCACTGCCGCTGGAGAACTGAGATGTATAGATTCAGCATCGCGTCTGTTGTAAAAGAAATCGACATTCATTCATTTAAAAAGACGAACAGAGAACTGCAATCAAGGCATTTGTCGATCGGAAAGATGTGTTTGCCGTCCTTCCTACGGGATTCGGCAAAAGTTTAATTTATCAGCTGGCTCCGATGGTCACTAAGAAGATGGGACGCAATGAAAGCCCTGTGGTCGCTGTGGTTTCTCCTTTGGTCGCACTCATGGAGGACCAAGTAAAAGAAGCAACACTCATTATTTTACTACTTCTTCCAGCGTGCGTGTAGTTGAGTTCTGTTGACAACTATGCGTAGCTCAACATACGTCACTTACTGCGTTGCTCTGATTGGTTGTAGGTCTATCCAATTGAGTGCAGAGTTTTTTTTTTCCTGGTTCGGTTAAGACACATCTCATAATCAAAGCCCAATGGAGCAGTATCAGACTCACATTCTGACTAGAATATGAGAAGTCAGGCTACAATATTCATACCATACAGAACATTATTTTTTAACGGTTGCAAACCAAATTTAGTACCAGTATGAGATTTCTAACACAGTGAGTATATTAGCGCTGCCATTTATTCATCAGCTTCTACATGCAAAGCCACCATAGTAACAAGCCTGAGCACAGGCATCTAACCCTAAGTCATTGTCTCCCCGAGGCATCCATTACAGAACGTGATCGTCTTCCACATAAAGCATGTGCAAGTATATCAGTCCCGCAACAGAGGGCATTGGGAGAGCAGTGGAGGCCGGCCTGCACCGAACCCATGAATAATAGATAAAGCTGTGAAGTGTAGAGGAGCCTGAGGGACTGAAGCTCGGGATAGATGGAGGAGGCCTGCGGTGCATGCTGGGATAATGAAGGCCGCCCAGCGTGGGTGGGGAATTAATTAATAGTATCCACAGTTGCCGTGTTCACGGGGCATGAGGGAATCAACCATATTAAATCTGCACCAAGTATGCAATTACTGTATTTCAATTTTCTACCAATTCCAGTTTACCCTGCTAACTGCTGCTTGTGTCTTCAGCAAAAACAAACTTGTTTTAATTGACTTATGGGTCACAGGGGTGTGCAAGGTGGTACCAGAGTGGGTCACTGTGTTCATTACACACACCCGGATTGAATTCCCCCTGTCTGTTGCGTAGCCCATGCATGGGGACCCGATACAGTCCGCGGGATCCCGCTAATTAACCATCTTCTCATGCAATATACAAAACTGAGAGAAGAAAGCTTCTGCCTGGGACTTAAAGCCTTCATTATTATTCAGTGCTAATTACTGAGCCATAAAACCCATTACAGGCTTGAAAGTGTGTGGATCTGTGTGTAACCATAATGCAAATAGACTTTAATACTACTGGATTGTTACAGTTTTGCGGTTCTGAACAGTTGCTAGTGTTTAAGTCTTGACCTATTGATGGGTTTGAAGTATTTGTTAAATGTTGAATGTATTTCTAATCACCCATACTTAGTACACACACGGTAGGTGCTATGTACTATACAGCAAATCACACTTTATTGTACAGGCCTGTTCTACATGTACACACTATGTACTTATTACAATAACTGGGTACTAACCCTGAACCTAACCATAACCCATTAGTTGCTGTATATTACCCAGTACTTAGTATGCTGTAAGCGCGCGTACTGTACAATAAAGCGCAACCCAAATACCAACTGCTTGATTGTTATATTGTCAAAAAAAGTTAACTATAATTTTGTCCAGCGATATATTAACTCTTTCCCCGCTATTGAAAGAATTTTCCGTCATTTATTACACAATTCCCCGCTATTGGCTTTCTGTGTTTTTGCTGTTATACGGTAGGGGGCGCTATTACACACTTTCTGAAAGAGTCCTCAATCTCCAGTAAAATAAAACGCTGACTGGACACTTTTTTTTTTTAAACGCTGGCGAGGAAAGAGTTAAAAGTTATATATATATATATATATATATATGCTTGATTGCTTGTATCGTCACATAAAATATGTAAACTATATTATCGCCCTGCTCTAATCTGCTAAATGCAACTATAAGGCATGAACACATTATAAACAAACATCACGATTTTCTATTACTAATAATAAACCATGTCTATAATTAATAAAAATACTAATATTACTTTTTATAGTGGTTACTTGTAAAAAAAAAACATTCACACAAATGTATTTAAATTTATTCTTTATCACTGGCATATTTTGGCCATTAATGTTTTTTGTTTTATTGATTTATTTATGATTATTGTGAGATAATTATTATTGTTGTTGTTGTTATCTGTATTGATGCTTCGGGGATACTGTCTCTAAAATAGTCATGGCAATAAATAAAAAAAATCTATAATGTTGTGGTCCTTAAATATGGCTTATGCTCTTCATCCTAAATCTTCAAACAAATCGATGTCAGACTCTTTGAGAACTGAGGTGCAATTATATTACGAGAAAATTAAAGTGTTTTTTTTGTTTTTGTTTTTTTACCATGGATGCATGTAAACCTATTGTATGAGATTACAATTATGAACTTTTAAAATACCATAATAGGGGCACTTTAACACTTAGGCTTAGGGGTTTGATCAAACTCTAAAAGCAAGTCATTCTTGCCTTAGCAAACGCCATGAAATAATAGTGCTAAATGCATTTTCACAGCAAAAGACGCTTGTCTGTATATGACTAGAACAATAAACACACTCATGAATAAAAACAACAGGAGGAAGACTCATATTCCCCGGCAGCTAAACAAATATAAATTGTATCTTGAGAAAGAGGGGGAGGAGAACACAGAAGAAGAATAAATGAGGATGTGAAGCTTTGTGACAGTGCACAGATGTGCAGTTAAATCTTCATCAGAGCTACTGTACACTTCACTGTTCACTGTCATACAGCCTTACCTTCGAGTTCAGCACTTCAACCGTCATGTTCTGTGGCGGAGCGCTGGGGACTGAACACAGGGAGGACAGGGTTACTTAACATTTATTACATGGGTCTACTGCATTCTGATTGGTTAATGCCAGTACTGAGCAGTCAAATCGTTTTATATATCAGCGATTCCCAAACTGTGGTCCGTGAGGGTACTGCAGGTGGTCCGTGAAAAGGCAAAATAAAATATAAAATATTATTTTTTTACCTTCATTTTACCAGAAAATTCCCATAACAAAAGTAAAAAGAATATGTAGGCCTATATTTATATAAAATGTAAATTAAATTGTCAAGTTATTGTGTGATTACTAAAATAGGCTAGTGGCGCTCGGCCGTGACGTTCAAGCTCAGTGTCGTCAGAACCACAACATGGATCGGTGAATAGCAACAGGTTAGGTGAGCATTTATTTAGTTGTTTGTTTTTAATATAGGCCTATATTAGACAGACGATACAAAGAGGAAGGGAAAGATGTGGAGGGTGACAAAGGAGGATATTACGTTCATATTGGGCTGGCAAATAGACTCCAATGGCTTTTCCTTTTGCCAACTTTCTTTTATTTTTAACCTGGAGTAACGTTAGGCCTACGTTACTGTGTTTTCATTAAATGTGTATAGGGCAGAGGCAAATATGTTCTCATTATCACATCACATGCCATAGCCTTTATAGGCAGTTTAGGCCTATATGAAACGAAATGTTTATAAATGGAATGAATAAGGCCTGTTATTATTTTAATTTCCAGTTAATGTTAGTTTCTTGATCTCGTGTTTCTGAAATGTTTTGCGGATGTGCTGTTAAGTGGACAAACTCAAGCCTACTTTTTGAGGACTTACGTTAATAATCTCCTAAAATCGCCAAAGGCAGATATGCACGATAGGCCGATAGGCCGTTGTGTGCAGTAAACTGTCTTTAACAAGCTTGTTGTACTGATGTGATGACCAGTTATAGTTTTAGTGCTAGTTAGCCTATTTAGAAGTGTGGATTAATTCAGGTAGGACTGTGTAGACATATTTTATTATGTGTATTATGAGGTGGTCCGCGAAAATTCTTAATTACAAATAGTGGTCCACGCACACAAAAAGTTTGAAAACCCCTGTTATATATGACCACTAAACTATATATTTAACTATTGTGAATGGCTACTTTCATGTTTCTCAAAGCACTATGGCGTCTACTGTATATTCAGGGCTTGACATTCAATTTGTTGCTCTCCAGCCACTGTGCAACTCAACATTTTCACAAGCCATAATTTTGACATGGGAAAAAAATGGCATAGATATTTGTAATATTATCTTGTAATATTATTATATAATTCGGCAGCAGGTTTATTAGGCTGCTGTCACTTTAAGACTTGACGCACGGATCCATTATACTGTTACACATGCGTTTTCTTTCTCAACTGTTTACGTTCCCTTAAAACATAACTGACTGTGTTTACGTGAATACTGATAAAGACCGGCATTTTGACTTTATTTTGTGTGCATTTCACTATTTAAGCGCAATAAGCAGCAAAAAAGAACTCAATTTAGTCCTTAGAAACGGCTTTATGTGCGCACACAAAATCTGCGGGAATGAGTAAAACCATGCGCAATACGTGCAATCCCATGCCGAAATTCAAGCCCTGTAACAGCAACAATATTCATCAAATGAAACGAGTGAGTGAGGAGAGGCGGGTCTGTGTGTCACTCGCTGTAGGAGAGACGAGAGAGAGAAAGTGCAGCTCGTATCGTGTATCTATTCTGCGGAAAATTTGTATTGGAAGCGTTTACAATATTTCAGTATCAATATGTAACGAAAAATCGATTTTTGACAACACTACATTGCACTTAGGTTATTATTTCAGATAGCTTTTTAAAAGACTACAATTGAACATCCCTCATATCGAAAATTCATCCCACCAAAGTGGCTAGAAGGAGTGACTGCGTTACACACACCACTGATGAAATCCGGTGTACTAGAAAAGGTAGTTAACTCCATTTCACAATAACCGTAAGAAAAATGGCCTAATTTTACAGTGAGCTTAAAAAATTTAACAGATGTCTAGAAGCTTACGAATCCCAGTTGAAGTATATCGTAATAACTCCAAAATACAGTTTCACGGGAGGTAACGAACCAGTAATTCACTCAGCATTGACAGGTATGGCATTAAGTTATTTTTGGACCCTGCTGATATTGCTCTGTTGACGCAGCTACAACAGGGATATAGATGATAGTTGGTTTATTATTGCCTAGTAGAGCTATACCCCTTATCATGGTTATTTTGGAGTGGTGGAAACTGACTAGCAAGACGAAGCAAAAAGAGAAGATTTACTGTACCATCCGAGTATGTGCGCACAGAAAGGTCCTCAGTGGAGACCCCAGGTCCATGTTTGTTGTAGGCCACCACTCTGAAACTGTACTCCGTGAACTTCTTCAGGCCAGTCATGGTGTAGGACAGTGTGTTCACATCCAGATCCTGGTGAGAGAAACACATGTCAGAGATATAGGCAGCGAATGGCGGAGTTATTATACACAGAGACTGCACCGATATAGAAATGTAAATATTTTGACTGATACGGACAATTAGACATTTTATTATATAAATATGATATAAATATACATGTGTATAATACATGAGTGATATTACAGAGGCTGGGTGAAGGTGGAGGTGGAGGAGCAGGTGGAGGTGAAGGTGAAGGAGGAGGTGGATGTGAAGGTGGAGGAGGAGGTGAAGGAGGAGGTGGATGTGAAGGAGGAGGTGGAGGTGAAGGAGGAGGTGGATGTGAAGGAGGAGGTGGATGTGAAAGAGGAGGTGGAGGTGAAGGAGGAGGTGGATGTGAAGGAGGAGGTGGATGTGAAGGAGGAGGTGGAGGTGAAGGAGGAGGTGGATGTGAAGGAGGAGGAGGAGGTGAATGTGAAGGAGGAGGTGAAGGAGGAGGTGGAGGTGAAGGAGGAGGTGGATGTGAAGGAGGAGGTGGATGTGAAGGTGGAGGAGGAGGTGAAGGAGGAGGTGGATGTGAAGGTGGAGGAGGAGGTGAATGTGAAGGAGGAGGTGAAGGAGGAGGTGGAGGTGAAGGAGGAGGTGGATGTGAAGGAGGAGGTGGATGTGAAGGTGGAGGAGGAGGTGAAGGAGGAGGTGGATGTGAAGGTGGAGGTGGATGTGAAGGAGGAGGTGGATGTGAAGGTGGAGGAGGAGGTGAATGTGAAGGAGGAGGTGGAGGAGGAGGTGGATGTGAAGGAGGAGGTGGATGTAAAGGTGGAGGAGGAGGTGAAGGAGGAGGTGGATGTGAAGGTGGAGGTGGAGGTGAAGGAGGAGGTGAAGGAGGAGGAGGAGGTGAAGGAGGAGGAGGAGGTGAAGGAGGAGGTGGAGGTGAAGGAGGAGGTGGAGGTGAAGGAGGAGGTTGATGTGAAGGTGGAGGTGAAGGAGGAGGTGGAGGTGAAGGAGGAGGTGGATGTGAAGGAGGAGGTGGATGTGAAGGTGGAGGTGAAGGAGGAGGTGGATGTGAAGGAGGAGGTGGATGTGAAGGTGGAGGAGGAGGTGGATGTGAAGGAGGAGGTGGATGTGAAGGTGGAGGAGGAGGTGAAGGAGGAGGTGGATGTGAAGGTGGAGGAGATGAAGGAGGTGGAGGAGGTGGATGTGAAGGTGGAGGAGGTGGATGTGAAGGTGGAGGAGGAGGTGAAGGAGGAGGTGGATGTGAAGGTGGAGGAGGAGGTGAAGGAGGAGGTGGATGTGAAGGAGGAGGTGGATGTGAAGGTGGAGGAGGTGAAGGAGGTGAAGGAGGAGGTGGATTTGAAGGTGGAGGAGGAGGTGAAGGAGGAGGTGGATGTGAAGGTGGAGGAGGAGGTGGATGTGAAGGAGGAGGTGGAGGAGGAGGTGGGTGTGAAGGTGGAGGAGGAGGTGAAGGAGGAGGTGGAGGTGAAGGAGGTGGATGTGAAGGAGGAGGTGAAGGAGGAGGTGAAGGAGGTGGATGTGAAGGTGCGGGAGGAGGTGAAGGAGGAGGTGGAGGTGAAGGAGGAGGTGGATGTGAAGGTGGAGGTGAAGGAGGAGGTGGAGGAGGAGGTGAAGGGGGAGGTGAAGGAGAAGGAGGTGAAGGAGGAGGAGGTGAAGGTGAAGGTGGATGTGGAGGAGGAGGTGAAGGGGAGGTGTAGGTAAAGGGGGAGGTGGCGGTGAAGGAGGAGGTGGAGGTGAAGGAGAAGGAGGTGGAGGTGAAGGAGAAGGTGGAGATGGTGGAGGTGGTCTCTAGTTTTACCTGCTCAGTGTCCATGCCCTTCTCCATGTGATAGATCTTGTAGTTTAGGATCTCTCCATTGCCTATGAGGGGCACGTCCCAGCTGAGACTCACTGTGGAGGGGGACGTGACCACTGCATGAAGGTTAGGAGCAGGACCAGGAACCTGGACTATTACATAGAGAGAATGGAGAAAATTTTGAAAAACAACATTATGAAAGCACTGTGTGTGCATATATATAAACAAAATTTGTATCTAATTTTATTTTTATTCATTTTTTAATTTAATTTAATTTAATTTAATTACCGCCACCTTTTGTCTGTCACTGTTTTTCTCTGATATGTCCATTGTTGCTTTGTCAACCTTGTTTGTAAAGCAGTCACGCCGATAAAGCGCTTTGAAATGGACGTGAATAGAGAGAGTGAGATCTCTCATGACAGTGGTGTGTCGACAGACGCCTCTATAACACACACCAGCTCAGGCTGCAGGATTGACGTGATTTCATTTGCTCAGCAGAGCGGAGAGGATGGAAATGAGATTCTATGTTGCTTAACTTTTGTTTACTTGCTAGGGTCATGAATCATTACATTCAATTATAGGCTCCGACGAGTGTCCGCTAAATCTGTTGTTTTCCAACACGCTCACGTCTGACATGCCTTCAGGGACTCATCATGAAGGGCCAATCCAAGCTGAGCTCTACATTACATGAAATATAATATAATATAATATAATAGCATGGACATTAAACAGCTGAAAGATGGCCAGTAGTTATTGAGCCGACACTTTTATCCAAAGCAACCCACAATACACTTATTAAAGAGACAATCCCACTGGAGAAACATCAATTGTTCACTAAAAAATTTAATACTCTGTCATAATTTACTACCCGTGTAACTTTACTTTTAAATTATGAATAATGTTCACGCTGCTCTTTTCCATAAAATCAAGCATAGAGTGCTTTAGCATACTTTTAAAATGAGTACTTACTATGGAAGCAATATACTTAAAAGAATATGGAAACTAAATGTAAATGTTATAGAACACTTAATTGCATGTTTAACTGGAATTACATAAAAATAAATTATTATTTAATGCAATTAGCTGAAATATAGAGTACTTTTTGATCCACTTAAGCACATCTTTATATGTAATTTCAGAATTTCCTCCTTTGTCTTTGAAATATTGTAAAAGCCTGCTGCTAATTGTACTGACAAATTATGTGCTTAGTTTAGTGTGTTATTCAACAAGTACCGTAAGTGTATTTCTTTAAAGCACAACAAACGACTATTAAAACAAATTGATTTTAATTACAAATTGCACTTTTTAAGTGTACTTAAATGTATTAAGAAACAAAATCATGACACATAAAGTGGCCTTTTACAGGTGAAACTCGAAAAATTAGAATATCGTGCAAAAGTTAAAAGGTGAAACTAATATATTATATAGACTCATTACATGCAAAGTGAGATATTCCAAGCCTTTATTTGTTATAATTTTGATGATTATGGCTTACAGCTTATGAAAACCCCAAATTCAAAATTTGAATATTGTGAAAAGGTGTTCATAAGCCATAATCATCAAAATCATAACAAATAAAGGCTTGGAATATCTCACTTTGCATGTAATGAGTCTATATAATATATTAGTTTCACCTTTTAAGTTGAATTACCGAAATAAATGAACTTTTGCACGATATTCTAATTTTTCGAGTTTCACCTGTGTATATCATTCATATTATATAATCTGCAAGTAAAGGTTTTTATATATTTTAAAGATTTGAAGTGCACATTAAATGCAGATCAAATGGTTCATATGATTCACACACTATATTCCAAGTCTTCTAAAGTCATACAATCGCTTCACGTGAGAAAGACACTAAAATATAGGTCACTATTTGCTGAAAATCACCACAAAGTGATCAAAGTAGACTTGGAAAATAGCTCACAAATATTATGGACTACTGCTATGGTGCCTTTATGTCCTTCCTGAAACATGACGGTCTCCGGTCACTTCAGTAAACACACACTTTCACTGTAATGTGAAGAGCAACATGAACGGTCCTCATATTGAGCTCCACAGGGGCTTGAACCACTTCACCACACGTCTGCAACAACTCTACGACTGCATTCATCCGGTTGTGTTTACACTGAACCATCTGTCATATTCAAGCTCTAATATAAACTGCATTCCATGTCTTACATGACTCATTTTGCGAACTTTGATCACGCGTTTCTGGCATCTTGAGTGAGAAATCGCTTTATCTCAGTTCCACAGACATTCGTTCTGTCCAACATCAACGGCTGCTTCTGATACCGGGATGGGATTAAGTGCGTTCGACGAGTGTGTGAGTGTGTGTATAGATGACTTGTGTTCAGATTCACCAGGATCTCCACGCAGCAGGAATCCCGCTAACACACATTAGGAACGTGTCAGAGCCAAGGACACACAGAGGAGCACGACTGACCCAGAAACAGCGTCTCCTGCGCCGAGTTCCAGCTGATAATGTTTCACGTTGATGGAGTCAGGCCATACACCTTCAAGAGGCATGTTTGCTTAAAAGTCAGCAGGTGTTTACCGTGTGTGCTTACCTCTATAATGAGATTTTTTTCACTGAGAAAAACTCCAGAGAAAATGTTCGGCGTAATCTCTAAGGCCCGAAACACACTCCAGACATGTACGTGAGCGTAAACACTACGTCAGCTTGATTTCATGCATTGATGCACACTGAAATTTATCAGAGCGTAATTCGTGACACAACTGTGTTAAAGTCCCCCTGTGGTGAAAATCAAGCTTTTAATGTTGTTTATATGTCTATGTGGTGTTTTAATACGCTTTAAGACAAACCATGTGTATTTTCTCCTTAAAACTGCAGTGAACCAAAGACAGTCTCAAAAACACGGTTTGAAATCGCTGGTGTTTCTGACGTCACAAACGACCTTGTAACCAATCAGATCAACGTGTGATCGCCAACCAGTGGATCTCTGAGCTGAGTGAGTGAGTGGAGGCGGGGCTCATTTGCATATTCATAGAACCACGTATGCTAAATGAGGCAAGGGTGTCGAGTTACATTCAAGCTATTTTAAGGCATATATAATTTTTTTCAAGGAAAAAATGGTGATCAAAGATGAGTTTTAAGGAATAAAATTATTGACTACAAGGGGACTTTTAAGTCAGTAAACATCAAATTTGAATTACTCCATGAATCTCATTAGGACATATTCTGATTTGATAAGTATGTTAAATGTAACGTTTGATCCTCTAGCAGTTAAAAAATAAAACGGGATGCATATCGCAGAGAACATTGTGTTGTTTGTGCTTCGGCTCTGCTCCTCCGCACGGATGAATGTGGTTTGAGACACTGGTGAACATCTTATGAGAGCGGATAGACTAATAAATAACAGTTTCTTTGTACAACCGGTAAATGCGTGTCACTTTGAATGAACCATGGTTAATTTTTCTCGTTCAAGCTGCTCCCTCACTATACAAGCCCCACAGTAGCCGGAGTCACTTCTCTCTGTGTATGGAAAGGACGTGTCTCATACAGGCGAATGATGCGTGTATGCATTTTCCCACAAATTACATCTAAGATATACTCTCACCGGCCACTTTATTAGGTACAGCTTACTAGTACCAGGTTGCCTTCAGAACTGCCTTAAATCTTCATGGCAATGATTCAACAAGGTGCTGGACACATTCCTCAGAGATGTTGGTCCATATTGTAATGCTAGCATCACGCAGTTGCTGCAGATTTGTCAGCTGCTCATCCATGATGTGAATCTCTCGTGAATCTCAGCATGTCCCAAAACTGCTCTACTGGACTGAGATCTGGTGACTGTGGAGGCCATTTGAGGATCGTGAACTCATTGTCATGTTCAAGAAACCAGAGATTTGTGACATATAGGCGCACATTTCTAACGCACTCTTTAAATAAATAAAAAAATACTGCGCCATTTACTTTAGACCAGGTTTCAGTTGGTCAATGGCTCAGTCTATTTCAGTCGCCTCAAAATAGCAACGCGCCAACAATGCGCCTGAACACCTGGTTTTCGGACCAGACGCCAAGGGTTAGAGTTAGGGTTAGGGTTAGTTAGGGTTAGGGTTAGGGCGCAATGCCATGGGCGCAAACGCATTTGCTATTTAAACAGTGTAGCGCAGGACCTGAAAATGAAAATTGCGTTGGGCTGAAACTAGCAAAACAACCTTGTGTCGCACCTGACGCTGCATTGCGTCGGGTGTATGATAGGACCCATAGTTTTCCTACATCTTTAAACTTAAAGCTGCAGTCCGGCATTTTTCCTCTTTGTCGCCATCTCTGTTCGAAATCTGCAATTGCAGTCATTCGCGGAATTATCAACTTTACGTGGGTTGTAGTTCAACACCCTCGACACGGCACAGCGCGGATGAACACAGTGTTTGAGGAGAGTGTGCAGCTGTCAGTCACCGCGCCGATGTGGATATTGTCATTCAGAATCACAGATTATTCTTTTTGGAAGTATGACCAACATAAGAATTTTCACCGGGAAATGTCATCTGATCTAGTAAGAAACATTCACTTTTGTTCTGGTTCTGACATTGCAGTAAATCGCGCTGATTAAATCTAACAATTGCTTATAAGTTATCATATCACGCAAAACCGTGCAAAGTAGCTATACTATGTTCTCTAATTGTTAATGTTCTGTAGCCACTCCGAAGTCCGAACGAAGTCTTTTGCATGTTACAGCGGGTGAATCTCCAGTTGTCACTGATGATGATCGTCGTTTGAACCTTTCTAGATCCGCCATCAAATTGATAAGTTTAATTATATCAAGTGCTGTGAGAAAAGGCTATAAATCTCTACCTCCAACATCCTCACACGCAATATAGCTTATACTAGCCGAGACTCCTTCTTTATGTGTACAGATGTGACGTAATGACGCAAAGACATGCTCGAATCTCCCGCGGAAATCCACCAGTACCACTAAAATTAAAAACATTATTACAAGCTTACCGTTTTGCATCGAGCTAAGGCAAGCAGAGAGTTTTGAACACTGGCTGGTTATGTATTTTATCAAATATGTATTTTGGATAATTTTTAACCCAAAAAAAGCTACGGACAGCAGCTTTAAAAAAAAAAAAAAAACATTCAAATTGGATAATATTTAGAGCTTTGAAGTGCTGGAAAAAGTTTGAAGCATTCGAAATCCTGCTTGAATTACAATCTCAAAAGGTGTACGAACCCTGAAATGAATAAAAAACATTATGCTATTTCTGCCACAATATCATGGTTACAGTTAGCGTTACTAGTCAAGTCTCCTTTATTTACATAGTGCTTTTTTACAGTACAGATTGTATCAAAGCAGCTTCACAGTGATAACATGAAAATAATACAATAAGGTTTGTTTCTAGAAGAAAATTGCGTCATCGTCCACCTTAAGTAAGGCAGATCAATAATATAGTTAAATATTAAATGTCCCCAACTAAGCAAGCCAAAAGCCAAGGCAACAGTGGCAAGGAACCAAAACGTTATTGCATTAAATCCATGGTGAATGTTGGTGATTTGTTGATTGAAAAGCCTTCTATAACTTGTTCTCACCTTCAGGCTGGGTGGCTACTCTCAGAGGCGCTGAACTCTCTCCAGGGCCGTTTCTGTTGTGCGCCACCACACGAAAGGCATACGTGGAGTCTGGCATGAGGTTCTGGATGGTGACCTGCATCTCTCCTGGACGACTGGTGTTCACTATCCTCTCCCTGTACAGGACAAGAAGCGGCATATGAAACAGGAGATGACTGCTGATTTGGTGGTTTAAAGCTTCTCATATTTGTCTGTAGTCAAAAGCAGCTCATATAGAACGGCGTTATAAATATGAATAAGAACAACATGTGACTTAAAATAATAGCAACAAATGAACAGAATACAATAATCAATAGCATCCATTATTAAAGGCTTCTCGGAGGGCGAAGGACACGAAAACATGCCTGAGTCACATTTCACTTCATAGTCAAAAATGCAAATAAAATATTTATTACATTTTTAATATGATGTTTTATTATAATATTCATTTATTATTATTATTTTAAATATATATTATATTTATTTATTTGCTTACATGACACATGTCATGAATATGAAGGAGGTTTTATGCATGTTTATTAGGGGTGTAACGATATTTGAACCGAACCGAAAAACCGCGATACACCACCCACGATACGTATCGCGATACTCTCATGGCGAACCGAACACGCCCCGCCCCCTGCTGCCCCGCCCAGCCCCGGCTCATTGCACCTCATTGTGTTATGTGTACACAACGAATACAGGGCTGTTGCCTAACCACCATTAACCACATATAATCGCAATAAGCTCAGTGTCTTGTTACTTTTGATAATAAGCAAGGTGTAATCTTTCAAATTATGTCTATTTGATCACGAAATGTAAACAATAAATGCCGTTTTGGCGCTCTTAGATGTGGCGTGACAGATATCACTGTATGCATGCGGCAGCGCGGAGCGCGATCATCTCTTCCTCAGTTACAGAATAAACATGAATGGACAACCGAAGGTATGTTGAAAGATACAGTATACTTACTGAAAGGCATTATAACTCGTGTAAACACTCAATCAGTGTTTCAACAGCGGAAATACGTCAATAAAACGCTTAGTTTTTCACATAGCTTTATATTTACCTCAGGCAAGTCATTCAGTGTCCACAGCTTGCTGGTTTGCTAACTCTTTAACTAAATAAATGGTATATATTAGCCTATATATTATATTTTACTTAACCTGTTTATGATATCTTGATTATTTAATGTATGTTTAAAATAGTTGTCATGAAAATAACAGCAACTGTGTAAATTATTATATAACTAACAAATTAGAGTAAAAACATGTTAATGCAAAAATTGCCTTATGTGTAGTTTACATGTTTTCATACAATTTGTTATTTGAGTGTTGATTATTATTATATCATTTAGGCTAAAAGTCTAGGCTCTATTGTTAAGCTTTAATGTTATAGTAATGTGCAAGTAAGGGCTGTAGTTTACAGCATTAGCAGATCATTTTGTTATCCTTGAGAAACGTTTACTTGTAATTTAATTAATTTAAAGACAAGGACACAATTTGTTCATTAAAGCACTGTTTAATAAAAAATAAAAGAACCGAACCGAACCGAGACCTCAAAACCGTGGGACGAACCGAACCGTCAGGTTTGTGTATCGTTACACCCCTAATGTTTATGACAACTGTCATTAAGTGTCATTCGCTCAATTATGACATTTTTAATGCAAATATGACATTGTTTGAGATGTCTTTGTTATGACAACTTGACATTACCAAAACAACACAACCTGTCATAAATATGTCATAAACATGACATAGCAGATTAATTATCAAACTTAAGAAACCACTTAGTTTTATTGGTTAACATTACATTAAACTGTCAGGTGGTTTTGACATTGGCTGTCATGAAGCCATTACAACATTTTAATGACATATTCAATTTGTACCACTGTAGTCGAGGTCAAGAAAAATATTCATGACACAGTTATAATGGCCTCATGACAGTTTAATGTAATGTTAACCCATAAAGCTAAGTGGTTTCTTAAGTTTGATAATTAATCTGCTACGTATGTCATGTTTATGACAGGTTGTGTTGTTTTGGTAATGTCAAATTGTCATGACAAAGACACTGACAGTTATGATGTATTGGTTTATGTCAAGTTGTCATAACAAAGACATCTCAAACAATGTCATATTTGCATTAAAAATGTCATAATTGAGCGAATGCCACTTAATGGCAGTTGTCATAAACACGCATAAAACCTCATGTGTCATGTCATGATTATGAAGGTGTCATGTCAGTCTAATGCACACCCCTTCAAGTAAAGTGTTACCCAAAAATTGTCCTAACCATAATGCATATGAATGTTTTACTTATTTTGTAATTCTCATTAGAATCTCATTACCATAATGCAGTATTTTTTAAAGTTATTTTAAATAGTACAAAATATACAGTATACAATGATTCATTTAAATAATCATTAATTATGATGAATACATACTTCACAAGATAAATACTAATAGATAGATGGATGTGTCACATGATCCTTCAGAAATCATTCTAATATGATGATTTGCTGCTCCAAAAACATTTCTGATTATTATCAATGTTGAAAACAGTTGTGCTGCTGCTCCATATTTTTGTGGAAACTAATACATTTTTCAGGATTCTTTGATCAAATCTTTTTGCAACATTACAAAAGTTTACTGTAACTTTTGATTAATTTCATGGATCCTTGCAGAATAAAAGTACAACATGTGTTAGCATCTTACTGAGCCCAAGCTTTGATACAGTAGTAGTGTATATATGACAGATAAATGACGTGCCTGTTAGTGCCCTCCAGGATGTAGTAGACGGAGTAGGTGACGTCTTCTCCGTGTGGTTCGGCGGGAACACGCCAGGTCAGTTTGATGAAGCGAGTGGACACCAGTGAGGCCACGACGTCCCGCGGGCCGGAGGGTTTGGGTCCAGCGCCGACTCGGGACCCTGGCATTAGATGGTCAGTAGTGGCACGGGTCAGTGAGGTGGGAGGGGGGGAGGGCAGGGCTACATCTTTCAGTGTGTGAGTCAAAGCAGGAATAAAGGGTGGAGGAGGGCGGATAGCGAAGTCACACAGAAATACAGGGAGGGAGGGATGGATGGATGGAGAGCAAAACACAGGAGAACACATAAAAAGAAAAACAAACAAAGAAAAACATAACACAATGGCTTTTCCATGACAGGAAATCAACAAAACAGTGAAATAAATCACAAAGAAACATGAAAAATGCAATCATAATGGAAGAATGTCAAGCATGTAGTTGGAGAAAAACAGCTGAAGTGGGAAAAATGACAATATTTTTCACCTTTATAATAGTTCATCTCAAAATTTGAGCAAAAAAATTAATATTGTTGTTTGCTAAAAATATGTCAAACACCTGAGATGGCAATTTTTCTTC
The DNA here is from genome assembly GCF_029890125.1 of Rhinichthys klamathensis goyatoka. Lineage (NCBI taxonomy): Eukaryota > Metazoa > Chordata > Actinopteri > Cypriniformes > Leuciscidae > Rhinichthys > Rhinichthys klamathensis. The sequence goes on from NW_026606871.1 coordinate 181,423, forward strand.
CAGGATATTTGATTGTCGGGAAGAAAAAGACTTTATGTGAATGGGTTTGGTTGTGAGTATTAATAAATACATACATTTTTGTGTGGACTATTCCTTTAAGTAAAGTTGGGACAAATCCAAGCTTTTTGGGACGGCAGAGCATTCACAGCTTATGCTGGTCAAATATCTCGCTATTTTATGTTCTCTAAGGGAATTTTAGGAGACTTGATGTAACTGATGTCTTTCTTCATTAGATTCGATAATGCTTTATTGTCAGACAAGTCTGAAATGTTTCTCGCATGACAGTATCTGTTTACCACAATCAACATCGACATACACAAAACAATCGCAAACATTTCAGACATTACACATTACACTCCCTTAAAGGATTAGTTCACTTTAAAAAAAACTTTTGCTGATAATTTACTCACCCCCATGTCATCCAAGATGTCCATGTCTTTCTTTCTTCAGTCGAAAAGAAATTAATGTTTTTGATGAAAACATTCCAGGATTTTTCTCCCTATAATGCACTTCAATGGTAGCCAAACGGTTCAAGGTCTAAATGACCGTTTCAGTTCAGCTTCAAAGGGCTTTAAACGATACCAGACGATGAATAAGGGTCTTATCTAGCGAAACGATCGGTCATTTCAAAGAGGAATAAAAAAGTTAAACTTTTATAGGCACAAATGCTCGCCTTGCGAACTCTCCTGTTCGAACTCGTTCATCAAAATGAACGAATCTTTTTTCGAGTCATTGAATCGTTCATCAAAATGAACAAATCTTTTTTCGAGTCATTGACTCGAAAAAAGATTCGTTCATTTTGATGAACGAGTTCGAACAGGAGAGTTCGCAAGGCGAGCATTTGTGCCTATAAAATTTTTACTTTTCTATTTATTTTTGAAATAACCGATCGTTTCACTAGATAAGACCCTTATTCATCGTCTGGTATCGTTTAAAGCCCTTTGAAGCTGCACTGAAACGGTCATTTAGACCTTGAACCGTTTGGGTACCATTGAAGTGCATTATATGGAGAAAAATCCTGGAATGTTTTCATCAAAAACATTAATTTCTTTTCGACTGAAGAAAGAAAGACATGGACATCTTGCATGACATGGGGGTGAGTAAATTATCAGCAAAAGTTTTTTAAAAAGTGAACTACTCCTTTAAAGCATTACATTGCAACCTTACACTCCTATACTACGCTTATTACATCCAAAGTCTCTTGAACAAGTGTAAAAGCACCTTATAAAGGGTTGAGAGATGCACTGTGTTGAGATGTGCTCTTCATGTCTTATTCTGAACACACAGTAGGAGAAGAGACTGATAATAGAAGCACTCATTAGCTTATAGCTTCCCCTAAATGACAAAATCCATTAGACGGAGAACAAATTAAACATTAGTTGTAGCAATTACAGTTTTCCACAAAGACGAGCCATCAATGTTCATCTGTCTAGCCTCAGGGAGAAAGAAATGATATCACTCAGCATTTATCTCTCGTTCAGCTTTGTGTGGTGCGTGACAATCTCTCTAGCTTTTCTTCTTCCTCTGGCAAACTCCACATTTAAACTATATAGCTACAGCAATCTATTCCCTTAACATATTATAAATTCTAACAACTAGTTATGTTAAAATTGACCACAATAAATACAATAGAACGTGATAAATTCTGGTAAAGGTGGTCATGATGAGAAGTTTAAAAAGCTTTCTACTTTATATTGATGCAGGATGAGGATTTACCCTCTTTTCATCCGTCTTTTTAGTTGATGTGTCTGTTTTAGATCATGTTTGATTTTCTCCATAGCGTTTTAAAGTGGAACATTCTCAATACGAATTCAAAATGAGTTTTTATCGTGAACGTGCCTACGGTGATTCGCGTCACTCGCGCAAAATTAAACTAGGGATGCACGAAATATCGGCCACTATATCGGTATCAGCCGAATACCAGAACACCCAAGCAACGCCCTAGCAACAACCCAGAACACCCTAGCAACGCCCTAGCAACACCCTAGCAACCACCCAGAACACCCTAGCAACCGCCAAGCAACACCCTAGCAATGCCCTAGCAACCACCTGAACAACATAAATAAGCCATATCTCAGCTCCACAATATCGTACAGACATGTTTGTTGGCTCGTATGCAATCATGTACAACACCCTAGCAACAACCCAGAACACCCTAGCAAAGCCCTAGAAACACCCTAGCAACCACCCAGAACACCCTAGCAACCACCTAGCAACACCCCAGCAACACCCTAGTAACCACCTGAACAACATAAATAAGCCATATCTCAGCTCCACAATATTGTACAGACATGTTTGTTGGCTCGTATGCAATCATGTACAACACCCTAGCAACCGCCTAGCAACACCCTAGTAACCACCTGAACAACATAAATAAGCCATATCTCAGCTCCACAATATCGTACAGACATGTTTGTTGGCTCGTATGCAATCATGTACAATACCCTAGCAACCGAGTGCCGAGTTTTGCCACTGCAAGACCCACTTCACATTTTTCTTCAGGAAATGAACATTCTAGTTTATAATGTTATCTTTATCGGCCTTAAAAGAAAATTAGGCCGATATATTAAAGCTGATAAATAATGTATTATTTCCTTCAGCTGAGACGCTTCAGATGCGCTACTGTTCAAGATGATGGTTTTGAATTGATTGAAATATGATGATTGGAATCACTTCAAAAAGAAAAATACAGTTAAGTGCAAGTCTGTCATAAAGGCTACGTAAAATTATGAGAACATCATTATAATTGTGTGCTTGGGACGTGGCTTTGTAATCAGGTTCTCAAATTATATAAAAATTTGGATTTAGATTTATCAGCCAATATATCGGTTATCGGCGTTCAAATGTAACGAGTTATCGGCCAAAATGTTCATATCGGTGCATCCCTAAATTAAACAATAGGGATTAAGTCATTTTGCGCATAATTGGTCTGTTCAGTTCGTACGGCTTTTTAAAATCTCAGAACACGCTATGTACATAATTAGGCTGATTGTATAATGGCCTGATTTTATGATTCGGTGTGAGCGCTCAGCGACATGTGAGAAGTGCCGATACGCAAGAAAAAGTGAGGGTACGCTACAGATATAAAGTGTTTGGACAACATCAATTTGTCAAGTATGTCATCAGGATCATCAGCCGGTCTGATGATGAATGCAGTCATGTGACGTACGGTGGTTAGCAGAGGAAGATTAATACTGGTTCTGTTCATAGCAGAGAGCAATAGCTGGTGCCACTGGAACAGATGGTGACTTCGCTTATTAATGATACACACTGGAGCTAAGCAAAAAGGTCAAAGGGCCTTTGATGTAAAAACGAACTATTCTTAACTCCACTTTTGCTTTAAATCGATGTAATTATGCGTTTAATACTCAGCAAATGGTATTTCGAGAGTATGCAAATTAGTTTCTCCTTTTAAACAGAAACGGTTGCTCAGAGCAATGATGACTATATACTATGTAGGTCACCAAGAATCATATTAATATCCTAAATGGGTAATTGTACTACATGAGGACATGGGAAAAACAGCCTCATTCAGCTCCATGTATTTATGATGTGGCTGTCGGAGAGAGTGTGCTAATAACCAGTTATTGAGCTCCTCCTTTCATCTTACACAGACGGGTATAGACTGAAATGACCGCGGTACAGGAGATGTGACACAAAAAGACTTCATCCATTGGCAAATAAATCTAACACGTCTCTGCTATTGATCTGAGGGAACATGCTATTATCGTGACGGGTCTGGAAGGGGTTTTCATATTGTGTGAAGGCATAAAAAGTGGGTTATATCACTCTTTCATGCGCGGGTTCATGTTCTTCACCGGCACTCATGTCCTGAGATCAGACAGGTCTGACTAATGCTGAAATGTGGAGCAGCTCTTGATCTATAGACACTGCCTAAAACCTCTATAGGAGTGTTTGAGGAGGAGCTAAATCACACAGATCTCTAGGGTTTTACTCTCTTATATTTCTCTTATTAAAAAAAGGTAATTGATCATTTATCTCACAGTTCTGATAACTGCGAGTTTTTTATCTTACAATTCATATCCCGCAATTCTGTGAAAAAGTTGAAGATATAAATTCGTCAAAATTTATATCCTGTAATTCTGACTTTATTTCTTCCAATTCCCTGTTTATAACTCACAATTACGAGTTTGTAACTGACAATTCGGACTTTATTTCTCTTTATTCCAAGTTTATAACTCTCATTTATCTCAGTATTGACAGAATTTATATCTTGTAATTCTGACTTTATTTCTTCCAATTCCATTTTTATAACTCATAATTCTGACTTTTTTTAATTGCGAGTTTATATCTCACAATTCAGACTTTATAACTCACAATTATGAGTTTGTTACTGACAATTCTGACTTTATTTCTCTTTATTCCAAGTTTATAACTCTCAATTATCTCATATAAACTCAGAATTTTGAGAAAAAGACAGAATTTATATCTTGTAATTCTGACTTTATTTCTCATAATTCCAATTTTATAGCTGAATTGTGTGATATTAACTCAAAAATGCGAGAAAAAGTTAAAAATACTGAGATATAAACTCCCAATTAAAAAGGCAATTGCAACTTTTCATCTTACAAGTCTGTCTTAAGGTAATGGTTATTTATGACTATCTCACAACTGTGAGTTTTTATCTTACAATTCAGACTTTATTCTGTGAGAAAAAAGTCAGAACTTATATGCTGTAATTATGACTTTATTTCATCCAATTCCCAGTTTATAACTCTTAATTCTGACTTTTTTAATTGCGAGTTTATATCTTGCATTTCAGACTTTATTTTTCATAATTCCAAGTTCATAACTCGCAATTATCTCAAAATTGATATAAACTTTTTTTTGTTGAAAAAAGCCAGAATTTATATCTTGGAATTCTGATTTTTTCCCCTCATCATTCCAATTTTATAGCTCAATTCTGAATTGTGTGATATTAAAAGATATATTATTAAATTAAAAAGACAATTACAACTTTTCATCTCGCAATTCTGACTTTTTTCTCAGAATTGTGAAATATAAACAAAAAATTACAAGTTATAAAGTCCGAATTAAGAGATATAAATCGCAACTATGATAAAAAAAAGAAGTCTCAATTACCTTTTTTATTTTTCATTTCATTACAGAAACAAGCTTCCATTCAAATTCATATAGTTTACACGGAGACGATAACGGTATCGTTTTCAAAAACTTGTACTTAGAAACTCGTTTTCAAAAGTTTGTGTTTTCAGCCTCCCTAAAAAGTTCCTTAAAAAGATCAGATCCTTTTTTTATTTTTTTTATTAATTTGATATTTCCTGATACGGGCCCTTAAAATATCTTCAGCTTTTTCTTGGCAATTCAATCCATTTTGTTGTAGCAAATAAACACAAAACAAGGGAAGGACACAAAATGAAGCATTTTTTTTAATAAGCAGATATGATATTCAAGCCAAATACACAATAGTCCAATTTTTCATTGGAGATACAGCTGGCCCGCAGCGATTGTGCATCGGATCTGAAGCCTGAACCACTGCAGAGGCGACAGCAGTCTATCTCTTCAAAGTAAACACCATGAATATGAGAGGATGATGGATTAAAGGCCATCAACACCCCTGTTGAGATTAAACAGGTCTCTCACGTGATGCAGAGCAGCGTTTCGTCTCCTGAGACGTCTTGCTTCCATAGTCTAAAGAGATGAAAGCGCAGATCTAGGGGGAGGAACGGGCACCTCGACGGGACGTCCCGCCCAGCACCAAAGCACAGGATTACGGGCCTCAGCGTGAAGCTGGCAGGGGACATCCTATGTGTTCACTGGGAAGGCAGACGCCCATCTGGCACGTCATTACTGTATGTCTATACCCAGTTACACCAGCCCTCGGGGTCAGTAAAGCATCGGCCCCATTCCCTCCTGCACCTGCTAAACCTCCATCAGACAGCGCCAATCGCTCACGCTCAAGTCCCACAGCCAAATCTGTTCTTCTCTGACATGCACTTCAGTCCCATTTGTCATGCTCAGTCCCAATACCAAAAATATCACTGTGCTCCTTTGAGAAGCTTGGGCTCAGGGTGTTTGTAGACGAGACACAAAAAAGTGCCAGTGATTGCTCTTTGTTTCAATGCCGAGCAAACGTGAGATTATTACGAGGAGTTCAGGATAAGAATTCATGCAGTACAAATTTGCATTTCACAATGTACTTCAGCAAACCTACAGACCTTTTATATATGAGTTGTTGATACCACAGAGAACCCCTTCCTATAATGCTAAACTCACAAGTGATATTTACCTTGATTTGTTTTTCAGTCTTAACTGACACTGCTGATGAACTTTTGAAGGGGGGGGGGGGGGGGGGGGGGGGACGTGCAAATAGCCCGGCTTGTTGGTAGAAGCTATTTACACTGACTCCGCCCACCAATGTCTGGTTGGACTAGACAAACGTACAAAAAGCACCTATGATTCGTCAGCCACAGTGGCGTAGGTGTAAGGCGTGTAGCAGATCGTTTTAACGCGAGTTCGAATCCACCCTTTTCCGAACTGGTTCTGCTCCCCTTTCCCATCGCATATCTATGGAAGCTTGCTTCCGCCACTGAATAAAAAAATTATAATAATAACTGCGACTTTTTATCTCACAATTGCGAGATATGAAGTCAGAATTGTGAGAAATAAAGTCGCAATTGCGAGATATGAAGTCAGAATTGAGAGAAATAAAGTCGCAATTGTGAGAAAAAAAAGAGAGAATTGCGACTTTTTAATCTCACAATTCTGACTTTTTTTCTCACAATTGCGAGTTTATATCTCAAAATTCTGACATCTTTTCTCAGAATTGTGAGATATAAACTCGCAATTGCGAGTTATCAGGCCAATTCTAAGGAAAAAAAAGACTTACATCTCACAATTCTGACTTTACAACTCGCAATTGCGACTTTATATCACGCAATTTTGACTTTATAACACGCAATTGGGACTTTAAATCAATCAATTCTGACTTTATATCTCGCCATTCTGACTTTATAACACGCAATTGCGACTTTATATCACGCAATTCTGACTTTATAACCTGCAATTGCGACTTTAAATCACGCAATTCTGACTTTATATCTCGCAATTCTGACTTTATAGCACGCAATTGCGACTTTATATCACGCAATTCGGACTTTATATCTCGCAATTCTGACTTTATAGCACGCAATTGCGACTTTATATCACGCACTTCTGACTTTATAACCTGCAATTGCGACTTTAAATCAATCAATTCTGACTTTATATTTCGCAATTCTGACTTTATAACACGCAATTGCGACTTTATATCACGCAATTCTGACTTTATAACACGCAATTGCGACTTTATTTCACGCAATTCTGACTTTATAAGCTGCAATTCTGACTTTATATCTCGCAATTCTGACTTTATAACACGCAATTGCGACTTTTAATCACGCAATTCTGACTTTATATCACGCAATTCTGACTTTATAACACGCAATTGCGACTTTATTTCACGCAATTGCGACTTTATAACCTGCAATTGGGACTTTATATCACGCAATTCTGACTTTATATCTCGCAATTCTGACTTTATAACACGCAATTGCGACTTTAAATCAATCAATTCTGACTTTATATCACGCAATTCTGACTTTATATCTCGCAATTCTGAAAAATAAAGTCCAAAATATGTATGGAAGCTTGTTTCCGCCACAGAATGAAAAATAAAAAAGGTAATTGCGACTTATCTCACAATTCTGACTTTTTTTCTCACAATTGCGAGTTTACATCTCACAATTGTGAGAAAAAAAGTCAGAATTGTGAGATAAGTCGCAATTACCTTTTTTATTTTTCATTCTGTGGCGGAAACAAGCTTCCATACATATCAGATTGGGAAGGCAATTATTTTAAATAAATATCAAGAAAATATGTGAAAAGTGACATTAAAATGCCTAACGGTTCTTTAATAATAAAGTGTTTATCGGGTAGGGTTAGGGGGAGGTGTAAGCAGGGCTTTATTGTCCTAATAAGGCACCATTTATTTAATAAATAAAATAATTTACACTCGCATACTGTTTTATAATGAACTTAAATACTGAGGTGCAAATAGTATCTAACTACTATTTACACGTTGCAAAGAAAATACAATTTTTACACTGTAAATATCTATTTGTTCAATTGTTCCATGTGGTGAATATGATGGCAGAGAAAATGAATATAGATTATTTTCACCCAATAGTTATTGCAATGGTTTAAGTCGCTCTTTCTTTCATATTTTAAAGTCATAGTTTAACCTGTAATGGATTTTCAGATTCATGATTGTAAGTTTGTGTCTGGGATAAGTATTCAACAATAAGTCTACATGTAGCCATTTTAAAACGAGCAAAAAAAAAAAAAAAAGATTTCAAATCAGTGTGATTTAAAAGTTATTTTAATAAAAAATCAACCGCTGGGAAATATAGAAGTGTCTGAAGTTGAAGAAACTTGATTCAGTAATCTAGTATTGCATTTCAAACACGGTCATCTGGTGCGTCATAAAACTTGTTTATTTTTTATTTTGGGTGAAATTACATTTATTCATTCTCAAACAGAACAAATCCTTTGAGTTTAGCAACAGCTACAGGCTTCACAATGTCAACTAAATCACATCAATATTCCAACCATTGAGTGATGAATCTTATAAACAAAGCAGAGATGTTGGAAAGCAGCTTGAGGGCTCTTTCTGAGGCCATAAATAAGCCGAGCGTGTTTGCTCTGCTGTCTGGCACACGGGCCTAGTTAAAGTGTCACATGAACACAGTGAGAGGCCTCAGCGGAGACATACTATTTATATTTTATGGTTCCACAGGCTCCTCAGCTGAGATATAAACACAAATATAGCCCAAATCAGCATTGTATGCTCTCAGATCCATCACCTTTTCTGTGCTCGGACTCACATTGTATCTTCATCTATCATTTTTCTACACACATACCTGGAGCCGGAGCCCACTTGCAAGGTCCAGTAACAACTATAGTCAAGCATCCATCAACCCCCATGAGGGACATCTACAGTGTGTCCAAACTCTCGCCCGACTTTTCTTCACTCCATCACTTCTACACACACACACACACACCCTGCAGATTACCAGCACTCAGAAAAATGCAGCTCTGTCTAGAAACAGATGCTGGGAAATTGTTTTTTGTGGGGTGTTTGTGCCATGCAAGGTTTTTTGGAAGAGAAAGAAAAAAAACGGAATGAAAAATTGAGGATTTTTTTCAGTTGCCATGAATCCTTAATAATAATGTCACTGCCAGGAAAAACAAGCATTCACATGCAAATATGGAATTAAAATAAATCTAGGGAAAGTAAACAAGCTGAAACAGTGAGACGGCATCAAACTGTCAGGTCACGTCCTGATCTCATACCAGCTCTTTTAATTCTTGTGGCGACCCAAATATCTATTCGTGGTGCTGCACGAAGTCTTCACAGATCTTAAAATTGATGAGTTTATCAATTACAATGTAGTTTCCATGATGAAGGAATGCATGGAAACACTATGGAAGTCAATGGTGCGCATCAACTGTTCGATTACCAACATTCTTCAAAATATCTTCCTTAGTGTTCAGAAGAAAAAAGAAATTCATACAGGTTTGGAACAACTTGGGTGAGTAAAATGATGACAGTTTTCAGAATTATTTGGGTGACTTATCTATAAAAATGTCTATAAAATTTTTAAACTTATTTTAATTTGAGCACCACATTTTTTAGAACGCCGCTTTTATGGGTGGTTGCCATGCCAGGGTGTTGCAATGTGGTTGGTTGCTAAGGTTGCTATGCAGTTGCTAGGGTTTTCGGAGTAGTATTTAGCACATTGTTTTGTTGTTGCAAGGGTTCTATGGGTGGTTGCAATGTCTGGGTGTTGCAATGTGGTTGCTAAGGCATTCTTATTAATCTTTAGTGCATTGTTGTTAAGGTGTTATGGGTGGTTACCAGGGTGTTGCTATGCAGTTGCTAGGGTTTTCGGAGTAGTCTTTAGCACATTGTTTTGTTGTTGCAAGGGTTTTATGGGTGGTTGCCATGCCAGGGTGTTGCAATGTGGTTGGTTGCTAAGGCTTCCTTAATAGTCTTTAGTGCATTGTTGTTAAAGTGTTATGGGTGGTCACCAGGGTGTTGCTATGCAGTTACTAGGGTTTTCGGAGTAGTCTTTAGCACATTGGTTTGTTGTTGCAAGGGTGCTATGGGTGGTTGCAATGTCTGGGTGTTGCAATGTGGTTGCTAAGGCATTCTTATTAATCTTTAGTGCATTGTTGTTAAGGTGTTATGGGTGGTTACCAGGGTGTTGCTATGCAGTTGCTAGGGTTTTCGGAGTAGTCTTTAGCACATTGTTTTGTTGTTGCAAGGGTTTTATGGGTGGTTGCCATGCCAGGGTGTTGCAATGTGGTTGGTTGCTAAGGCTTCCTTAATAGTCTTTAGTGCATTGTTGTTAAAGTGTTATGGGTGGTCACCAGGGTGTTGCTATGCAGTTGCTAGGGTTTTCGGAGTAGTCTTTAGCACATTGGTTTGTTGTTGCAAGGGTGCTATGGGTGGTTGCAATGTCTGGGTGTTGCAATGTGGTTGCTAAGGCATTCTTATTAATCTTTAGTGCATTGTTGTTAAGGTGTTATGGGTGGTTACCAGGGTGTTGCTATGCAGTTGCTAGGGTTTTCGGAGTAGTCTTTAGCACGTTGTTTTGTTGTTGCAAGGGTTTTATGGGTGGTTGCCATGCCAGGGTGTTGCAATGTGGTTTCTAAGGTGTTCTTAATATAATTTAGTGCATTGTTGCTAAGGTGTTATGGGTGGTCACCAGGGTGTTGCTATGCAGTTGCTAGGGTTTTCGGAGTAGTCTTTAGCACATTGTTTTGTTGTTGCAAGGGTTTTATGGGTGGTTGCAATGTCTGGGTGTTGCAATGTAGACACACTGAATAGTCTTTAATACCTTGTTAAGAGGTTGATAGGGTGTTATGGGTAGTCAACAGGGTGTTGCTATGCAGTTGCTTAGGCATTCTAAGTAGTCTTTAGCACATTGTTACAGATACAATGGTGTTATGAATAGTTGCCATAGTGTTGCCGTGCAACTACAATGTTCCGAATAGTCTTTAGAGCAGTTGCTAAGGTGTAATGGGTGGTTGCTAGGATGTTATGAGGTCTCTTTCAGTTGTCATTCATAAATTCCTTTTTTTTTAACCACAGAATAAAATAACTTTTCTGTGCTTTCTGAGAAAATCTGAGCAAATCTACATAAAAATCTCAGCAACTACAGTTGTGCTTAAGATAATCACAGCATGTCAAATCTAGAGCTAAGGGGAAAAAACAACGCAGCATTACCCTAATGAGTATGGGAGCATTTATTCCCTTACAAAAAAAATTATAATGAGCAAGTTTCACAAACTGTGCCACAAACTCCCTGTCTGTAACTTAATAAACTCAGCAATCAGCTCTAACAATAAGTGAAGATAAGCAACCGTGTTTTCCTATTCACCATGTGCTAGTCCAGATGGCAGCGAGAAGTGAGGCTTCAAAAAGCCTCCAATCAGACCCGTCTAGCAGCTTTAACTAGAACACGCTGAGAAGCCTGCCAAAATAAAGTGTTTATAGGCCATTTTCATACAAGAGGAGCAAAGACTACATCAAACGCCCATAGAGAATACAGAGACACTGGCTTCATCTCAGAAATATACTATTTTCACAGAAACAGAGTGACAATCTGATGGTTGGATTAACATTTTTAGAGTTCCTTGCTAAGGCAATCATCACTATTTCTATTGCTCATACGAAAGGACAGGGAGTTGAACAAAGCCCTTTATTATTAACTGCAATGTGTTGTCCTTCACAGTTATGAATGTACAGGAATAATATCTCAAAAATCATGCTATAGAGTTTTGCCTGGCAGACCTAGGGACCAGGATATCATAGAGACTTCGCAGTTGGCTCTCCTGACCGGGTAAATAATATCCCAGCAACCATCCAGAACATGACTGCAACCTCACATTTTACACGAAACTCCGGTTCTGGCACACACACACACACTGAACAGGTGGCAGAGAGGAAGCTGCGGCAGATGGCATCATGCACCTGACTTACACCAACACTACATTCAATTCGATTCATATTAAAGAAAGATCATCTACATGGACAAATCCTCCAGTTTCCCTGAGATGTTTAGTTTTTTTTTTTTTTTAAACAAAACACTGAAATAGTTGTGATATTGTTGTAAAACTAAATGGACCACTATTTAATGGTGCTCCGATTGACCGGGCGCTGATCGTAATCAGCCGATGATAGCTTTATATAGTTTAATCAGTGGTCCCTATAAAGATGAGATGACGCAAAACTCGCGAGACAATTTTTTCTATGCGCAGCTAAAATTGCTTCAGTACTGTATGTTCACCGGTCTGGCAGTTCTACCAGGTGTCTGAAAAGCACAATAATTCTGCAAGATCTTTGTGGAGAGCGGGGACATCGCAACGACAGCAACAAACTAGAGCTGTGCGATTTTAGTGCATTTCTTTCCTTCACAGCAGTGTGCTATCATTCCTCCCTAAAAGCCCAAATTTAACATCCAAATTAGTGATTGTCGTAAAATGCAGTCTACTGTTGCTAAACTGCTGTGCTCGATAATAAAAAGAGCTATTAAAACTGCCACAAAAGTAATACCCAAGCGGCTTTCTGTGCGTGCGTGCCGAGACAGAGTGGAACAAGGACAAGCAACGTGAACTTTGGCGCCTAAACGGTTAAATACACACAGAAATATGTCAGAATGCCCGGTTTTGTGAGTATTCGCTTAAACACCATTGATTATGTCTTAAGTGAACATAAACTGCTGGGAAATAAGTTGTATGTGTATCAGTATATTGGATCCGTGCATTCGCCCTTAAAGTGACAGCAGCCTAATATTCCTGCTGACATAATGTTAATCAAACAACATTAGATAAAGAGAAATCACTCACTGCTCTTTAGTAGATTGATGAATCTATATTTAATTTATAAAGTGAAGACTATGCAGTTGTTTTGTTTCTGTAGATAAAGACTGTTCTGTTTTTTATTTTACAGGAATGCTATATTTGTTAAGCTATAAGATGTTCCTAATCACCTCTATATATTGCACATGTTGCTTGCGGATAAATAAATGACAAAGAGTTGTTAATTCATACTTTCTCATCTCTTAACTTTTTATACTTAAAGGGTTCATATAATGGTACATGCACTTTTACAAGTTGATTGTACTGAAATGTGTGTTGGCAGTGCCTGTACACAACCATCATATAATGATAAAAATCCATCCAGTGTTTTTGTTTTAATCTCCTTATATGTTTTCCCCTGCCTCAAATTGAGCCGTTCGATTTTGTGACGTCACACGCTCGGAAGCCCCTCCCACGATTGTTGATTGACAGCATCGTTTCAACACAGACCCGCCCTCGCTCGTGAGAGCTGTCAATCATAGTCTGCGCGGACCGGCGCGCTCATTGTTGATATGCTGGAGCACTGTCTATGAGCAGAATGGCGTCTAAGCGATTGTGGTGTTCTGTTCTTGGGTGTAATAACGAACACAGTCATTTTAATGTTCCTAAATCCGAACCGCTGTAGACGCAGTGGCTGAGTTTGTTTTCGAAGGGAATATTCCCCACGAGCAACGTCAATGCTCTCATGTTTGCGCGAATCATTTCACACCAGACTGCTTTATAAACGAGGATCAGTATAAAGCTGGTTTTGCTAAGAAGCTGCTCATGAAAAAACGATCGGTACCAGATATTCGTGTTCCTGCTGAACCTCTAGAACAAGTGAAGTGAGTGTAACGTTTTATTAAACTTTATATTAATATTATATTTATATTAATCTTTGCAAATCGCTAGCTGCACGCTTCACAATTAATGCGTCTAAGGTTTACACTTAGGGTACATTACGGCATGTTTTCTATGTATGGCGTTCTCAATATAATTCATAATCCCACTTTTATACTGAACAACGCGTTATGGTTATTGTGTTACAAACGGTGTACGCACAGAACAGAGAGGCGGAGTCAGCAAAGCTCATTATCATTTAAAGTCATATGCACTGAAACGGCGTGCTGAAAACAGAGCTGTTTTTGACCAGGTAAAATAAGTGTTTTCTTACAATACTAATGAGAATTTTTAATTAAAGTATATTACAAACTTTTAATTTAGACCCTAAAGAATCATACTAGCTTGTACAAAAATGGCATTATATGACCCCTTTAAAATACATTGTTGTTAAGAATAGCCCAATAACCCCAGTGGGTCTATTTCAAGCCTTCTATTTATCATATATTATTTATTTCGGTGATCGGTATCGGCCAATACTGCGTCCAGTGATCATAATCGTCCCCAAAAACCCTGATCGGAGCACCCTTACCACTATACCAAGACTATAATGAGACGTTATGAACACTTTTTGTAATGAGAGTGCACTAAAACTAATATAAGAACTTCCCTGCAGGAAGAACCAGGTGATTCCACCTTAAGCTGGTTTTAGCTGGATTTTCCAATAGGGTTTACAAAGGGAATATTTAAAAAATATTCAATCTTAGACGTACCTTGATCCAGTATGATGAGCTGAGCACTCGACTGCACATTACCAGCGTCATTCTCAGCTAAACACTGATAGAAACCTTCATCTGACTTGACCAGTCCCAGCACCTGCAAGTTCTGCTCCTTCTATAAAGAGGCAAACAAGAACATTGCTGTCAAGTGTCACCTAGAAGAAATGTCCATATGTACTCACTGTTCTGTATCGCAAATGTTCATGACAAAAGGTCAACAGCAGTTCCTTACTCAAGTAAAGCTAGCTGGCAACTTACAATGATCTTGAAATAGTCGCTGGGAATGACGGCATCTCCGTTCTTCACCCATTTGATGGTGGGAGCCGGTGAGCCGGTGACCTCACACTCGAAGATTACATCTGTGGCTTCATGAGCATATACGTTAGCAGGTTTCTTCAGGAACTGTGGGGAAGCTGAGAAGAGAAGCAAAGAAAAATCGAAATTACAGTTTAGTACTATTAATAACTTCGGAAAACAACACAATTTGCTTAGTTTTGACTCTTCTCAACCTCTAAATATCCTATCCCTAAACACCAGGATGTGGCTAAATGTGTAGCCAGAGGAGAACGCAAAACCTCCAAAGGCTTGCCATTAGTAAATGAGGTTATTTGATGTTGGAGAAGATAAACATGACATAGATCATCTCAATAACAAGGTAGTGTGCAGCAGAATGATTCAGGTCTGTCTGCTAGGATGTAATTGGATGGTTGCTCTGTGTTGTGCCTGATTCGCTACCACACAACCACAAGGCAAGCATTTCACATTACACATCACATGCATTACATCACATCCCATCACACAAAACATTACACATATATGCATGATTCATACCCTTAAATCGCACAAAATGCATGTGTGTGTGTATATATATCTTTTTTCTTTTTTTTAACACAGTCATTTTAAACAACAAATGACATATTAAACTGTGTCATTATTTATTCAACAAAAAAAGCCAAAATGGAAAAGCCATGGGTGACAAACTAAATACACCCTATGATTCACTTGCTTGTAGAGACAGTTTTAGCAGCAATAAGTTAAAGAAATCGTTTTCTGTATGACAGTATCAGTCTCTCGCATCGTTCTGGCCCAATCTTTGAGGTTTGTGAGCATCGGTTTATGCACAGTTCTCTTCAACATTTCATTTGGGTTCAGGTCTGGAATATGACTGGGCCATTGCAACAACTTGAGTATGTTCTTTGTCAGCCATTCTGTTGTAGATATGCTGGTGTATGCTTGGGATCAGTGTCCTGTTGCATGACCCAATTTCGGCCAAGCTGTAGCTGTCGGACAGATGGCCTCACATTTAACTCTAGAATACTTTGGTATACAGAGGAGTTCATGGTCGACCCAATGATGACTGAAGGTGCCCAGGTCCTGGAGAGTTTGTGTCCGGTGTTTGTGCTGATATGCTGTGTTTAGTTTTCACCTAACTTGGCGCTGTGCATTATGGTCAAACATCTCTACTTTGGTTTGTCTGTCCAAAGGACATTGCTCCAGAAAGTCTTGAGGTTTGTTCAGAGTTTGTTCTGTTTAGAGAGAAGAAGCTTTCTCTTGGCAACCCTTCCAAACACGCCATACTTGTCCGTTCTTTTTCTAATTGTACTTTTTTATGAACTTTAACATTAAACATTAGGCCTGTAGAGTCTGAATTGTAGTTCTGTGTTTTTGCGATTTCTCCGAGCATTGCACGGTCTGACCTTGGGGTGAATTTGCTGGGATGTCCACTTCTGGGAAGATTGGCAACTGTCTTGAATGTTTTCCACTTTTGAATAATCTTCCTCACTGTAGAACAATGCGATTCAAATTGTTTGCAAATGGCCGTATAACCCTTCTCAGATTGATGGCGGCAACAATTGCTTCTCTAAGATCATTGCCGATGTCTTTCCTCCTTGGCATTGAGTTTTAACACACACCTGAATGCTCTAGACCAGCAAACTGCCCAAACTTCTGCTTATTTAGAGCTGATCACACTTGCTGATGATCAATTTATCAAAGACATTTGATTAGCAGCGCCTGACTGGTACTTACCCTCTTAATTTTTATGGAAGACGTAGGGGTGTACTTAACTTGTCACGCATGGCTTTTCCATTTTGGCCTAGCTTTTGTTAAATAAATAATGACACAGTGTAATAGCTAGGTCATGTGTTATTGTTCATCGGAGGTTGTATTTACCTCATTTTAAGACCTGCCGAGGACCAGATGAATTTTCATTATGTCCTGACACATATTGCCAATATGTCCCCATCCTTTTGTTGTTTTTGTTATTCTTGATCGCATAAATACCGTATATCAGTAAAACAGACCACGAAAAATGTTTATAATAATACAGCATTGAATGTAAGCGAACGGGGGGGTCCACAATGAGCAAAGGGGAAAAATAGCAAATAAAGATTATGAATTTTCATGAAAATAAATATTTTTGTGATTGTCAGTATCCATTCTCAAAATCACCATCCAAAGCTAGAATGGCTACATAAAGCTAAGCTGAGCTAGAATGCAGATTTTTGGATGTAAAATATCTGGATCTAGCATGTGTAAGATAAGTAAGGTAATGTGATGAATGGCTGAGAGTTTGTGCTCCTGCAGTTTGCTGAGGTCTGCACACACAACCTGCTGAAAAACACTTGTCACACACTGCTGGGTTCCTGCTCAAGCCAGCTCCGCACGGGACAGATGGTTCATGTTTCAATCCCTCAGTATATCTCAAGCCCAGGAGCACATACACAGGGAAGCACTGTACAAATGTTACAAATATACAGATGTGTGATTGTACAAACATTTGCATTATTACTGAACAACAACAGAACCACCCTAAGCCAGTTTTCATATTAAAGTCAACACGAAACAGAATTCAAAACCTATTTGACTTCCTTAAGCTGATGTACTAGTGTGAAAAACGATACAGCAAGACATGATTTTGCTATCAGGAATTGTGAAAAGTGAGCATTTTCAACCAAAATGGAGTCAGACCTGATCGCTCTTTTGCAGTTGGTTGTGGAGGACTGTTCACGTTGCATTAACGTTCACCAGAATACATTTTCTGCATTAACTATTGTCAAGATTTTACAAATGTGTCCTAAAACCATGTTTAAAAAGCTTTTATTTGATTAACATTATTTTACACTTTCACGTATCTTAGGTTATGCCAATCCAAGTCATTTCAGAGAAATAGCAGGTTGATTAATGAAGATATTCTTTTGAAATAATGTGTACTAGTGATTCATGCACAATAACACTAGGAGGGATGCACCGATATGAAAATTTTGGCCGATACGATAACCGATAATTCTTTATATTTGAAAGCCGATAACCGATATAATGGCCGATAAATCGAAATCCAAATTTTTATATATAATTTTTGAGTGCCTGATTTCAAAAACAAAATGTCCCGATCACACAATTATGATAAAGTTATGTATCCTATATGACAGACTTGCATGTTTGCACTTTATTGTATTTTCCTGAAGTGATTCCAATCATATTTAAAGCAATTCATAAACCATCATGGCGAACAGTGCGCATCTGAAGTGTCTCAGCTGAAGAAAATAATACATTACTTATCGGCTTTAATGTAACGGCCTAATTTTCTTATCGGGCCGATAACGATAACGTTAAAAATAAACATATATCGGTCGATACCGATATGGTGGCCGATATTTCGTGCATCCCAACTAGGAGCATGTATTAAGAAAGTAAATAATTGTGATTTGATGTTGACTTTAAGAAATAATTGCGAGGAAAGTGTGCTGAGACAACAAAAGAAAAGCTAAAGATAAAGCCAGAGCATTTGTTTCATGGTCACAGACCGGTTACGTTCCCTATACGTTCTACATGGAGATTATAGTGATGATAAAACCATCTCAAATGACCACACAGCTCTTATCACTGCCTCACTTGCATTCATGAGCATGTCTCAGGTTTCCCGCTGTATTACAGACAATGTCAAAGCTCAACACACACTCCTGTTTCCAATCATCTACCCTGAATTTCAGAGTAGGCTGAGAAATAACAGCAGCCTATACTCGCTTATGTTCTGTGTATCACAGAAAAGACAGTCATCAAAGTTTAATAAGATTCTGGGCATTTCACCTACAGTATAACAAACACATAGAGAGCAGAGGTTCCCGGATCAATCTGCATGTTGACTAGTTACGCATGCTTGACATTTAAAATATGAGCAAACAAGACATGAGCGTTTTATTTCACATTTGAAAGAGGAACACAAGAATATTCGGGATTCAATGACTGCCCTATCAATAGAATTATGCTGATTACCACAGAAAATATTTATGATTTGTTAAGACAAACACACACAGTTACAATAACTTGCAATGGGAGTAAACAAGACCAGGATTCCAGAGGGATTGCAAGCAGAAGTGTGAATCTCATGCTTGTGTTAAAGCATGAATTATTCAGCAAAAACTACTGTTCTAGGCAAACTAACGTCTGGTTGTGTGTTTCCGAAGTAATTCCTGTGAGGGAACATGATACCTTTCTGGTTACTATTATGCAAAACTTATCAAGTTTACTGGCTTGACGTGTCACTGAAGTTGAAAGATTGAAAGATTTAGATCTATAAATATTACACCGTTTATTCAGCAATTATAACTCATGTCTACATGCATCGTGTCTTGTGGCTATACATGTATTTTTGCTTTAATGTTTTCCGATACATGTTAATTTAAATTAAATGAAAATGTAGTAAATTTAAATGAACTGCAATTAGTTGAACTTGACATGTTAAGTAGGACTTAAGTACATCCTTAAATTCTGTTGTCTTTAAAATACGGTTAAAGTACATTGTTGAATGTACCAACAAACATTTATGGTAAACTAAAATATATATATTTTCAATTACATTTTTGTAATAATGAAGTTAAAATATATATCAACTAAGTGTATTATCAAAGAATACTCAAATTATAATCAAGTACTTTAAATGTGCTTTTGAGTGTCAGTCAACACATCAAAGTAAGTGTACTTCTTTAAAGCACAACAAAAGATCATTAAATCAAGATTTTTATAATAATTGGACTGTTGCGCAAAACTTTAAACTTAAAAAAAACTTACATTTAAATCATCATTTTGATCCTGGTTTTAATTTACATTTAGGATAGATTAACTTTAATCCAGCTGTTCCATAATCTCAGTTTGGGATTAACTTTAAATTTACAAGTGAGGAGGTTAATTTTTTTTTTTTTTTTTTTACACAATAACGAAGAATAACGAATCCATCATGGCGGAAAAAAAATACTTAGATGAAGGTTTTAATCACAGGTTATATTTTTAATCCCTGATTTGTAAATCCAAGTGGAGCAAAACAGCTGAAACTAAAATAAAAACTAGATCCTTGATTAGCTCTAAACTTATTTCACGTCTTAATTTGATCACTAACATGGACTTGATGGACTTAAAATGTATTTTAAAGTAAAACTTAATTACTCTACTCAAGAGACCGTCATGAAAGTGTACTCTCTTTAAGAACACTTAAGTGGCCTTTTATTTAATTAATATTGTATTATCTGCAAGTACCGTTTTAACATTTTTTTTTTTAATATGCACATTCTTAAAGTGCACAATTAAGCACACTTCTTTTTCACAAGGGATCATCCATTGAAATCCTGAACTAGATTCCTAATTAGGACACTGAAGCAGAACCAAATTTCTTCCCAATTTTTGTCATATCATTCACACCAAAAATGCATTGCAACAACACACAATGATCAGCAAACCGCCCACGTGAAAAGAAGAACCGAGAGAGTGCTTGACACTCGCTTGGATCCTGGGAGGAGCTCGCTTTGAGTTTGGCATTGCACCTCTTCTGTGAGCCGTTGGATTTACTATACTATCGCTCCAACAAAAAACCTCTCCCACCCACAAAGGCCAAAGTAAGGGCCTGAAAGTAGGGGCCGGCTTCCCTCCCGGTATCTTTCCTCTTTTCATCTCGTCACAGTGTAGGATCAATTCTCAGCAGACAGACAGATGGCTAAAGCTCATTACACACCACATATCTGCATGAAATCTACAGTCCAGATTCTATTCGATTTGTAATTTTACACCTGTCTGAACAGTCCCTTTCATCATCACACAATCAAATATCATGCACTTTAATAGAAGTGCTATTACAGAGAATCATACATGTGTTTCTGCAAACATGTCTGAAGTGTGATCAGACCGTGCAATCGATTTACAGAAGAAAATGCAACACTTCCTCTGTACAGCACTAGAGGAAAGAGCTTACAGTGTGACATGACGATCAAGTCACTTTTATTTATATAGCGCTTTTTACAATACAGATTGTTTCAAAGCAGCTTTACAGTGATAACAGGAAAATAATGCAACAACATTTGTTTCCAGAAGAAAATAGCGTCACAGTCCAGCTTAAAGGGTTAGTTCACCCAAAAATGAAAATGATGTCATTAATGACTCTCCCTCATGTCGTCTCAAGCCCGTAAGACCTCCGTTCATCTTCAGAACACAGATTAAGATATTTTAGATATATTTTAGACACACGTCAGCGGCGGCACTGAACGCGGATCCACAACAGAACCGGAAGACAATACAATGCTGAATAAAGTCGTAGTTTTTGATATTTTTGGACCAAAATGTATTTTCGATGCTTCAAAACATTCTAACTAACCCACTGATGTCACATGGACTACTTTGATGATGTCTTTATTTCCTTTCTGGACAAGGACAGTATACCGTACATACATTTACAATGGAGGGACAGAAAGCTCTCGGACTAAATCTAAAATATCTTAAAGGGCGAGTCATTAATGACATCATTTTCATTTTTGGGTGAACTAACCCTTTGAAGGAGAACTCCGGTCAATTTTAACATTGAGCTCATTTTTTTGTAAATTTGGAGTGCTGTCAGTACAGACAAAAACGACAAAAATCGGTGTTGCCTACACCGTGTTATCCTCTTTTTTAAATTCGTACCCTGTTGACTTCAATGGGGCAAGTTCTAAACCTGATTTTAGCCTCTTAACAACCTTAATGTGACATTACAAGTGCACAGCCATGTGAGTGGTGTTATTAAGAGTGACCACGGTGAATCTGACTGCAGTAGATGTGCAAGATATGAATAAAAATTATGTTAATTTAGCCAGCTCACATACCTGTATTTACTTCCTGTTTTCGTTCGAAGTCCACAGTAGTCGATTGTCGAGTTCGCGCGCGCGATCATTAGTTACCAATGATCGCCCGCGCGAACTCGAACTATGTGAGCTGGCTGAATTAACATCATTTTTATTAATATCTTGCACATCTACTGCAGTCAGATTCACCGTGGTCACTCTTAATAACACCACTCACATGGCTGTGCACTTGTAATGACACATTAAGGTTGTTAAGAGGCTAAAATCAGGTTTAGAACTTGCCCCATTGAAGTCAACAGGGTGCGAATTTTAAAAAGAGGATAACACGGTGTAGGCAACACCGATTTTTGTCGTTTTTGTCTGTACTGACAGCACTCCAAATGTACAAAAAAATGAGCTCAATGTTAAAATTGACCGGAGTTCTCCTTTAAGTAAGCTCAGTGATGGGTAATTTTTGAGGTAAAAAAGTGATTCATTTAGTTCTTTTTTATATATTTGAGTTCTTTATAAGTGAGGTTTAAGCTTACCTCTCAGCGTGAGCTCAGCCTGGGCCTCGATGGATCCGTTGACGTTGTCTGCCAGACAGTTGTACACACCGGCGTCTTCCTCGGTGAGATTGAAGATCTGCAGACTGCCTCCGCCGAGCACCTCGAAGCGGCCCGTGCTGTGAAGAAGAAAACACGCTGTCAATTCTCTCCCTTCAGACAGTTAAATGTATACTTAGCCCAACACTGATTCAATAACTGCAGTATAAATGTGCTTTCTCACATGCAACAAAATGGAATATATCTTGCAAAGGGAGCGTGCTAAGAGAAAAGGCAGCATCACAATTGTGTGGTTTAGCGGTTAAAGGTCAGGCTTTGTTATCAGAAGGTCTCTGCTTTGAACCAGGGGGAAAACAATGAAGCGGAGGTCAGCATTGAGCCCTTGAGCAAGACCCTTAACCCCAGGACGCTTCCGGAGGATCGTCCAGCTAATAATTACACTGCATGTTGCTTTGGATCAAAGGGACTCTTGTCTAACAAGGTAGTGATAGGATGAGCTTTATCTTCACAAAAATATTGTTAGTACACCTTAGAAGGCCAAAGTGTGTGTGTGTGTATCTATCTATCTATCTATCTATCTATCTATCTATCTATCTATCTATCTATCTATCTATCTATTTATCATCCCCTTTACCAATAGTCTGTCTGAATTCATTGAATTACTTTATTTATTGACAGGTTTTCAACCCTGTTACCAATAGTTGTCTGAATACAAAAGGCATGCCCGAATATATTTATTTACTATTTTCATCCCTGTTACCAGATGTTGTCTGAATACAAAACATTTCTGAATTTTCTTTAATATTTTTCATCCCCGTAACCAAAAGTTGTTTGAATACAAAAGATATTTCTGAATATATTTACAAAAAAATGTCATCCCTGATACTAGGGGTGGGCGGTATGACCAAAATTCTATTTCACGGTATGACTCATTTTATTTCACGGTAACGATATATTTCACGATGTAGATATTTATATATGTAGTTATTCTCGAAAAATCGACAAAAAGGGCTTTGTATATTAAATAAACCCAAATACTTTAGAAATGAAAAGTACTTCACATTGTTTTCTTTTTCTCTTATTTGGTAAATTATTTATTTGGTAAATTATTTATTTGGTAAATTATTTAGATAGCTAAATATAAACAAAACACACTCATCAACTTTTAGATGAACTGCCCCCAACTGATTGATATTAAATACAACTCATAGGTGCAATTAAACTTTAAATAAAGTGTTTCTGAATCATTTTTCAATCTCATGTTATGCTTTACTTCATCAATCAGTTTATAATATCTGAATATTTTATATTGAACTATTCTATTCATGATAAATTAGTTACTTCCTTTTAATTTTGTAGGATAGTAATACTACTTGTTTAAATGTGTTCCCCGGTACATTTTTGCCATGTCTGCTTAGGCTACACTGCGTTTTTAAGCGGCTTGTTTAGCTCTTTTTGTGATATCTGGCAACCCGTCACCCTGCGCTTTAATCAATAGAAGTTCAGAAGTGACTAGAAGGAGAGCAGCAGTTTGAAAACCGAACAGCAGCTACTGTTAGTGTTGGCAAAGTAGCCTAGTTTAAATTATACGCACCTGTAACTGCGTCATTATTTGACCATAGCCCGCCCGGTGAACACCGCGCTCCCTCAGTGCGTGCACGCGCGCGTCTTCTGCATCAGTAAAATGCGATCGGTTAATCTCGAGTGTCAAATTGTAATCACGTATCGAATCAAAAGAAAGATTTTATCAGCTGGTTCGGTGGCCAATTGTTTGGAGTTAGAAATATATAACTCGCGATGCATATTTAGTAATTTTGCCTCAGATAGGCTACAGGATTATACATTCCCTTTAACAAGCAGGTTGTTCATTACCACGGGCGGCAAGCTGTTTGCGTGTTTAAAAACTATACATAAGAGACGGAAAGATGCAGATAACTATACATTATTTAAGGTTATTTCTATTCGTTACGATATTGATAACTGTTGTTGTCCAGCTTTCCCCGTTGCGAGCGTGCATGCACTAATCTAGCCTGGGTGCTGCACTGCTGCTCTAGTGACTGCTGCGCCTTTCCCCCCGAAAATATCACGTTAACAACAACAACCCTTTAGAAAATGTAATTCCTTTGTGGATCCTCTTGATCTGCTTTCTCCGTGTTTCTTTTTACAATTCTCAGTGTTTCAGTCGCACATTGCACGCGAGTTAACCACGCCCACTTATTTGCATTTCGCGGTATACACGGAATAAAAAAATCTGTTACGGTTGACATTTTCTATACCGCGGTAACGATATATACCGTCATACCGCCCAGCCCTACCTGATACCATAGTTGTCTGAATACAAAAGGCATTTCTGAATTTATTTATTTACTATTTTTCATCCCTGTTACCAATAGTGGTATGAATGTATGACAAATCTGAATTTATTTACTATTTTTCATCCCTGTTACTAAAAGTTGTCTGAACACAAACGGTATTTACCATTTTTACTAACGGTATTTACTATTTTTTCATCCCTGTTACCAGAAGTTGTCTGAATACAAAATACATGTCTGAATATATACACACTTTTTCATCCCTGTTACCAAAAACTGCCTGAATACAAAATACATGGGTGAATACAATTTAAAACCATGTGTGCTTTCTAGTAATAACATTAAACTAAGAAAAAAAATATTTTACAAATATATTACAATTCATTAAAAATGGGTAACAGGGTTTCTTACAATATCCTGGATGTTTAAATGGCTGTGCTTGATGAATGCACACCATGGGTAAAAATTGATAAAATGATTTCTGCAATGATTTTTTTGCCCTACTGACAAACTAATCATCATTCAGTTGTGGAGTTGAGTGAATTTCCGACACAGGGAACATGCTGTGATGCTGTGCAAGGCATCAATAGTTTAGAGAAAAGAAGAGAGCGGCCACAGTAAGAGGAAGAGGAGCCGACTGCTCTCTGGCCCAGAAAACACAAGAAAACCAAGAAAATCTGCACTCAACCTCATCTGTCAGACATCGACTGGCATTAAACACCAGCACATTAATACCAGCATTCTCACACTGACTATTTTTATTTCTCTGTCTGTCTCAGCTGTGAAGTAACCAGATCCATGTGTTGCATTCAAACTTAAACTCTGCTTGTATTATTTTACTTACATTTTTGGGATTTAAAAAACAAAAACAAAAAAAAAATCAGTGGAATTCTAAGGAACGGATTTAAACAGTTAAATCAACAGAGATGAGAGTACAATAAAGGCCTCATACAATTAGACAAAATATATAATAAATGAACATCTAAAGAAGAGCAAGTCATTCCTAAACCAATGTAAGTACCAAAATATCTATAAATTTAGAGCGTGGTTCAACAAACGCAACAGTTCTCATACGGCTAACTGTCCAAAACACACGCCAGACCGCAGGACTTGCAGAAGAGAGAGAAACTCAAAAGTCTTGAGCTCAATGAAACTCCACCCTACCTCAAGCATAACACACACCTCAACCCAAGGGAAAACCAGCAGGTCTCATGAAGGGGGTCTTTGTCCGTTTGGGCTAAAGAACACGCAGTGAAACACGTAGACCCAATGAGGAGCTTTTCCACAGAAGACACGCTTCATTCTTCATGTTTTCCTTTCATGGACTGTGACGTTATTACTCGTACGCTCCTTCAAGAGTGTGAATGCTGAAGCTCCACACATCAGTGCCTCTCAGCTGCAAGTGTCTTATGATCTCCGCATGTGTATCTATAGTCAACGGCCTTCGAAACTGTAATGTGAGCGAGACACAGGCTTGCATTTGATCCTTTTGCAAGATCCTTTTGCATTTGTCAACATGTTATTTTACTTGATTTCATCTGAAAGACTCACTTAGACTCCTTGGAACTGGATCAGATGAATAAATTAGACAAGACAAGTAGTATTTTCAATGGCTAAAAACAAAAAGGACAAAATAAGACGATATAAGACCAAAATTCTTATCTTAATACAAGTAAATAATCATAATCTATTTTATTGATTTGACGGCATCAACCATTCAGCCCTATTACCAAATTTATTGTAAACTATAAATTACCTTGTTGCCAAAAGTTGTCTGAATACACATCACAATACAATTGAATACAAGTTAAAATCATGTGCGCTTTTTAGTAATAAACATTAAATAAAGAAAAAAATAACTATATTACAAAAAAAAAAAAAGGCTAACAGGGTTACAATAACCTTGGTGACAGGGTTGAATGGCTGTGCTTCATGAATGCACACCATCATTTGTGTAAAAATTGATAAAATTATTTTCTTTTGCCCTATTGATGAACTAAAAATGGCTTATTTTTGTTAATATAAGTAAATATGATTTTTGCATGTGTCTCTAAAGCTAATATAAGGGAGACACAGGCTTGGTGACTTGGTTTTACCGAAAAGGTCCTTTGTAGTGTTTTGCATTTGTCAGCATTTGATTTCACTTGATTAAATCTGATAGACTCAGTTATACTTGGAGCTGGATCAGACAAGACAAATAAGACGATATAAAATATTTAATATTTAAATAAAATAAAAAAATATATTAAAAAATGGCAAACAGGGTTTCTTACAATAACCATGGTAACAGACTATTCTATTTTATTGATTTTCTAATCTATTTTATTGATTTAACACAAAATGTAGTGGCGATGGCATCAACCATTCAGCCCTGTTACCAAATCTATTGTAAATTACAACAAATTAACTGCAAAATTAAAAAATTTCACCTAAATAGCTAAAGAAATCCCTATTTAGGCGCATTTTTATTTTATTTTCTTACTAAAAAATACTTTTTAATTGTATGTATTGCTAGAAAATAACAAAATCACACTAACCAGTGGTATTCAGACATACCCATTTTTTTGTAAACAAACACACGCAAGCACACACACACACACCTGAGGTCGGTGAATAATACTTTCTAAAGTTTAGGCATCTCCTCTCCTTCACTTACCATTTGTTAAAATATCAAGGGTTTCAAGTCCAAATCTGCACCCTATACAGATAATATTAATTTTTTAACAAGTGAGCCGTCTCCTCCCCTGAACAGTGATCCTTAAAATTCCTCGACTTGTGTAAGTTGGACACATTTCCTTCATTCAGGACCGTCGGTGCATCAGGCGTGTTGAGGGAGCAGTAATGCTTTGGTTCTAGCGTGGAGTCGCCTCAAATAACCCAGAACTAATGCGTTCAACGACTGCAGTTTAACAGCTAACAGGCTAACGGCTAGCGCTACATATCCAGTGCGCTGCTCTGAGGCCAAACTGCTGGCATCCGTCAACAGAAACCCAACACCAAACTACCGGTGGCGTTGACCCAACCTGCCCCAGAGCAGCCAGCCTGTGATTGATGCCGTCATGAGATACAAGCGAGCGAGATGAAAGCCTGCCTTGTCAACAGCTCAGAAGGTTCTGGCATGGTTTCCATCCTTAACTGTTCAGCTCTATGACTGTGACTCCAAACAGAGCAGATACTAAAGCTGTGCCAAGCCTTGAATGAGGGAGTGACACTATTCCCTCTGATGCCACCAGCAAGAGTCCTGTGTTATCCTACTGGAAAATCCAGTTAAAACCAGATGGTTTCCACCCTCATAAAGTCAAAAACGGCAAAAACTTGATATTATATAAATTTCATAATCATTAGTTAACAAACAAGTATTTATTACTTCAATTAGCTCATTGTTTCTGCCTTAAATTATTACATTGTTTAAATTAATACATTTTTAGCTAAATGTGATTTTGGATATGTACATTTCTGAAATAGCCTACATAACTTAGTCTTCTAAGACAGATATCTCTGATAACAGATCACCATAAATTGTAATGTGGACTCTTGTAATGCATTTTCTGTAAAGCTGCTTTGAAACAGTGTAGGCCTATATTGTGAAAAGGGCTAAACAAATAAATGTGAATTGAATAATGAAGTTTTTTTTTATTAAATTCTTGAAAAGAAAACCTTATTTATTAGCATGCCTTCAAATTTTATCCTTATTTCATGGAAGAAAAAAAATGAGTCTGAACAAACATATCATGAGTCATAAATAAACTATCTTGATCTTGACTTCAATGTATTCTGAAAAACTTCCTCTTCAGCCTAAAAAGATTATTTATCATTTATTCATGGTTGTGTGGCACCTTCAATGATACAAACAAATAGATTAAGTTTATCTTTATAAAGGTTAA
This sequence comes from Rhinichthys klamathensis goyatoka, assembly GCF_029890125.1. Lineage (NCBI taxonomy): Eukaryota > Metazoa > Chordata > Actinopteri > Cypriniformes > Leuciscidae > Rhinichthys > Rhinichthys klamathensis. The sequence continues at coordinate 209,810 of NW_026606871.1, forward strand.
TTATTAATGCTTATTAATATTTAAAACACCTTTGTCCGCCAAGGCAAAGTCATATGAAGTGAAACAACAATAAAAAAAAAAATTGTAATAATAAATTACTGAAAAGACCCTTGCCTCAAAAGACCTCATGACTCAATACGTTTTTAAAAATATCACATCATTTTCCCTTCTGTATTACAAAGCAATGTAAGATCAGATATAATACAATATTATAAATGTAAAAACAATGATATTTGTTAATGAATGGATTGATCCTTGATCTGGGGCCGGTTTCACAAAGCTATTTTAGACCGGTCTATAGTGTTAGACAAGTCTAATATTTGCTCATAGACTAGTCTAATCCAAGTTACTGTTTCACAAAAAGAAAGACGGACTTAATTTAGACCAAAAAAATTAGACACCTTACCTCCAGGCTAACTCAGGTCTAAGACTCTTTTACCTTGGCAACCAGCCGTAATAATCAGTTACATTACAAACAAAAATGGCCCTTACCATATATATTCATCACCATTTCATCGGTGTCTTTAAGTTTCTTTTGGGGTCCTCCTCCTCCCGTTTTTGGATATTTCCTCTTAAATATTTCTTTTTTGGCATCTTGTACCATGTTTTTGTATCTTTTCTGTACGTCTTTAACGCTCCGCTCAACGGTCGGATTAACGCTGTCGTAGCAATCTTTTTCCAAATTAAACATTTTTCTTCTTGTTACTAGCCTGGTTAAAACCAGACCATTCTCAGTTGTAACTGAGTTATGGTCTGGCAAAGCGTCATAGACAAATCATTTCCAGAGGGGCGTCACCAACGGACGTCGCGGATAGACCTAAACCCAATCAGAGCGATGAAGGAGATGACGTATGCAGAGCGGCGGAGAAACATCTCCGAGTGTTGTTCTTTGCTCGGTTTTTAACAAAAAGGAAACGTTCAAATGGCTTAAAACAGACGCGATAGCTGATCCGAACGAGTGATGTTCGACGGCGGCATCCATCTTTGTAATGTAGGCTACAAAATCTGCTTCAAAATCTCAGCGCTGTCGTCATCGTGTAAAGCCCGCCCCAACGTTTCTGATTGGTGCCTCGATTTCGACGGATTGGAAATGGGTTTGAATGAGCTCTTTGCCAGACTAACTTTCAGAGCAAATCTAAATTTGCCGGAAGTTGTCTGGGTTTTCCCAGGCTATCTTGTTACTGCATTCTCCGCTAAATTTCCCAAGTAAAATGTCCTTGTGACTGTTGTACTCCTCCAACAAAGACATATTTTCCGCTGGGGTAAACTAAGCGGTTGAATGCGCTTACTCGATCCGCCATGTTTTTTGTTTTGAAAAGTGTCTTATTTTACCCAGAATGCATTGCAGTGTAGTCCTACTTAAGATAGTCGGAGTCTTAAGTGCTTTGTGCAACGGTCTGATTTAGATGTCTAACTGAAGTCTGACTATCTACTATATCTAAGCCTATCTATATTTGTGAAACCGGCCCCTGGTCTACCAGCCTGGCCGACTGCTGTTCTCAAAATACCCAACAAATAGTCAATTCTATCTAAAACCATCAAACTAGACCGGTCTGACCAGCTCGGAGAGCAGCTAAGCTAACAACTTCAGTTGTTTTACAGCAGGGTAGTTGGTTTAGATGGCTGATCAGCTGGACAACCAGCCAAGATTAACCTAGCAGACCATCTTGGTCAAGCTTTTTAACAGCCTAAGCAGGAATGACCTGTTTTTAATGCACACTTTCCCTTCAGACACACACAGCTCATATCTCAGTCACTGTAAGTTTCCGAAACCACACATGAAAACCCACAACACACGGTAGACACGCGTTAGTCTCTCTCACACTGTATTACGTGACAGACGACTAGTTGTCCAGTCCGGTTGCGTTCACATAGCAAAGGGTTTCCGTGTGTGAAATAAGTGATAAGAAATATGTGTGTGAGTTCGGTTGTAGAATGTAGTGTCACTCCCGTAAATGAACAAACTGTGTGTGAACGCTTCCATATTAAGGACTCGAGTACAGGACTGTCAACCGTATTCTTCTGCTGTGTGAATGTGGCATTCAAAGAAGAACAAATATTTCACAGCAAGAACACATATGATGTAATGTCATATTATTTTCTAAACCTGAATATTATGTTCTATCTTTGTCCAGTTTAACATATGCCGCTCTTTTATTGGACTGAGCCTCGAACGGAAAAATTAGTGTATGGCCCCGTTTACATCTGGTATTAAGAAGCGTTGTAGTCGATCGGATCATAAATGGACGACTGTAAATACAGGTGTAAACGTTTTGTCTAAAGAGTTTTGAGCTTGTCCAATTTCGACCTCTTCGTGGAAATCGCATTCGACCGGATCGCTTTCGTAGTGTAAACGCTCATATGGTCGAATGTGTTCAAACCGCCACAAAAGACCGTCTTCTCTTCGTCTACTGATCTAATGCGTAGTGATGGGGACGAGACCGCCTATGCCGAGTCCGAGTCAAGACCGAGTCTTTGAAGGGTCGAGTCCGAGTCGAGACCGAGTCCGTTGGTTTTCAAATACAGTCGAGTCCGAGTCAAGACCGAGTCTTTGAGGAAGCAAGTCTGAGTCGAGATTTTGTCTCGACATGTCAGTTTTGATATTCATGATTTAATATCAGCCCAGTTAATAATCAACAGTTAGGCCTACAGACTAAGCTAGATTGGGAATTGTTTAGAGGAGCAGTCTTAACTAGTGATGGGGACGAGACCGCCTATGCCGAGTCCGAGTCAAGACCGAGTCTTTGAAGGATCGAGTCCGAGTCGAGACCGAGTCTTTGAAGGATCGAGTCCGAGTCGAGACCGAGTCTTTGAAGGAACAAGTCCGAGACGAGTCCGAGAAAGCAGAAATCGGTCTCGAGACCGGTCTCGTCGAGTACTACATCACTACTAATGCGTGAACATTATGGGAAGCGCTCGAGCCAGACGGGATTTAAACTGTCGGCTGAAGACCCAAGTTTGGTTTAAAGAGGAAAAACATACCAAACACAATGTCCTCTCACCATTCCTGATCTCTAACACACACTCACAGCGTTCGTCTGGTCTTGCGTCTGTCAGAGCAGAAACTAAAGCTGATGCTCTCTGTGTGTTTTTCCGTCGTCTCTGGTCGCGTTCATGTAAATTGAGTGAGCTTATTTTGTCCATTAGATCAAAAGATCTGAAAAAAACCCTACATTTACCCACACATAGATTCTCTCCTCAAAGAAATCAGGACACAAGTGGACAAAAGAGACACGGGAATGTGTCTCCCTCGTCTACTTATGATCCAATCGACCAAAATGCATCTTAAAACTAATAATAGGTGTAAACAGTGCCTAAAATCAATATGAAGAGCTTCATCTTTACAATGAGTTGGAGAGTGTGTTTTTCCCAGCTGGGCTGAGATGGACTATCATCATACCTTTCTTTATTTGTTTCACAGGTGCTTCCAATGGTTAACCGATATTTTTGATTAGCACATTACTATAAGCCCAAAGCCACAGCCTGCGTAACATGCGCACATTAGAGGTCTGAATGAACTGGGGTTAGCCATGTGTCATTAGCTGTTCAGTGAAAGGAGAAGCCACAGTCATTCTCTAAAAAGACAGGACACGATGGAAAAAAGGGACAGAGAGAGAACAAGAGGGAGGCACAAAATTCATAGTTTCCAATGACAAACGGCTGCTGGACATCTGGCTAAATAAATCCTGCTATAGTGATGCATGGCTTGTACAACAGCGTTAATGTCCTGCCAAACAATAAAACAGACATCCAGCAAAATGCATTCCAACCCTTCACTTTTCATATTTAGAAAAGTCATAAATTATGTAGTGTAGTTTTAGCTTCGGACGGCCCACCCACGGACCATTCAGGGAACATCTGATGCATATTACACGCAGAAAACAGCAAGCTCCAGTCTGTTTACTGTCCTGCAAACACTACACTACACTGTAAAAAATAAAACATAATTTTTACAGTAAAATACAGGCAGCTGTGGTTTGTGCCAGAACTTTACCGTCAAAAATACAGTAGCAACGTTATTGGTTTTACAGACTTAACTTAAAATTTACAGTAATAAACCGTATTTCATTATCTGATATAATGTTAATTTACCAACCTATTGAAGTATTAATATCTGTTTGGTACCATTGAAATACACTGACAACCAACAATCACAGCAGAGATGAGTCACATGATCAATCAAAGCTCATCATATATATATTTTATATATGATATACTAATATATAGAAGCTGCACAGTGTCATTCGCACAAACAAACACCATCATGGTAATACACATGAAATTAAAAAAATGCAATAAACACTAATTTAACAACATTACATGTAACATAAACATAACATGTACATAACTGATTAGAAAAAAACTAAGAAAACTATGAAGAAACATAGTTATTTCAACAAAAATACATCAAATGTGAAGTGTCACGCAGGGAATTGTGGGAATGTCAATTTACGGGTTTTCACTGTAAATTATACAATGAGTTGTTCTTTTTCACTCTCAAAAACTGTAAATTTAACGGTATTTTACAGTAAAATGACATTAAATGTACCATTAGATCTATCACAGTTATTTACCGTTTATAGTAAGGAAACCTTCTGTTAACCAATTAACAGTTTTGCACTGTAGCATTTTTACCGTTTTATTTTTACCGTTAAAATCACGATAATTTTTTACAGTGTATAAAGTCCTATATGTTTCTATAAAATATGTTTCCCAATCTGGGGTTTGTGATCTGATTTTTAATTACATCATAAAAATGTGAAATGAAAAGAATCAAAATAAAAAACACTACTTTTTAGTAAACACATACTAAAAATCAGTGTTGTGTACTCGAGACTCGGACTCGGTCTCGAGACCATATTTTAATGGTCTCGGTCTTTTTACCCTCTATGGTCTCGGTCTCGACTCGGACTCGACTCTCTTTGGTCTCGGTCTCGACTCGGACTCGACTCTCTTTGGTCTCGGTCTCGACTCGGACTCAACCCTCTATGGTCTCGGTCTCGACTCGGACTCAACCCTCTTTGGTCTCGGTCTCGACTCGGACTCAACCCTCTATGGTCTCGGTCTCGACTCGGACTCCACTCTCTTTGGTCTCGGTCTCGACTCGGACTCAACCCTCTATGGTCTCGGTCTCAACTCGGACTCAACCCTCTATGGTCTCGGTCTCGACTCAGACTCGACTCTCTTTGGTCTCGATCTCGACTCGGACTCAACCCTCTATGGTCTCGGTCTCGACTTGGACTCGACTCTCTTTGGCCTCGGTCTCGACTCGGACTCAACCCTCTATGGTCTCGGTCTCGACTCGGACTCGACTCTCTTTGGTCTCGGTCTCGACTCGACTCTCTTTGGTCTCGGTCTCGACTCGGACTCAACCCTCTATGGTCTCGGTCTCGACTCGGACTCGACTCTCTTTGGTCTCGGTCTCGACTCGGACTCGACTCTCTTTGGTCTCGGTCTCGACTCGACTCTCTTTGGTCTCGGTCTCGACTCGGACTCGACACTCTTTGGTCTCGGTCTCGACTCGGACTCAACCCTCTATGGTCTCGGTCTCGACTCGGACTCGACTCTCTTTGGTCTCGGTCTCGACTCGGACTCGACTCTCTTTGGTCTCGGTCTCGACTCGGACTCGACTCTCTTTGGTCTCGGTCTCGACTCGGACTCGACTCTCTTTGGTCTCGGTCTCGACTCGGACTCGACTCTCTTTGGTCTCGGTCTCGACTCGGACTCAACCCTCTATGGTCTCGGTCTCGACTCGGACTCGAGTGAGGTGTTCTCGACTACAACACTGCTAAAAAAGATTAATAATAATTAATTTGCTTACCAGCAACTCATGTGACCATCAAATAACTGCCAACATGCAAATATCTTGTTAAATTACTGAACTATAACGACTATATAATGAACTAGAATTTAAAAACATAGTCATCATCACATCACAGATGATGTGTTTGAAATAGAGCAAAGAAGTAAAAAGCGAAGTGGTTGGTGACTTTCCATCAATCAGACGGGCCAGAATAAGCTTTAACATTGACTAGATCTTATGCTTAAAGGGCAAGAGTCTGGAAACACAAGACTATAAATGACATTACTTGGTATCCAAACAATAATATCTAATTCTATTATATAAATGGCTTTCCTGTACTCTCTCTCTTCATCTCTATGTGCCAGTCTTCAGTATTTATACTTCAGTGAATCCAGCCTGTTGTTACACTCCCACTAAGAAGCCCGAGCATCTCCTCAAACCTGCCATTATCTCTCTCAGCTCTCGGCCCAGTGACTCCTCATGCCGAGAAGATCTCATCCTGAGAGATGGGAACGCTGCTAGTGCCAGGGAATCAGAGCCGTTGGAACAACTCCACGCTCAATAAAGCACTGTTTGGTTTTCAACATTAGAAAAACACTTTCTCCCCTACACACACATGAGGGAGCTCGATCTGTGAGGACTGTTGGACTGTGTCGACTAACATACTGAAGAAGACAATGTGTTATTCGATATTACATTTAAAGTCAATGTATTTTAAATATAATAAATTGCAGCTTCAGCATTACATATGAGTGATTATACATGACATTCAAGTTCCAGTCGAAATGAAATTAACGTAGGCAATAGTTTGGTTTAGGGGCTGTTTACACGACACCGTTTTCAAGTAAAACCGTAAAACTTTTTATGCATTCTGGCCGCTCAATTACATGACAACTGCGTTTTGGGTGCTTGAAAACGCAAACTTTTGAAAACGAGTTTCAAAGTGCAAGTTTTTGAACACGATCTACTTGTAAACTAGCCTGGGAAAACGGCAAATTTAGATTTGCTCTGAAAGTTAGTCTGGCAAAGAGCTCATTCAAGCCCATTTCCCATCCGTCGAAATCGAGGCACCAATCAGAAACGTTGGGGCGGGCTTTACACGATGATGACAGCGCTGGGATTTTGAAGCAGATTTTGTAGCCTACATTACAAAGATGGATGCCGCCGTCGAACATCACTCGTTCCAATCAGCTATCACGTCTGTTTTAAGCCATTTGAACGTTTCCTTTTTGTTAAAAACCAAGCAAAGAACAACACTCGGAGATGTTTCTCCGCCGCTCTGCATACGTCATCTCCTTCATCGCTCTGATTGGGTTTAGGTCTATCCGCGACGTCCGTTGGTGACGCCCCTCTGGAAATGATTTGTCTATGACGCTTTGCCAGACCATAACTCAGTTACAACTGGTTTTAACCAGGCAACTTGTAAACAACAAAAACGTGAATCTCTGACGACACATGTGTATTACGTGTTCAGTCTATAGTGTTTCATCGCCATCTGATGGCCTGGCAGCAGAATACAGCGTTTTTTGTCGTTTACGCAGATCCGTGTGAATTGGGATTGTTTTGACAATGGTGTCGTCTGTACGCGGAAAACTCAAAGGAAAAACTTCTCAGTTTTAAGCATATCGTTGTCGTGTAAACCTACCCTTAGTTTGCACTTAAGTATATTCTTTCAATGCATATCATTTCTGTAAAAAGCACTGTTTTTTATAAGTATGCTAAAGTGTATTAGCCTACTTTCCCCCCTCCCTCTGGCCGAACATTACAGGGCCAGACTCTATTACAAACAGGATAAATTTGATATCTGGAGAGTGAGCTGAAAACAGCATTTAATCTTGTTAATACACATCCTGAGCAAAAGGCTGCAGAAATTATAGGCCATTAACATTGATAAGCAACTCTGCCAATGGTCATCCTGCAATGGTCCATCCAACCTTTATAGATCAGGGGAGTAGCAGACATTGATCAACCCCAAATTGGATTTTAAATGGGGTTTCAGAGAATCGAGGAAATGGGAACAAAGGGACGGGATGAATGGCTAGTTGGTTGATCAGTGGTTTCACTGAACTGGTGCGGATAAAAACCCCTCAGGGATCGTTGGACCAGCTAAAAAAAACATACTGACCACCTTAACGACCCTGTTTTTCCATCCGGACAATCAAATTCATAAGGCAAACTTCACAAATGGCCTAAATATTTTTTAGTATTAGTTTATTTTATGTATATAGTGTGCAAATAGAGACCTTTTTACATCATAAAATATTCATACACACAATATGAACTGAATTCCTCTGTACTGTACTATAGAAATATTTGGAGATGGATATTGCACAGTATGATCAAAGGGAGCGTGAGCATGTTTTGTACCGCGTTTAAATTGTGTCTTAAGGTTTGGAGGATTGATGTCACACTTCATACGGACCCCAATATGAGGCAATCAACAGTAGCTCTCACTGTACTCTTTCATCTCTCTGCTCTCTCTTGTTCTGCCTCTCTGACTCGACTGTTTACCGAGGTTAATCCCCGGAGCGCACAGCGTACTCATAAACTCAGATATACGTCAAGAACGGGCTTGAATGCCTTGTCTGATAATACAAACGTCCTTTTAAATATTCCCCATTGCTCTTCCACTCAACATTCCCAATTACTGGCTGACAGTTCAAATCCTTCCTTCAGGAATAATCTCACAGGCACTTTTTAATTGTCAAGAGCAAAACATATTTTTCAGTTAAAATAACCTCTGGTTCCACAAGCAACTAGTTTGATTAATGAAGTCATCGTGTGAGGATGGCAACTCTGGGGATGCTTACATTCAAGCCAATGTATGTGGTAATTATTGTTATGACACTCACTGGAAGGCAATTATTAGTGGTGTTTACTAAGGAAAGCAACACCATTAAAATCGCTCATTCTAACGCAGTGGTCTCAAACTCGCGGCCCGCGGGCCATTTGCGGCCCGCAGGGTGATAGTTTGTGGCCCCCTACTTGACATTAAAGTTTAATGTTAGTGCGGCCCGTCGTTGCGTGTGCCGCGTTTAAAAAAAAAAAAAAAAAAAAAATTGTATCCCTTATGGGCTACCATAGATAGTCTCGTGACACGGTGGGTTTGTTGTCAATAGTTGTCATAGACAACCGCGAAGTACAAACATACTGCGCCTGGAAAAAATGAGCGCGTCGCTTCAATTATGAGCGCGCTTGCCGCGCGCCTACATTTGAAATAACGAACTTGAGCGCGCAAAATATGTGAGCGCGATATGTGAACGGCCCCTTGGCGAGCTGCCACCAATCAGGCCACGAGCTACTGATAGCTCGCGAGCGACGTGCTGGAGAGAGACCCTGCTCTAAAACAATGTGAGAATAATCATTTTGAGCTTGTAACTCAAATTACTGACTGCACAAATCAAAGCAAACCTTCTTATGAACCTGTTGGACACATTATGTGTCCAACAGGTTCATAAGAAGGTTTGCTTTGATTTGTGCAGTCAGTAATTTGAGATACTATACATGTGTAGAAAGAATTCAATAAGACGGGCAGACATGACTGCAAATATTTGTATTTCAAAAGCAATAATTGTTTTTCTAAGTATAATAAAAGGAAATGTGCCTTCAAAAAAAAAAAAAACATTCAATATCATTAATGTGTTGTATAAAGAAAATAATAAGGACATAAGCAGATATAAATATCACAAATATGTGTTATAGACAAAGAAAGTTTGTAAAAATGAACTTCAACTGTCAGAAGGACAGCTCATAAAGAACCAATCATGTACAGAAAGGAATGTTCAAATTCAGAGGAACAGTTCAGAAGAAACGTTAATAATAAATATTGAGAAGATTGGATCAGTTGTGCTCCTTTTTTGGAATACTTGAATACTATTTTTTTGTGGAATACTTGATGCGGCCCAGCCTGACCCAGACTCTACCTCCAGCGGCCCCCAGTTAAGTTGCGTTTGAGACCCCTGTTCTAACGGTTAGGGATTTGAGCAAACCATTACTTTGTTCGTATTCTGCACTTTTTGTGTTTAGACAAGAATGATTCATCAAATTAAATGTCTTGCTTTTCTTTTCTAAGCAATCTGGACAATTAAACAGGTGAAAAAGGGTAAAACCAGTTGCATTGAAGGAGGAACGTCTCATATTTCTCACTTGAGAAAAGAATTTCTTTCTTTTCTCTTTTGGTTTGCAAACCATGGAAAGCACCACTCACAAATATAGTGCATAATCAATTTTTGAGAAGTTTACATGGAGAAACTGTAAAAGGAGTACAGTCTTTCCACACCTTTTGGCAAATGAAATTCCTTGATTTTTCTTTGACATTCCCAGTCGTTCGCAATCGGCTGATATTGAGTTGTATAAATTTGAATAATTTAAAGGGTTAGTTCACCAAAACCTTAAAATTCTGTCATCATTCACTGACCCTCATGTCGTTTCGAACACAAGACTCGTCATCACTGAAACACAAATGGAGATATTTTTATTGAAAGTGAGATTTCTGTCCCTCCATTGAAAGTCCATGTAACCAAAACTTTTGTTTATTGGTTCTCAGGTGTCAAGAAAGCACGTTTAATGCGCTCTCTGTACTTTATGTGTTGACCAACTAAATCTGTTCATCATACAAAGCGATCATGTCATCATTCGGAAGACTTGGATTAAATTGCTTGAACTTTCAAAGTTTTGGTGGAGGGAGAGGTTTCAAATTGTCTAAGGTTTGAAAATACCTTCATATGTGTTTTGAAGATGAACAAAAGTCTTATGGGTTTGAAACGACATGAGGATGAGTGGGTGAACCTTTAATACCACCATTAAACTTAGAAAATATCATATAAATTAATTTATAGTGCCCAAATTCAATTGAAGCATATAAAACAACTGATTTTTAGTGTTTTATTTTTAATAATTTAGACGAAATAGTGAAAAATATGAAAATTATTTTCCAGGCCTGGAAAACTCGCTTATATTTCCAGGGTTATCATGGTTGTGGAAAACCAATGGTAATTCATTTCCTTTGGATACCCCGCAGCCAATGAGAATGAATCCTGAAAAAGTGTCTTAGGTCTAATCTGTGAACAGCCTGGCAATGTTTCTCAGGAGAGAGGTGTGAGAAAGATATTGTGTGTGTGTGTGTGTGTAGATGGTTGCAGTCTTGACTGGCATTTACACCTCTCAGGCGGGCGCCGTCACTGTAATTATTTCCTCGGGCATCTGGGACGGGACGGGGCTGAATGCCAGCAGACGTACACGGAGAGCGATCCCTAAAAGTGGACACTGCTGCCACAGCGGGACTCAAAGCTCATGTTCGTCACACTGGCAACACACCGAGGAATCAATGACCTGTTAAGCTCTGGATCTATTAATAGCAGTGTCTCCATCCACCCCGGACATCTGTGAAGACAAAACTGATTCAAATCCCTACCTGTCCTCAATGAGCTGGTCTCTGTGCATCCATGTGACGGAGGCTGTGGGATATCCCGTCACCACACAGGGGAGCAGCACGCTCTCCCCCACGACTCTAGACACTGGTTGAGGCTCCAGGAGAAACTCCAGGGTCCTCTCCTCTCCGGATTCTGCACAACACAGAGAAGTGAACGCAGTCAGTGTCTGTCCATGTGCAATCACTTGACACAAAAAAAAAAAGTATAAATAAAAATAAATAAATAAATAAAAAATAGATCAATTAAATTAAATTAAAAATATATATATAATAAAATAAATAAATAAAATAAAATAAAATAAAATAAAAAGTATTGCATTAGTTATTTCTTCTAAATCCCATTTCAACCTTGACCAGTTGAACAATACAAGGATAAACATGAAGCTGCTCTTTTAATTCTATCAAATAATTGATATAAAATTGCATAATTTATTCTTCTCCCTATTTAACGGGAGAAGGTTGCATTAAAAACATACATTTTAACATGACGTTTAATTTGATGTTAAATCCACTAGTTTTATATATAATTGTTCTATAGTCTATACAATATTTAATGCAACTACATCAGAAGTAACTGTAAATAAAGTAAATAAAAATTAAGAGTAATCCCTTACTTATAAGTAATAAAATTACAGTAATTAATTACTTAGTAATGCATGACACCCAACACTGTTAACTATTAAAGTCACCACGAAATCAAAATTGACGATTCTTGTTTTTTAATGGAATGTTGCATTATTTACCATAAATGATTTATCAGTGTGCACATCATTATTTTTAATCATCTGGACTCAAAATATCTTCCCCTCCATCTCTTCTCTGATGACGAGGGCGGGGCAACCTGTCACTCATATGAGATCAGCCAATAGCAAACCACAACCATCCAGTCAATGCCCACACAAACTAAATTAAGCCCCTCCCTACATTTGTTCTTGTTCAAGAAGTCATTTTACTCGGATATAAGTCACAATAAAGAAGAAAAGACAATCCAACTTCTTTAAGGTTATGTTTCAAGTCCATGGGGTCCAATGTTGTTTGGTTTCCCAACGTTTTGTTCCACAGAAGAAATAAAATCATAGAGGTTTGCAACCACATGAGGGTGAAGTAGACAGAATTTTTAATTCTTAAGTCTTCTTAAGAATGAATTTAACACAATTTGGGCTTTTTCTTTTTGCTTAAAAAGTGGGCTAAGATAAAATATCAGAAAAACACAAAAGGCATGACGCTCAAACAAACAGCAATGTTTTAAAAGTGCCTTTCCTTGGGCATCTTCTAAAATTACTTTTATAATTTTTTAACATTTACTGTATAGACAGTATACACTTAACCTTTTAGGCTCAAGCTCTTACATTTTTTTTTCATTTAAATGTTTTTCAAAACAGCTTCTTTAATACTCATTGTTTATTTATCTCCGCGAGGGAAAAAGAAATCATTTTCTTTCTCTCTTTACATATCACTGCTCATGTTTGGTGTGATACCCTCAGCGGGCGACGGGCTTCAGGCCTGGTTTGCGTTCTGCCTGGAAAAATAAATCTGCCTGCTGAGTATCTGCCACAAAGCAGCTCCGTTCTCCTTAACTTCAGCATAAATTACATTGTTCTCTTTGATAACACCACATGTGGCCGTCCTGCTCCAGGAGGCTTCCTTTAAAACTCTCTCTCTCTCTCTCTCTCTCTCTCTCTCTCTCTCTCTCTCTCTCTCTCTCTCTCTCTCTCTCTCTCTCTCTCTCTCTCTCTCTCTCTCTCTCTCTCTCTCTCTCTCTCTCTCTCTCTCTCTCTCTCTCTCTCTCTCTCTCTCTCTCTCTCTCTCTCCAACTGTGTGAGTTTCAGTAGGGTATGAAAAATCACATCAGAATCAGTGTCTTGCATTTCTATTGTCAGGAATGAAGGGAAATTGGCCTTTCCTCCTACGAGCTTTTGTTCTTTTAAGGAGGAAAAAAATTTTTTGGACAGACCCAACTGAATTTATGTTTGTCATGGATTTAAAACTTTTAATATAAAGGGTTATGAATACATTTTTTTTAAGTTTTAAAGACAGTACATTTCATGAAGTGTGTATAGCGCTTCATATAGCGCAAAATGTTGGCAAAGTTTCAAAGATCATTGATCAACAATGCATGCATTTCCAAAGGATAAGGATTAAGACTCAGGCTCAAACGGATTGTTCTACTCTGTTCTGATTGGTCAGATGACCAACGATGATGCCGTTTTACTGTATCAATTTGATCCGGAGTCATAATCCTTATCCTTTGGAAGTGCATGCAAAGTGGATCTACGACCTTTAAAACTTTGCCGACCTTTTACATTTACAATCATCTCATTTAGAGCAGAGTAGACCAATAAAAAAAAAACACTGGGCAATCTGACCAATCAGAGCAGAGTATGCTCTCGGAAAGGCGGGGTTTAGAGAGGCTGAATCCTTTGTCGAGCCTTTTCAGACACTGTGAGAAAAGAGCTGATGCTGCAATATATATATATATATATATATATATATATTATGAGAAAGTTAAAGTATTTTTGGATCTTGGATGCATGAAAACTTATTGTATGAGACCTCAAAACTAAATTAGGAATCTTTAAAATAGCACAATGGGGTACTTTAAAAAGGATCCTCATGAAGTTGATGTATAGAAAGCCCCGAGTGTGCAAAGCGGTGATGTAGAATAAATGTGGCGACTATGAACAAGCTCAAATATATGATGCATATTAAAAGATGCTTATTTGATTGAATCTCATTACATATCTTAAGAATCTTATGATACACTTTACAGAAATTTACTTCCCAAATAAATGTATCTTGTTTTTTTTAAGTACGTTTAAATATTTTAGACAAAATACTATATGAAGAAGCTCAAATATAAGATTATTCGATAACACTTTACAATAAGGTTCATTTATTAAACATTAGTTAATGCATTAATTAACATGAACTAACAATGAGCAATGCATTTGTTAAAATATTTATTAATCTTTGTTAATGTTAGTTAATAAAACATACTGTTCATTGTTTGTTAATGTTAGTTCACAGTGCAATATAAGGTATTAGTAAATGTTGAAATTAATATTAACTAAGATTAATAAATGCTATTGTTCATTCTGAGTTCATGTCAACTAATGTTAACTAATCAACCTTATTGTAAAGTGTTACTGATTATTACATTGAGTTATTTCACAATTATAATGAACTTAATATTATTCTAAAATATAATCAAAATTCTAAATGTTAAATCACACAAAGCAGTCAAAATGTAAACAACAACAACGAAAACACTTTGGGTCTCATTCATGAAACACGAGCAGAACGAATTTTTATGTAAATCGTGTGTAAAGTGGTTCTGGCGGAAATTTTCGGATTCATTAAAATGTTCGTATTTTCCAAATGTTAGTTGGTACGATAGAAATCTACACCTGCTCCCAGCCACGCGTAAATAGTGAGTTTAACATCCGAACGTTTTGCTCATTAATAACTAAGGCTGCATTTTAATTCACCTTAATCGGGTACATATTTAAACAGCATTTTGAAAAAATATTAGTGATTACATACGGTTTTTCTTTTTACTTCTGGGACTGTTTGATTAACAGATGAAACTCCATTAACTGCATCTGTAATATGCTGCCAAGCTTCCTTTCTTTAGGACCTGATACGCCACTATGTACACTAGAAAATAAAATGTGGTGTTTTGAACGAACTTCTCATAAAACTTCGATTTCTGCATCTGAGAAATTTTTCTTTTTCATTCGCTTTTGAGAAGACATGTTGAAATCCTTCGTTTGGTGTCATAATTTGATGCCCATATATCAGAGGTCTCAAACTCGCGGCCCGCGGGCCATTTGCGGCCCGCGGGGTGATATTTTGTGGCCCCCTACTTGACATTAAAGTTTAATGTTAGTGCGGCCCGTCGTTGCGTGTGCCGCGTTAAAAAAAAAAAAAAAAAAAAAAAATGTATCCCTTATTATGGGCTACCATAGATAGTCTCGTGACAGCTTACGGTGGGTTTGTTGTCAATAGTTGTCATAGACAACCGCGAAGTACAAACACACTGCGCCTGGAAAAAATGAGCGCGTGCGCGTCGCTTCAATTATGAGCGCGCTTGCCGCGCGCCTACATTTGAAATAACGAACTTGAGCGCGCAAAATATGTGAGCGCGATATGTGAACGGCCCCTTGGCGAGCTACCACCAATCAGGCCACGAGCTACTGATAGCTCGCGAGCGACGTGTTGGAGAGAGACCCTGGCCTGCTCTAAAACAATGTGAGAATAATCATTTTGAGCTTGTAATATGTGTCCAACAGGTTGATAAGAAGGTTTGCTTTGATTTGTGCAGTCAGTAATTTGAGACACTATACATGTGTAGAAAGAATTCAAAGACGGGCAGACATGACTGCAAATATTTGTATTTCAAAAGCAATAATTGTTTTTCTAAGTATAATAAAAGGAAATGTGCCTTCCAAAAAAAACATTCAATATCATTAATGTGTTGTATAAAGAAAATAAAAAGGACATAAGCAAATATAAATATCACAAATATGTGTTAAGAAAGTTTGTAAAATGAACTTCAACTGTCAGAAGGACAGCTCATGAAGAACCAATCATGTACAGAAAGGAATGTTCAAATTCAGAGGAACAGTTCAGAAGAAACGTTAATAATATTGAGAAGATTGGATCAGTTGTGCTCCTTTTTTGGAATACTTGAATACTATTTTTTGTGGAATACTTGATGCGGCCCAGCCTGACCCCGACTCTACCTCCATCGGCCCCCAGTTAAGTTGAGTTTGAGACCCCTGCCATATATAGTTGTCAGTCGGATTCAATGGGCGGGATTTATGGTAATTGAGAATGAGCGTGCACGTGCGTCCCATTTACGACTGATTGGAATTCATTAACACACACATTTCACTATCACATCTGACGTTTACGAAGTATTTGTGAATCAGGAGAAGAGTTTTCGGGAAGGTCTCTTTACGCGCAAATCACTCGCATATTTACTCGTATATTTACGAATGTTTCATGAATGAGACCCATTGAAATAATTCGAAACATTATGTTTGTGTGATTCTAAATGGAATAACCGGGCAGTTATAAAAAAAAAAAACGTCCATTGGGAAATCAATCTAAATGTTCAATCACACAAAGCAGTCAAAATGTAAAAAAAAAAAAAAAAAAACATGTCCGTGAGGAATATTGATGTGATTGTAAACGTGATATCTACCCGGCAGAACGTGTAAGTGCGCCTCTTCGCTGGTCTTGATGGGTCCGGCGTTCTCGATCACGCATCGGTACAGGCCCGTGTCGGCCTCGCTGGAGTTACTGATGACCAGAGCTCCACTGGCCAGCGCAAACACTCTCTGATCCAGCTCCAGCGGCTCCTTGTTTCCTTCCCAGCGGACGAAGGGCACCAGGTCAGGGTTGACCTCGCAGTTCATCACGTGACTGTCCCCGACCCGCACCGACGCCGCTTCCGGCTGACTGAGGAACCGCGGTATTCCTGAACACAGAGAGGAAGACATTAGAATTATTACAGTCAATGCACTGATACTACATTTCTCCACCGATTATTCAGAATGACTACCAATACTGAACGTTTTGGTTTGATTTTATTAAGGGAACAAATATCTCCAAACTGATGCTGTAAACTACACAGGAAAACCCTCTCGTGACATTACTATAATATTAGAGGTTCAAATCAACAACAGAACACAAACTATTATATTCAATTGGAATTTATGTATTACACTAAAAAAGAAAAAAAAGTTTGTATACAACTTAGTTTTCATAAACACTTCTTCATGACGAATTTATTCAAACATAACTATATAATCAACAGTAAATAATCTCCTCTTTAGTGTTTTTATAGCTAACTAACAAAGTGGACAGTGAATAACTTTAACCCAATGTTAAGTGTCACTGTTCACAAGTAGTTTTATTGAAGTCTTTCTGCAGTTGAAACACTGATTGAGCGATTACACGAGTGTACAGAATCTTTCAGCATAACTGTTGATGTTCATGCATGTTTTTTAATAGTATAACTTGGTTTAAAGTGGAAGAAAAGACTCTTGAACTGAGGCGCTACAGCGATCTGTCACGACACATTTAAGAGCGTCAAAACGCCATTTATTGTTTGAATTTTGAATCTGAAAGATGAGACATTGTTTCAAAGCTCTTGGCGGTTATTGGTTACAAATAATGTTTAGTCCGATAGTTCACTTGCTTGGTCCGGACCAAATTATTATTATTTTTTTTTGGTACGGTTCGCTTTCACACTGCTCTTTTTGCAAGTGATACAAAATTTGTAAACAAACCCACACGTGTGCTAAGGTCGTCCATTCATTGGACAAGGATTCTCAAGTAATGTTGCCGAAGTTTTTTTACTTTAACGCAGCACCCGAGTTCGATTGCTGTATTCACACCTGCCCAAAAGGTCCGCACCAAGGGGGGAAACGAACTAGAGTTCAATTCAATCGAACCAAACAAGGCAGGTGTGAATTCACCCTTATAAGTTCATGTGCACTTTAACCCACGGGCATATGCTTCTGTCCAAACTATCTGATTCATAACTTTGATTCAACTATTAATTGACATCATCACTCAATATTTTCAGTCCCTACATGGCATTTTACTTATACAAGTACTTAACACTTTCTTTTTATGGCATTTGGTTCTTAATAAGTCAAATTATACAAACAAGAAGTGCAAACCTGTATTGCTGTTTATTATTGATAATATCCTGGATTGTTATATTGGTGCATATAATTAATTTAGTGAAAAACATTTTATTTTATTTTTTACTTTTTGCATCAAACGTTTTGAATCTACTTGGTTCCAACGGCTATTGATCGTATTGTCATCATCATTACTCCAGTCTTCAGTGTCACATCTTTCAGAAATCATTCAAATGATGTTGATTTGCTGCTTTATCAACTTTTAAATCCGTTGTGAGGCTTAATATTTTTGTGGAAACTGTGATTCCTTTTTCCCCAGGATTCTTTGATAAATAGAACAGCATTTATTTAAAATCGAAATGTTTCTGTAACAATTTAAAAGTCTTTGCTGTCACTTTTGATCAATTTAACACATCTTTGCTGAATAAAAGTATGAATTTTTGTAAATAACTAGCCGAGATCTGCAAATGAAAATGCATTTCACATCTAATGCCAACATGCTCCTTTTTCCACAGCCGTAATCTCATGCTGGGCAAAGTGAATGAAATATCTCTGAGATATCAAATAACTCCTGGAAAGCAAATGGCTTGCAGAGACAGATGAAAAAAACCCTGGAGAAGTCATGGACTGAACAGGACACTTCTGATCAAAAACACTCCAGAAGGGCTGGGGTTTATTTTATTTTATTCTTTAAAGCAACACTAAAGAAGATTTTTTACCTTAAAATAATGTTTCCAAGACGGTTTCAGCGGTTCATCGAGTGGTAACAGGGTGAAAGGCACTTCTGGGTTTGCTTTGCGGTCCTATATCTGCTATAACCACGCTATGTAAGATTGCCAGATCGGGTCGCGTTTCTGTAGTTCAAATGAGACATAAGAAAACTACAAATTTGACTTGCTTTACGTCAAGCGTCTAGTCATTATTTATGGTTCGTTCAAGTCGTCCTGGGAAGTTCGTACGTAGTAGCCTACGAGGTGTTTACGACGGCGTTCAAGTCACTTTCGTCGGAGTATGCGTCGAACTAAAGCCCAATTTATACTTCTGCGTCGACCTTCCGCCGTAGCTACGTCGTAGGCTGTGTGTAGCGCGCGTACCCTTCGGCATACCCTGACGTGCACCTCTCCAACAATGTAACAACGCGTCAATTCTACGCGTACCGCAAGCGCTGTGATTGGTCTGCTAGAACCGCTCTCCGGCTTTTACACGCTCCCTCTGTATGTGTAATTGCGCGTCAACGTGGACAACGACGCAGAAGTATAAATGAAAACCAAGGCGTAGTCTATAGCGTAGAGGCTCCGGCGTAGGTCCGACGCAGAAGTATAAATCAGCAAGATGGCGGTGTACTTTCTCTTAATTAATTACACAAAAATACAGCAAGGTTCTTAAACTCTTGTTCTAGAAAATGAAGAACAGAGAAATGTGCATCAGGTGTAGGCTACTTTGTTTTTTTAATGTTTTTAATTAATGTACGAAGCCACTGCCAACTTTATCCTTACATGTTGCATGTTGCATGTTGCAAAGAATATGATGGCGTTATATTATAATGCCATCATATTCTGTGCAGGCAATTAGAAAAGCCTGACATTATCACTGCTAAATTCCTTTAAGTATTATGGTAGTCCGCCATGTTTCTCACTGACACGCACACAACTCGTGAAGATCGGGGCTTAGAGAAAATCCCGAGCTTCCCACTCGTAAATATTTACGACATTGTGGGGGCGTTCAAGTTCAAGTCATCTCGTATAGATCGTATTTACGAGTTGAACGCACTTAAACGTCATTAGTTTTTCTTTGTTTGTGACGTTTGTGACGTGTGTTTTCTTTGACACACGTCAGCAGCGTCTTACGTCAGCGGCGGCACTGAACGCGGATCCACAACAGAACCGGAAGACAATACAATGCTGAATAAAGTCCTAGTTTTTGTTATTTTGGAGCAAAATGTATTTTCGATGCTTCAAAACACTCTAACTAACCCACTGATGTCACATGGACTACTTTGATGATGTCTTTATTTCCTTTCTGGACAAGGACAGTATACCGTACATACATTTTCAATGGAGGGACAGAAAGCTCTCGGACTAAATCTAAAATATCTTAAACTGTGTTCTGAAGATGAACGGAGGTCTTACGGGCTTGGGACGACATGAGGGTGAGTCATTAATGACATCATTTTCATTTTTGGGTGAACTAACCCCTTAAGTATGGTAAGAGTGAACGAGCTGCTTTAGCATTAGCATCGCCGCTAAAGCTCAAAACAGAGACCCATGCAGGTGAACATAAAGACTCATGTCTTTGTGAGGGACAAGGAGAGAAAAGTGATGTGGATTCCTTTGTCTGGCGTTAGTCGGTTACAGACATGCCATGCTCTCGCTCTCTGTTAATGTGAAAGAGCATGCAGTGAGAGATGCTATCAGCGCTGAACAGAGAACAGCATTCATTCATCTCCACAGGCTCTGCTTTATAACAGCAGACAGAAAGCTTTCACAGAGCACGCTGAGGGCTTTAATACCCTTATAAACTATACACAAAACCAGCCTTTTACAGCAAGAACAGCTCTTAAACTCTTAAAGGAAACTTTCTGGGGAGATTTCGGTCTAAGTACTATAGTACTGATATGAGCAAATCAAGAAAAGACAAAAATCCAGCCATAGTTAGATACACTTCTGACTGATAATTGACAGTATATTTAAGGGACAATGCAAGCTGGTTATTAATGCAAAATAAAAACCCTCAGTCCGGATCCAGACCCTGGTGTAAAGTGGACTTTATTTAGCAAATAATTAATGCATTATTAAAAAGTAAATAATTATTTCAGATGAAATTATTTTATTATGTAAGAAGCCAGAGAGTAGTGATACCAGACATGACATTATGTAGAAAAATATGCCAAACAACTATACAGTTTACCAGTTATTATGCCAAAATATATGAGCAAAGAATGCCACGACTGACCAATCAGCAAATGTGTCACGATTCATAAGTATAATGTAAGAGCGCCAAGAACAAAATATCAGACAAGACATCGGACAAAACAGTAGGGCTGGGACAAAACGTTGTTTATCGATTAATCTACCGATCATTTTTTTCCCGATTAATCAAATAATCTTTTCCCTCCCGGTTAATCTATTGATCTTTTTATAGTAGTTGATTAATCCTTTGGTTAATTTACCGATAAATAATAACCAGTAATTTACCAATTATTAATAACCGTAACTAATCTATGAACTTTTTTCTAATGATATTATTTATTTATTTATTTATGATATATTTATTTATCATAAAAGATACGGTTTACGGGTTGTAGGTATGCCTAATTAGGAAAGGTGTTTAATATATATATATATATATATATATATATATATATACACACACAATATTGATGTGCTACTTTTATATTGGTACATATTAATATTATAAACTAAATTAAAATCAAATTAAATAAAAATATCAAATACAAATTTATCTTGTAAATGTCAGTCTTTTTTGTCTCAATAATTTTGAATATTGACTGTTTTTATTTATATCTATATTCATGCAGTGCATCTATAATACAACAGAATGTTACTTTTATACAGAATGATGCCTTAAATGGATCAAAAGTGACAGTGAAGACTATTATACTGTTGCGAAAAACTCCATTTCAAATAAATATTGTTATTTTTACATTTAAATTCATCAAAGAATCCTGAAAAAAAAAACATTATCAGGGTTTCCACGAAAATATTAAGCAGCTTTTTCAACATCGATAACAGTTTCTTGAGCAGCAAATCATCATATTATTATGATTTCTGAAGGATCATGTGACACTGAAGACTGGAGTAATGATGCTGAAAATTCCAGCATAAACCAACCGGCATTGGGAAGCCATGCTGGTTTACACTGGTCGTTTCAGCAGGGTCCAGTAAAGCAAATATTCATAGTTTAGAGAACGGTTCAAGCTGTGTTTTGGTGGCAGTGGAAACCCTCCCTGCTGTTTCATTCTTCCTCTGTTTCGTCCTCTCTCCAGACAGATAGTCCAAGAGCAACATTTGCTGAGTGATTCATTACACTGGTGTAGATGCAACATGGGAACCAGTGCTGTAAGCTTGGACCTCACACACACACACACACACACATCAATCTCAGTACACAAGAACACGCTACTAACTGGAGATGGGGATTGACAGAGCCATTAGAGTTTATTGGCCAGACTCTTGTGTGATTTCACTGGAGTGGACAGTCCACTCAATGGTCAGATTGTCCCACTGTTTAACAGCACATCACCGAATCGCTAATCTAACATGACCATTACAGGTCAGCACTGAGACACAAGAAAACTAACAATCGATTGGAGGACGAGAACTTCCAACTAAGGCTACGCGAACACTAATCCTGATACATTAGAAAATGACTATTCGTTCACACTGAGACTGTGATTTTATCCTGCGAAACCTGAGCTTTTTGAAGATGTTCTTCCCAAGTTCGCATGAGCGTGAAAATGGAAGTATTCGAAAAGCATTGGCACGTTTAGTCAATGAACTGAATAGTGAACTGATAAATATCTTCTTTCAGACGAATATAATCAGTTATATTAAAAAATGCCCTGGCTCTTCCAAGCTTTATAATGAGAGTGAATGGGTATATTTTTTTGGAAGTCCATCAAAGCGCATCCATCCATGATAAAAGTGCTCGAAACGGCTCTGGCGGGTCAATAAAGGCCTTCTGAAGCGAAGCGATGCGTTCGTGTAAGAAAAATACCCATATTTAAACCTTTATTGACTAAAATAACTAGCTTCCGGCAGACGGCCGTACGCATCGATTTACGGCGAAAGAGTAACACTTGACGCACAACGTAATGACGAACGCGGAAGCGCAGAGGATAGAGCAAAACAAAACACCAGTCACGAATAAGACCATTTTTGAAGAGAAATGTGGGAGGAGCTCGAGTTTGTTGCCCAGCCCTGTTTGTTTGACCCGCGAGAGGCGTCAAAGCTTACGACACCCCTACGTCATACATCGTCAAGTGTTACTCTTTAGGCGTAAGGCGACTTGCGTAGGCCGCCTGCCGGAAGCTAGTTATGTTAGTCGATAAAGTTTTAAATATGAATATTTTTACTACACGAATGCATCGCTTCACTTCAGAAGGCCTTTATTAACCCGCCAGAGTTTCGAGCACTTTTATCATGGATGGATGCGCTTTGATGGACTTCCAAAAAAATATACCCATTCACTCTCATTATAAAGCTTGGAAGAGCCAGGGCATTTTTTAATATAACTGATTATATTCGTCTGAAAGAAGAATGTCATATACACCTATGATGGCTTCAGGGTGAGTACATCATGTGCTAATTTTCATTTTTGGGTGAACTATCCCTTTAAGGCCGCCAACTTCCATTTACTCCAGTCAAACCAAGAAGAGAATTTGAGCGGGTATACGGTCTCTTCTCCCCCGCTGGGCTGAAGCTCGTTCATGGTTCATGTGAGACTCTGGATACTCTTGTTTATTGGGTCTTAGAGGCGGCAGGCTGCTCTTTAAAAAGCTCCAGAAATCTACAGGCCCTCGGACAAACGGCTCCCTCCATTTTGCGGCAGGGTTTTTAGGCCTGTAGAGCGAGTCGATTTACCGACGCTGTTAAAGCTAGATATGAGGAGATAAATCTGGGGTTGGGAAGGTCTGGAATGAAAACAAAGAGACCAACCTGACCGCAGCGTGGGTTTGAGCAGCAGTGAACACAAGAGATGGAGCTTATAACTGAAGCAAAGCTTCTTATTTATTCCCCACAGTAGCCATGTTTCCATCCACTTGTCAATCGAATTATCTGAAGTTCGGTAAAAAACCTCATGCGAATAAAGCTGGTGAAAGTGTGTTTCCATCAAACGGCTTTAAAGCGGATAAAACCCTGTGCGTAATGACGGCACATGCTGTTTTGCGATCAAATTGGTATATCGAATTGATTTGAGACATGTTAAGGTGTTTCCATTCATTTTCTCACCGAATTGCACAACATTCAAGCCAACATTTGCGAACAAAGTTTTACTAGGCAAAATGGATCGCACCATAATAATGTTTCCATCCGCGTTTATCGCATAAGCCGTATATCCATCAAGATAAAATCCGATGAGACCGATCGTATTTCATTTGAGTCGATATTCATGAAATTCAATCGAATTTTACTGTTTCCATAAGGCTTTTTTCATTCGATATCACTTAATGCTGATAAAAACGTGTGGATGGAAACATAGCTAGTGAGGGGAATAAACAGGCTTACCTTCAAACACATTACCAACTGTGTGAAATATATCACCATTACTTACTGGGATATTAAACAATATGAACTTGTTTGAGTGTGTATTGCAGAGTGAACATGACACATTTTTGTTGTCTATTTCCCCGCCATTGACGGAAATTACCGTGTTTTCACTGTTATACGGTAGGAGGCGCTATAAACACATCTCCTGAAAGAGTACTGAATCTCCTGATCAAAACACATGTGAAGAAACCATAGACAGTATAAGAAGTGGACAGAGCCATCTCATTGGAACTCAGTTGAGACAGTTGAAGCCCATTTTTAGCGATTTCTGAGCACTTCCGTTCCTGACGCGCAGACTCAAACCGACTCAAACTAAGTTTGATGACGTGAGCAACCTGTCTGACAGACGTTACTCTTCTAGTAGCTGTGCGTGAAAATTGCCAACGTTAATCTTGCAGAGACAAGGAACTTGAGCAAATAGTTCTTTGGCGTGAGTGAAGGGAGTAAGTATTCCGTTGCTTTTATGGACTCATTATCTATGGGCTTCTCCCTTGACGGGAAGTCCCCCTGATTGCCTGCGAGCTTCTCCTCCTGTCTGTACGGTAACTTCTGTACAGCGCGACAGAGAGTCGAGTGGTTATGACGCAATCGTTAGCCTATTTTTACAAAATCTGTTTCTACGGGGCCATAATGTAACATAGAAGGTAATGGAGCAATTTATACATTGTCGTGTTTCTTTAGAAATAAATAATGGACAAATGGAGTCTTTAAACGCCTCAGATGTAAAGTTATTCGCTGTCAAAGTGACGCCAAAATGAATGGTAGTCAATGGAAATGCTAACGCAAGTGAAGTTCTGCTACAACATGGCTACACCCGGCCGGCTTCAACTTCCGGTCGATGGATTACCCCCTTGGAAGAAACAAGCGATTGCATGTGTAAGCAGATGCATATGTAAAATAATGCGATCATCAACATTAAACAGCATATTAATCAAAACTGCCTAATGTTACTGAATGAAATGTCGACCCAGGACGAGCTACAGGACTGTGAAGCTTTGGGGTGTTGATGGACTCGATCTACTCCATCTGTGTTTTGATCATCGTTCTGAATCCGAACCGGACGTAGTTTTTTACAAAAACTGGATTTTCTCAGCTTTTTGCTCAAAATTTGGCTTTTTTATGAAATTTACCCACATTCAAGTGTTGATAAAAAAGGAATGCATGAAGCTGAAACAAATTGTGTTTTTTCAGGAGAAACGGAGGGTCTGTTCTTTCTTTTGATATATTGAATGTTCAGATATTCATACAAAATATTTTGGGGGCCATGAAAATTTGGTGAAAATTATCAAAAACGCTGGTGGTGGCTGGACACTTTTTTTTTTTTTTATCACTGGCGAGGAAAGAGTTAATTATACTATTTATGAATGTTTGGAATATTATGAAACTGGCATGCACCTATTAAAAATATAGGGCCAGATTTACTAACAGCTTGCAGCAACCCAAACCCTCTTTTGGCGTTAAAAATTACTGTCAGCATTTACTAAAGTCACAGTGAAAAATTAGCGCTGAAAAGGCATAGACAGGGTTATTTATTTCAGCAGCTGACCTTATATTGCATATGCATTTGTAAGAGTTTCCCTTTCAGATGCAAAATTTATGGGAGGATTTAAATGTATCATGCAGTGTGATTTACTAAGGTTTGCGCTAGTCAATTTACTGGTATTTGCACCATTATTTAACAATTGTCTTAAAGACACTAATTTGCACTAGTCTTGGTAGATTGTGTTGGATCCGTCTATGTTCTTTAATATCCACGTCAGTATTTAGCAGAATACATATTTCAAAGACAATAGAAGTAATTATAAAATTACATATAGATATGTACTTAGGTGATGGGTCAAAAACACTAAAGTTCAGCTAATTGCATTTCATATAAATCTAAACTATAATGCATTTTCTTGTAATTTCCATTAACATGCAATAAAGTTTCCAAAAACACTGAAACCATAGGCCTATACTTAAGTGCGAACTGAACATGAAGTATGCTTTTATTATTTATGTTTATTTGTTTCCAGGAAAGGCCTTATACTGTATGGGCAAATGTGTACACAACTGTTTAAACCCAAGACAAGGACTTCCCGTACACAGATGTGCGTATAAAAAGGGACGAAAAGGACTTTGACTTGAGTTTACTGGAGTTCAAGGACATGAGAAAGCAGAAGCTGCAGTAGAAATGTTTACAAATGCTGAGATAATAACCTAACATCATGTGTAGCTTATAACAAAACTGATGAGTTGTTTGTCACGCATGACAAGAGCTGATGACACCTTCGGTTGAAACGGTGATAAGTGTATTGCATACTTTAATGGTTAACTTATATTTCCCTTTAGGCCTACCTTTCTGGTAAAACATAAAAAGAAATGTAACCAATTAAAAGATTTAATTGTTTACAATAAAAACCCCGCTTACAGGGGCTTTGAAAACTTTAAGCATGAATAAACACCAGAGGAGTTGTTAGTATTTAGAAATGCTTATAATTTAGGCCAGATTTGACTCTCTTCTATACTTGAGAATAATAATTAATAAGGTTAAAGGTGTAAGATCGAAGTACACACCACAAAACACAATGTAGTTGTAAAACGTTTTACGCATTTTCTGAGAATTTGACGTTATGAATTGACATTTGTCCCTTAAAACCCCCCATAGTTAATAATTACATATTTATTTACATATACACCAAAATTACAAGTTTCTTCATGCCTTAAAATAGCTTGAATGTAACTCGACACCCTCATTTAGTATACACGGTTCTATGAATATGCAAATGAGCCCCGCCTCCACTCACTCACTCAGCTCAGAGATCCACTGGTTGACGATCACACGTTGATCTGATTGGTTACAAGGTCGTTTGTGACGTCAGAAACACCAGGGATTTCAAACCGTGTTTTTGAGACTGTCTTTGGTTCACTGCAGTTTTAAAGAGAAAATACTCAGCAATGCTGTCGACTTATGAATTTACACATGGTGTGTCTTAAAGCATATTAAAAACACCACACAGACATATAAACAACATTAAAAGCTGGATTTTCACCTCAGGGGGACTTTATAAGATTAGGGAGTTTGATATTTATGAAATCAAATAAAAGAAAGTTTCTCTTACAGTCTTTATTAGTATTTAATTATGTTTTGCACTTACTGTATATCGGCCTTGTCAAGCTCAATATTTCAATTTTGTTATGCAGAATAATTAGTCATCATTAAAAAAAAATAATTCTAAAAATTAATGGCTGTTTACTGAGAATTACCAACTACCATTCCATCATCTTTTACTAAAAGACGAGACTTGGGTTGACCACCCTTCTTTTTCCTCATGAAATATTCATTTTGAGGTTTGTGCAATCTTAAAATGGCTTCGGTCAAAATTAGAGAGCTGTTTGAGCTCCAGTTATATGTTGTGTAGTTTTATAAATGTGCTGGACCTGAAGGAGAAAACTGCCAGCCATAACATGACCCAGTTCAGGGAGGATTCACACTGAGAACTGCATGTCACCTTTCCCAGCCGGTAAATGTTGCATGAGTCTGACAAGCAGAGATAAATATTTTATCTGCAAGATCTTCTGTTATGAGTTTAAATGGAGTCAACCAGACAGCTGGTTTTAAAACTATAACCATTGCTAAACTAATCTGTGTTTGGTTAAATACTCATAACTACTGAACGGAGATCGAAGTGTAGATTCTTCAGTCAATGTAAGTTAAGATGGGAGTCAACTTGTGCGGTGATAATATAGGCTGAGTGATGATTATGGTGAAAATCAATCACTAAATGTTAAAGGAGACATATAAATGTAAATTCCTCAAATCAATGACACATGGAAATGTTTTAAAACCTGAGAGGTTGTGCTGTACTGTTACTATCTTTACAAACCATTCCCAAAAAACAGAATATATATGTTTAAATCGGTCAAGCATATCATTACTGGTTGCTGGTCCAAGATGGTTTAGCACCAGTTTAAACCAAGTCCACCATGCTATGAAAATGTGATTATGAAGTTTGTGATTTAATAGTAAGTAAGCTTTATTTCTATAACACCTTTCACAGACAGAAGGCCACAAAGTGCTTCACAACAGAAAATATACATCAAAATATAAACATAAAAGGCCATAATACACGATCATATCAACCCAAAAGTAGCTCATTTGAAACCTGAACAAATAGATGAGTCTTTAGTTTGCACTTGAAGGTATCAACACAGTCAATAGAGCGCAAAGATTTAATGAAATATATGTGCTGCGTGTTTCAGAGTGAAGCGCGGCACTGTTCTTACACGTTATGAGTCTCAGAGCGACTCGGTTCTCAGTGAAAGCTGCGTTTAGATCACTTATAACGTGCAACATCTTCCCGTACTTGTAATGAGAAGTGCTTATCAAAACAAGAGAAGCTTTAAAGTTGGAATGAAAGTTAAAGTTAGTCTTTTCTTCCCTATTATGATGTATATCTGAGTGAAATGGCTTTTCGAACAAGAATAAATGTGGGGCGGGGCTTGATTTTGTCTAGGGGAGTTGATTGGATGGTTGTGGTTTGCTATTGGTGGATCTCATGTGAGTGACAGGTTGCCCCGCCCTCGCGCCAGTAAACGCATCATCAGAGGGGAGAAGGGAAGTTATTTTGATTAAAGATTAGACCGGAACATACATTTAAAAAAAATAATAATGATGTGCATGGATAAATAATTTATAATAAATACTGCAATATTTCATTAAAAAAATTATTTCATTGTAATTTTAAGAGCTTCCTATGTTTTTCCGTCAAAATAACAAATTGATGGCTAAATATTTTAATATAGTAACTTTATTTTGTATTTTTACATTATTATTATATCCATATTGATATATCACAATTTTGCAGCTCTACAAACAAGCACATGAAAAATGTTTTATTTTATTTATTTTTTTGCATTTTAGGGTACGTTTACACAACAATGATATGCTTAAAACGGATATGTTTAAATAGTAATAGTAAAAAGTTTTTCCTTTGTGTTTTCCGTGTAGGCCTACACACACGACACCATTGTCAAAACTTGCAGTTTGAAACCCGTTTTCAAAACTTAGCATTTTCAGGCACCCAAAACGCAGTTGCCGTGTAAACGAACGGTCAATATGCATTAAAAGTTGTACGTTTAGTTGAAAATGGTCTCGTGTAAACAGCAATCCCAATTTATATCAGAAAACCTGCCAGTTACCAATAAAGATT
Organism: Rhinichthys klamathensis goyatoka; assembly: GCF_029890125.1. Taxonomy (NCBI): domain Eukaryota; kingdom Metazoa; phylum Chordata; class Actinopteri; order Cypriniformes; family Leuciscidae; genus Rhinichthys; species Rhinichthys klamathensis. The sequence goes on from NW_026606871.1 coordinate 239,185, forward strand.
GTGAGAACAGCGGCTTGTTTTATAATGTGGGCTTACCACAGGTTCATCTATTTCCTTTTAACTACCGAGCTCTTCATCTCTTCTGGCTATAGAGATGAATGTCACGGGTTATATTATATTCCGAGCCGGTTTCCCAGAAGCGGCCGACTGCTGACGGACACACACATTAGTGAACGAGCTTCTCTTTCCCACGAGACTGCCTCATCAGAAGTCTAACACAATAAAACTTCACTTCCCATCTGATACATTAGCACTGCATCAATGTGAGATATATCACCAGCATACTGTACATTCACATCTGCCTCCACTGACTGAAACCCAAAGCCGGCTCACACTCGGACTGGAAACTGCCTGCATTTACACACTAACAAGCGGAAAAATAACCAGTCGTTTTCAAAAACGTAGAAAGTATAAAGCCCAGTAGCCTATAACATAAAATCTGATCCAGAAAAGGAGAGAAAGAGAAAAGCTGACGCAGAAAGACTGTCGAGATCATCTATAAAAGTTACATCAGGAATTCTGGACCATTTTATCACTGCCTGTAATTCTAGTCAATGAAGATTTTAAAGTTAATATTTTTTATTTAAAATCCCCCTGTAGGCTAGTCAATCTTAAAACTCATCTTTGATCATCAAAATGACATATTTGTGAAAAAAAATGTATTAACGCCTTAAAACAGCTTAAGTAACTCGACACCCTTTCTTAATTTAGTATACGCGGAACTATGAATATGCAAATTAGCCCCGCCTCCACTCACTCACACAAGCTCAAAATACCTGACCCAGTCGCTTAACTTTACTGTAGTAAACGCTGCACAACGGCAAGTGTAAATACTCGTTTCATTCAGCCTTATACTGTATGTTTGAACCAGAAACTGATTCAGAAGAAGAAGAGGAAGAGGGAATTATACAGCTTTGACTACAAGTTGATGTATCATAATGATAATGAGTTTAATGTCTCGCTCATTACATTGTCGGACACATAACGGTGATTAATATGATTAGCCTTTTGCTTGATGTTATCAAACAGCTAATAATGTGTTGCTAATATTACACAAACCATGTTCCTGTTCGCCAAACCATGTTCAGTTTCAACTTTAAAAATCAGCATCGCTTTGAACAACTTCAGCGTCAGTGGAGAAAGGCATATAGTTCATCATAAGATCATAATATACTGTACATCGTATACAAAATTCACTTGCCATATAGGTAAATGTACCCGATTTTTCATGTCAACAGAATATAGCTACAACAAGGATAACCTCTTGAGACTCCCCCGCTCCCCACTGAATGAAATTTTCTACAAATAAAGTTCGGAATTGTTTATGTTTAGCTGCAAAAATATGAAATATTCGCTCAAATCGGCTCAAGTTTCAATGTTCAGTTATGGTCAGGTGATCTCGCTTAAACAGCTGAGACAGGGGCGTCAGTTTGTGTTGAAAAGTGGTGGGGACAAAAGATCAGATGAAAAAACATTACAGCAGGACGGGAAAAATATTGAATAATGGCGCATCAAAAATGGGCATACCGTAAGCCAGTCAACAACACGAAAATACTCAGCATAAAACCCTCAACAATGTCGACTGCACTGCACATGTAACAGTCCCTGCAACACCAGCTCAACCGAACAGTGCCAAAGCACCATACTGTACAGGGCTCGACATTAACGCTTGTCCGCTTGTCCGGGACAAGTGGATTTTTTGAAGGGACAAGTAAAAGAGAATTTTATTCAGTGAATTTAATCATTCAGAATTTAATCATTCAGTGTAAATGATTTAATTTGATCAGCCCTACCTAGGGTAACAAATTTAGGAATTTAAAAATGAAAGATGAAGCATACATTTAATAAGATTGGGGGAGGAGATGCCCTTTAAAGGTTCAGCTATTACAATATGCCGATTTAAATATCAAAGCTGATTGAACACTGATGAGAATATTGCTTCAGAATAAATTAACAAAAAAACTAAAAAAAAAATACGGACAAGCAACTTTTTTACTCGGACAAGTGAATGACAGATTTACTTGTCCAAAGGACAAGCACATGAAAAGGCTTAAAGGTTCTCTAAGAGATGTCGGGTGACGTCACTTCTTGTTGACGTTTAAAGTATTGTCAAACAAAACGGAGGCTAGCTAGACCCTCCCTCCTCCTCATCCGCACACTAACCCCCCAAACCCCGCCCCCAAGTCCTTCTTGTCGGTCATTGGCTGGAACTGTTTGTCATGTTTCGTGGTGCGGGTTAGCCCAGTTTGTTTTTGTTGCTGTGTGTGGATCCTGGGCTGTCTACAGAGATCGCGTTTCTTTACAGTGTGTTCAGGGGACAGGCAGCCAGCGGTTAGTGAGGAGATGTTTGCTGTATGTGACAAAAAATGTTTTGGCCAAAAAAACGCGTGACATCACTTAGAGCACCTTTAATGTCAAGCCCTGCTGTAGAAAACAGCAGCGTGTTAAGTCAATGAAGAAATTCATTACATATGTAAAAGAAAACACACACCATAAGCATACAACGCAACATATCTGCAACAAAAAACACCAGATAAAATTAAAACAATGTGGGATTTGCAACCCACATAGAATGCAGTGCCTGTTTGTCATGTTTACAGAGAGAGAACTTGGACAAGAAGAATCTGTGTCAAGAATTTGTTCAAGTTACTGATCGGCGCATGCATGTTTTTGGGTAATTTTAGAATCAGTAATAGTTTATTTTGTTTAAGTTACTTTTTTTGGACAATGTACATTGTTTCTTTCTGTATCTAAACTGCATTGTATGTTTTATTTTGTGCAAATAAACCTTTAACATTTCTTGGTTCGCTTGATTTTTCAGAACGTTTTAACCAAATGCTTTCAAAAAGTGGTGGGGACAAAATCAGCCATTTCAAAAAGTGGTGGGGACATGTCCCCAGCGTCCCCACTGTAAATGACACCTAACAGCTGAGATGACGTTAATTTAAAGGAAACGTCAGTGACAGGTTTGCATTAACACGAGAGTTTGCAGAAAGCCCGACACCACACACAGGCTGACATGTCATTTCACAGTGCCGTGGAGGTAATTGCAAAAGAAATGATTTTCCGTCATGAAGACTAGATGCCAGTGAGATGGACAGTGTAATACGACTCCTGTCCACAGCGGACACAGGGATTCACAGATCAAGAGTGGACCAATCATACCGGGAAAGATTATGTTTAACATTCTGCAAAGTGCTTTTAAAGATAGCCTATATAAAGCATGTTCTATGAATTAATTATCTTCTAATAATCCATGTGCTTTTAAATATCCTCTTAAAAATGTATAAAGCATGTTTTATTAATTAATTATCGTCTAATAATCCAAAGTTTAAACAAGTAGGCCTACATAATAAATTATATTGTTAAATGCGTTTTTAAAAAGCTCTAGATTTAACTTGTTTTGGGCTTTTGTTTAATGTCTCATCATCATCAGAGGGTTTGGCCCATTCTGGGAAAGGGGAGGAGCCTCTGTTTGATCTGGAATTTGCATACAGATGAGCTTATGAAAATGCACACCAGTCTTTATGCCCTTAAGACACGTCTTGAATATCCACCGCACAGACAGGAGTAACCGATTAATAATTATTGGTGCTGAACCCATTATTATTTATTGAGTGTTGTAGAAGTGTGTGTGTGTGTGTGTGTGTGTGTGCTGCTCTCGTTGCTCTGTCAGATTTAAAAATGTTTGTCTAAGAGTTTTCTTATAAATGTTTAGGAGAAATTAAAATTCACACAAGGAATGTTATATCGATGTGGATAGTAGCTCAGAAAATCTTGGAAAAACACAATGAAAGATGTTTGAGTTCATATTGAAATGACTTTTGATAGCAGACTGGTATCTTGGAAAATCTGCAGTTTAAGACTTAAGAATATTTTAATTCCTTTTATTTGAAATTCTATCATTGTTTTATATAATAATAATTATATTATATAATAAATAAATACATATACATTTTATCATTACTGTCTTGGTAAAACAATTGATATATAAAATAGATTTCATTATTCTCTTAAAAAAAGCAGAATTTGATTCATAATTATTTGTAGCCATGTATTTTGAATTATATTATATTATATTATATTATATTATATTATATTATATTATATTATATTATATTAATAGATCAATTATTTTATACATTTAATCTCATTGCTGTCCTGGTGAAACAACTGAGATATAAAAGATTTCATTGTTGTCTTGAAAAAGTAGAATTTGATTCATGATTTGCCATAAACCCTTGTCGAATGCTTTGAGTTATACGTTGTGCTATGTTATATTATATATAATGTGTTATATACATGTTTTATGTTATATACGTATCTTACATGTTGTTATATGTTTTTTATTTATTTTATTTTTTTATTTCAACAGGGACAATGTGCAAAAAAACATTAATTAAAGATGCTTTGCACCAGATTTAGCTTAAGCTAATTTCTATCTGCAGTCCCCGAGCAGGTAAGTTACAATTCAAAATATACAATATAAAATGTAATTGTTGCTGTTGTTATTTGTTGTTATGTTATACTGTATGTTATATGTTATGTTACGTTAAGTTATAAACAATTTTAGAATCTATTTTTATTATCTAATCTCGTTGCTGTATTGTACGGAAGCGTATTGCATTCACTTGAGGAAAAAAAATCTACTCTGTTTTTCTGAATTAACGAGTTAATTATCTCAGAATTATGAGATACATTTTTCTTGAAATTTTTTTTTCACTCTGCTTTTATGAATTAATGAGTTACTCATAATTCTGAGATAATTAAGTCGTTAATTCAGAAAAACAGAGCAAAAACTTTTTTCCATGAAAAATTCTCTCGTAATTCTGAGATAATTAACTCATTAATTCAGAAAAACAGAGCAAAAACTTTTTTCCATGAAAAATTGTCTCGTAATTCTGAGATAATTAACTCGTTAATTCAGAAAAACAGAGCAAAAACTTTTTTCCATGAAAAAATATCTCGTAATTCTGAGATAATTAACTCGTTAATTCAGAAAACAGAGCAAAAACTTTTTTCCCATGAAAAATTATCTCGTAATTCTGAGATAATTAACTCGTTAATTCAGAAAAACAGAGCAAAAACTTTTTTCCATGAAAAAATATCTCGTAATTCTGAGATAATTAACTCGTTAATTCAGAAAAACAGAGCAAAAACTTTTTTCCATGAAAAAATATCTCGTAATTCTGAGATAATTAACTCGTTAATTCAGAAAACAGAGCAAAAACTTTTTTCCCATGAAAAATTATCTCGTGATTCTGAGATAATTAACTCGTTAATTCAGAAAAACAGAGCAAAAACTTTTTTCCATGAAAAAATATCTCGTAATTCTGAGATAATTAACTCGTTAATTCAGAAAAACAGAGCAAAAACTTTTTTCCATGAAAAATTATCTCATAATTCTGAGATAATTAACTCGTTAATTCAGAAAAACAGAGCAAAAACTTTTTTCCATGAAAAATTATCTCGTAATTCTGAGATAATTAACTCGTTAATTCAGAAAAACAGAGCAAAAACTTTTTTTTCATGAAAAATGTATCTCATAATTCTGAGATAATTAACTCGTTAATTCAGAAAAAACAGAGTAGATTTTTTTCCTCAAGTGAATGCAATACGCTTCCGTAGTATTGGTAAAATAATTAATATAAAAGATATTATTTGTCAAAAAAAAAAATTCTTCTTCGACTGTTTCTTCTATTTGATTCGATTCCTTCACATCACATCATGTTGCTTCAAAAGAGCAGTGAGAGGCACACCATCAATCTTGTTTGTGTGTTTTTTTTTCTTCTTTTTTTGTAAAACACAAGAGCAAGAAACTCAACACCTTGGTTTTACACTATTAAGGTGATATATTTGACCCTGATCGACTTGTTCACCATTGTCAGCTACACTGACCTTCACGAGAGGTCGTTGCCAGGGGAGACGCTCCACCAGGGAGAGGCGATCGCATTACACAGCAGAGATAAATGTGTTGTCAGGACCTTGTGTCTCCCTCTTATCAGAGACGGGGGGATTCGTACCTCCACTGAGCAGAACAAGACCCTGAACACACCTGTCAATCAAAGCCTCTCAGAACAAGAGCCTGAACACACCTGTCAATCAAAGCCTCTCAGAACAAGAGCCTGAACACACCTGTCAATCAAAGCCCTTCAGACTTCAGCCAATGAGGACAGAGCTGAGCTCTTCACCTGCTGATGCCGACGCCCACCAGATAACCCGATTAATGTGTTCTGCACTGACAGATGCGCAGAGATTCACTGAAGTCTGTGAGCATCTGCAGATCTGCTGTGTGTCAGTCGCTCTTCCACAGGAGAACGGAGGAGCGTTAGTGTCTCACACTCACAGGAGTCACCAAATTAAGCGGGAGTCATTAGTCAGACCAGCAAATCAAGAAAATGTAACAGCTAGAAATACTGTAATTTTACAGTAAAATAACATGAATGACTATATATTTTGCAGTATTTGCATTTTTTTTATTTAACTATATACTGTATATATATTTTTTGTTTTCTATTCTAAGTCTATGCATAAAAAGCATAGTCAAGAACCCTCATCTCGCAGTGTTTGCATTATTACTTCAACTTAATAAAATAAAAAATGTAAAATAATTTACTATATTTGTCCTAACTTATAAAACAATTTATAAAAGTGAAGAAAAGTGAAGTAAAGTAATAAATAAACAAGTAAATAAATAAATCATTTACACGTTTCATCTCAATGGTGTATTGAGAAAACACGTTCAAAGTATAATAACGTTATAAAGCTACCCGGATCTTGTCCTCAATAATCAATATCAGGAAGCAGATGGAAATTATTACATCATGCATATAAAAAAAAAAACGAAAAAAACAAACAAGAAACACAAAAACAAAACAATTGCTGTCTTGGAAAAACAATGAAGATATAAGAGACAATTCTATGTGTTTGTGTAAAATCACAAAACCAGAACACGATTAGTGATTTTTGCAGTTATGAACCTCTATGTATTTTGAATTATTTTCGTTATTTATAAATAAATTAATTCATTTAATTAACTAATTTACATATTTAATCTCACTGGTGTCTTGGGAAAACAGGATTAAATTACATTACTATGGCTATACGTGGATCTTGTTCTTAATATCTCAGTTCAGGGTTTCTGTGTTCCTGCTGATGTTTCGGTTGCCGAGAGTCAAGGCCAAATAAGATGGAGATTGTTCCCCTCCAGGCCATCTATTCAGTGCCATGGGAGCAGGTGTCTTTCTCAGATCGTGACTTGTTGGATGCGTCTTTCTTAATGGCTTGCAGCAAATTGGCACGTAGAACAATAATCTGTCAAGTGTAACTGTGAGCTTCAGCCAGTCGCACTTGTATGAGAGGTGACGGCGCCGTGTGAACGAAGGAGCCAGAGGTGAGATCGCCTTTCTGTTCTTCACCTCAGTAAGAAGAATACGCCTCTTTAGTCCGGACACCTGCAGAACCGAGGGTGCGAGACGAGTGTGAACGCCAAGAGCTGCGGGAATCCTGTGCTTTCTTTCCTTTTCCCTTTGGGCATATCAGTCACAGACAGCTTCATTCTGAATGATATTATCATATGCATAATGATCTACATTTGTAAAACAAAGAAACATCGGACATTTGAGACTATAGCCTTAGGAAAGACAAATCACAACTGAGATCTGTGTGATATCACAGTTGTTTCGGCTAAATAGCAATAAATGGAGACTTCTGCGTCACAGATTTTTCTCTTTAGACAAAAAAATAAATAAAAAAGTTTTAAAATGTGTGCCCAAATACCAAGGTCTGCACATCTAAAGTGAGAGATTTCAATGTGATCTCAAATATATCATATTAAATTTCTCCAAATTGCCCACATAATGTTCCTATTTTTCTTTTGGGTGGGTCACAGTGGTATAGCAACCATTATAAAAAATTTTTTTTTTTTTTTTGGAGAATTAATCATTATATTCAAGAATTTCAACTGCCGTGCAAAAAAAAAAAAAAAAAAAAAGCCAGCCGCATAAATATTTTATGGCTAGGGCTCATCATCTAATTCATATTCATGAGCCAAGATGATAAGGTTTATACAGACACATCGATAGATTTATTCAAATATATTTATTTATATGTGTGCTTAGTGAGTGTGTTATGTTCACTTAGATTATCTTATTTAATCAGGATTATTTGACCAAATAACTGTTATTTACTTTTAAATCTAAATAACATTCACTTAATAAATATTATAGTATATCAATTCACATGTAAATAATGACACATATATGATTAAATAATAAATAATTCATGCATATAGTCCTTTCACAAATGAATCAGCGCTGCATATTTGCTGATTTCCCCTGAAAAAAAAAAGACTATGCAGGAACATCGATCCTACTGTACATTTACAATGGCAATTTGTTTCTATTTTTATTTCTCTTTAGGAATTTCAAGAAAGTTTATTTTTAATGAATACATTTCTCATCTTATAAATATTAGGACATTTGAGAAAAAGTGAATATTGCAATCCATAACTGAGAATCCTTATGGTTATGGAGTTGTTTTAACTGAAAATATTCACTGTATTACAGAAACATCCTGCAAATCCTATTTCATCTGTTTAGCCATCGTTATTTCACTTAGGAAATATAACCAATTCATATAAACTTATACCTTATAAAACTTTTCAAATCTTAAAGTCCCCCTGTAGTCAATCATTTTATCCCTTAAAACTCATCTTTGATCACCAAAATTACATATTTAAAAGTCTTTTCCTTGGGAAAAAAACGGTTATGCTTTAAAATAGCTTGAATGTAACTCGACACCCTTGCCTCATTTAGTATACGTGGTTCTATGAATATGCAAATGAGCCCCGCCTCCACTCACTCACTCAGCTCAGAGATCCACTGGTTGACGATCACACGTTGATCTGATTGGTTACAAGGTCGTTTGTGACGTCAGAAACACCAGCGATTTCAAACCGTGTTTTTGAGACTGTCTTTGGTTCACTGCAGTTTTAAGAAGAAAATACTCAGCAATGCTGTCGACTTATGAATTTACACATGGTTTGTCTTAAAGCATATTAAAAACATAGACATATAAACAACATTAAAAGCTTGATTTTCACCACTAAGTCAAGAATTAAGGCCCGTTCACACCAAGGACAATAACTATAGCCTATAGTGAAAAAGACTTTAGCAACATCTGCGATTTTTTTCTGATGAACGATAAAAACATTGACAGCCAATCAGAATCCATCCTACAAATATACCAGCTCAGGCATTTAAAGACAAAACTGCAGAGCGCACTTCACGATATCGCTAACATTAATATAGTTAACGCTCTTGGAGTGAACGTGCCTTTAATGTTTCTGTCGTAGATCTGTGTCACAGAGAGCCCACATACATTAGACTGCCTGCATGTGAGAGACCGCCTGTGACTGACACGAGTGATAAAGCCCCTCTCCAGTCAGCGATGGTTCTCCACCGACACTCAAACAGGGCCCTGTAGTGTTGTCGTTTCAGATCTGTCCAGTCTGAACAGGTTTCTTCTGTGAGGTGTGAAGCCGCAGCTGCAGGGATCCCTCACAGCCGAGAAAACCCAGGAATGTCGTCTCACACCTCTCCTATACGGCCATCCCGTACACACATCAGCGCTGGAGAGAAACTGAGCCGCTGTTATAGCCCAGTATTAGATGCTTTCAAAATAACATGCAACTTTTAGTGGTGTGGTGTAATGCTAATCACGTTTTACACTTTGTCACACTGCAGCTTTAGAGCTGAGGGGGGAAAACTTACTAGTATTGTTTAGGAAGTGTTATTTTAGTGAATCAGTTCATTCAGGTTCAGATGGTTAGTTCCAAACAACCAGATAATTTGAAGTGTGCTTGAGTGTGTAAAGAGACAGTCATAAAAGTGTACTATCTTTAAGTACACTTACACACTAATACTATATTGTCTGCAAGTACAGTTTTTTTTAATAAACTTTAAAGATTTGAAGTAGATTACAAGTCCACATTCAATACAATTAAGTGCACTTAGGGTCTATGTGATGATGGAAGTGTTCAGGAAACCACTTTAGCTGGTAACACTTTAGTTATAGGGTCCAATTCTCAACTATTACTTAGTTGTTTATTAGCATACATATTACTAGGATGTTGGCTGCTTATTAGTACTTAAAGCACATATTAATGCCTTATTCTGCATCCCTCAATACCTAAACTTAAAGGGATAGTTCACTTTGAAATTAATATCCCTTTAACGATTACCTAACTAATTACTAATACGCAGTGATTAGGAGTTTTTTGAGGGAAAAGTCATAGTTAATAATTAGTTAATAATGAGAATTGGACCCATTTTTATTTAGCAATTCAATTCGGTGATGCTAGAGGCACCGAAATTAAACACTTTACCATTAACTAACTTAAAATATGTGAAACATTGTGCATGTGGTTGCATGCAAGAAGCGTCTCCAACACTGCTGCACACTTACACGTTGCTTTTGACCTGGGTTTACGCTCTAATCCTGGACACACTTCACTCGCTGCATACTGACAGAAGTTAGTTAGTAGGCAGCGGATTTTCCTCAAGGTTCCCCAGGGCCCTTGCACACAGGGTTCAGGGCAGCCTCATGAAACAAGGACCTTAAACACACATCCTCATCATTCTGCTGCAGTTGCTCAAAGAACTGCTCTAAGCGGGCACCGGCCAACTCAGAAACCGGATTTCTTTCATTCAGAGAGTGAGAACCGGCTGTCTGCTTTACTGCTACAAGCGTTCACTCCCCTGCTGCTCTCGAGAGAAAGACGAGAATCCAGTAACATGGCAACAGCGACTGCCTCCCCATCTTTTATTAGTTTTGAGTGACACTTTGAAACCGCGGCCAGGATCGAAACAAAGCGTTGACACAAATACAAATGAGCCTCCCGCTAAAGGCGACTAAACAGAATAATCAACCCCGGGGTTCAAACTGTTTTGACTTCACTGACGGCAGAGACAAATCAATAATGCTACAGTGAGAGTTTGGAAACTGAAAAACACAGATATAAGCCAAATATTGTAATAATGAGGGGTTAAAAAAGCAAGCGCATTCAGTCGGGAGGGAAATGTTACCATGCTACTGCATGGAAGCAAGCTGAGAATCTGCTGGCTGAAGACAGATGGCATTCTGGGGCTGAAGGGTTGACCGTGGTGCCTGGATCTGCTCTGACAAGGGAGCTAAGCAGGAGCTTACCACCGACAGACTAGCCTAGAAATCTAGCCTCCCCCTAGCGGCTGCAAAAATTATTTTGTAGCCAGTGTAGTCTAGCAACTCTCCGTTGACTTTCGAGCTGGAAAAAACAAACTCTAGTCAGGCCAATCACATCGTGTATAGAGTCGGCGGGCGGGCTTAAAGGGTTAGTTGACCCATAAATTAAACATCTGTCAGTAATTACTCGCCCTCATGTTATTCCAACCCCGTAAGACTTTCGTTCATCTTCGGGACACAAATTAAGATATTTTTGATTAAATCTGAGAGCTGTCTCACTCCTCCATAGGCTTCTTAAGGGATCGAAACTGTCCGGCCCAAAAGTTATGAAAGACATTGTTAAAATAGTCCGAGTGACTACAGTGGGTCAACCATAAGTTTATCAAGCGACGAGAATACTTTTTGTGCGCAAAAAACAAACAAAAATATTCATTCAACTATTCATTTCCTTCTCTTTGGGCCGTGAGATTTCACGTAGTGTAACAGCGCAGCGCTTCTGTGTTGCACGTCACACGTAGGCTCACTATTGGCCGACGCTGGTCATGTGTGTGATGCGTGACGTACAACACAGAAGCTTTGCGCACTTTCACTATGTGAAATCTCGAGGCCCACAGGGAAGGAAATTAAAAGTTGAATAAAGTTGTTATTTTTGTTTGTTTTTTGCGCTGTCGACGGCTTCTGTAACCCGAACGAAGCGCGTTGATGGACGTTGCTCTTGCTCTCGCTCTAGTTGATGTGTGTGTGCACGTTTTTCCTGGAGAACTGCCCATACAAGGAATTCCACACTTTATGACGTCATACAGGGCCATACTCGGGAAAAAAACTTTTCCGAAACTTATACGAATCCAAATACTCTGTCATATGTCCAACTAATTTTTTTTTTTTACTTTGGCCACGTTTAGCATGAGAATACAACTCTTTAACAGTGTAAATAATTCAGAATGCATGAAATAGCATTAGACATCCCCTTTAAATTGAGAAACTGTATAAAGATCTATAAAGCCTGACACGCCAAGCCGACGTAATAAAAAACTGACTTCTGACGCTCACCAATGGCTAGACGTTGGCCGACCGTCGGCTTGGTGTGTCATGGCCCTAAATGATCCACCTAAAGCAGGGAGCTACAAGGGAGTACCAGGGCATCAGTGGTAAAGTATAGAAAAATTGTGAAATAGGCATCCTTCATTTAGAACCTTACTTGAATACTAATGCTAGCCAACGCTGCAAAAAAAAAGATGGCAAAATAAATCACTGTCCATTCAATGAGGACTGTCACTGCTTATCAATGTTTTCAACGAATGTGTCGATCCTTGCGAAAATCCAAACGGATACAGTTCAAAGGTCTGTCAATCTGATGAAGGACAGACGTGCATGACGTTGCTTGTGTCCGTCTCAATCAGAGTTGAGTTGAAGAGCAGATTTCCCCTGGGGTAGAAGCTTGAGTGGAGCGATCAGGATTTGTAAGCGCCAATTTTTAGATGAGAGGCCTTTGGCATAATGACACTTCAGCGCAGAGTTGAAAGAGCCAAAGAGTCCTGCTCCAGTAAAGACGTGCCGTCTACCATCAAATCTCACTCTCCACAGCACTGCTCGATGAATCTTAATGTGTTGTGGGAGAACAAAAAATTAACCAAGTGCATCTAAATTTGCTTTGTTATGCAGATTGACTCTGTTTATTTTTGAAGGCTTATCTATAAGAAGCCTTGGCTAAGTGGTAAGATACGAAGAGTGATAAATGAATCCCAAAGGTAAAAGCGCTAAACGGGAGAGTATAACCACAAACGCTAGATACAGGACGAGTATTCTCTAAAGGTTTTTTAGTGAACTAATCTGAAAGAACACATATTGTGGGGCATTTGCTGTGTAAACAATTAATCAATTTCAGACACTGCTTTAGTGTCTTTTTATAGTGTCGGGGCGGGATGCAACAAGTTCTAGACGGCATTTGACTGTACAGAAAACCTGATGAGAAACTAAAGTGCAGAATGATCATCACCTTGAGGTCTTGAAAATGAGGTCTATATAATTAAAAACATCATTTGGCCTGACTCACACCCAGATACAACACAGTAAAAGTAATCCAAACGGGATGACCCGAAGGCATGAACAACCTTCTCCATATCTTCAAAAGACTTTAATTTAGATCTAAGATGGAAAAAACTATCACCAAGGTTTCTTATGCTAGACAGATCCCAAACAGTCATAAACATCCTTTACACACCCCTTATTACCAAATAAAATTATCTCTGTCTTATCCTCATTTAATTGGAGAAAGTTATTCGCCAACCAGCACTTAACCTCAGTCAAACATTCATGCACATTCAAATGGCACTTTTATGCCCATGTTTCAGTGGTAAATACATTTGGGAATCATCCGCATACACATGATAGTGAATCCCAAATTTCTTAAAAATAGAACTTAAAGAGGGAGCATAAAAAGGGAAAATAAAATTGGTCCCAAGATAGAACCCTGAGGAACCCCACACACAAGAGGGACAACAAAGGAAGAATCCCCTAAACTGACTGAAAAAGTCCTGCTCTGAATACCAACCGGATCCCTAAGACGATCAATACAATGAGAATATTATGATTTACTGTATCAAATGCCGTGGTAAGATCTAACAAAAGTAAAACAACACAGCTTCCAGAATCAACGCCTCATAGGATGTCATTAGAGACCCTCAGAAGAGCAGACTCTCTACTATGGCCAGCTCTAAAACCTGACTGGAATCTATCTACATTTTTATTAAGCTTAATTATCATCAGATCATCTTCAGACCATGCCAACACAACAACATGTAATTCAAGTTAATTAGTCAAACCATACTTGAATAAATTGCAAAAGAATTCTACGAACTAGGACACACCAAAGTGGGCGTGAGGTCATATCTCCGAAATGCTTAACCGTATTCAGGCCAAACTTGGTTTGTGTAATAACAACTATGACCTGAGGGTACCTCCATTTGGATATGGATTTCATGTTGACAAAACCATTTTAATTTATCGACATCAACAGATTTGAAAGCATGATGCTAAAAAGCATCTGAGGATTTATCTCTACAAGGCTTTGGCATATTGACACCAAACTTGGTGTATGTCACTGCCACCCAATACGGACCACACCGAAATAATTTGGTGTCAAGGCCACGTATTGGTCACATTGAAAGTGGTTGTTATTTAAATATTTAAAATCGCCTCCAAATGCCTTTTACTCATTTTTAGAGTTGGGTTGATGCTCGTTTCCAAGCTTGCTCACCATTTTGCCTCTTGGCCCCTTAATTGCTGCTTGCAGCTATTTATTATTATCATTATCAAAAAAAAAAAAAAAAGGTTTTTATTGGTGGTTGAAAGAGACTGAACATTTTTAATGCAAATATTTTCTAAATGCTAAACGTTTTGCAGCACACTATCTCAAAACTAAGGAAGAGAAGCACTGGTGTTAAAGCACAGCATGATTATTGAAGCGCAATTACTAAAAATATAAAAACAAAGAAATATAGACTAGAAAAAAACACATTTGATGTTGGTCATCCATTGTTGCCATCTCAGACCTCATTAAAAAAGTACGATTTGTGGTTTTTAGAGAGTGTGTTAACTTTGAAACCATTGTTACTAAAACCATTGCACATCCATATGAAAAGACTAATACTTAATTAATTTGATTGATGGTTTTCTTTGATATAACAATAATTCATTGCGCTGTTATAAGAATCAAAGTCACTCATTCTAGCAAAGCATTTGCAGCCCAAATCACCTGAAGAACTTAAAATGTTATTTTCTACTGTATATTTTTCTTCGCACTACAACTATACATGTGTGTTTCTTCAGAATTATTAATTATTGAATCAAGAGGCTCTAAAATGTAATGTTGAACACAACATCTTACAATCAGACTGCCTTTGGGAGCCACTGGCCTTGCTTGTTGCTGCACTGCTGTTTTCATCCTCTCACATTACCGTGCAATAGACATCTAACTGTCAGCACATTGACACTGAAATCGGGTTTTAGATGATAACAAAAACAGACCTTAAAATAGAGCAAATTCCTCCACGCACAAACTCCATTTCTCAAATATGCTCTGGGTGCTGCGCTAAATATTATTGATCTATTCCAAGATAAACACAGTAACAAATGGGAATTGTACAGCACATGGAATATACAAAGCCAAACAATTTCCCTTTAAGGCAAGTCAGTTATTTGGCATTTTGGCAGCTATTTTCTAGCCAAGCAATTACAGCGCCTTTTGTACTTGAACAGGCAAAGACCACAAAACTTCTGGCTAAGATTAACTTTCAACAGCATATGTCAAATCTGACAATAATACCATCATTACTTTTGGCTTTGTTTTTTTCTTTTTAGCTCAAATCATGCTAAAAAGCTGTATTCGGTTTTGTCTACTCATAGCTAGTGCACTAGCTAAGCATATCTTTCCTACAGCCACTATATAGTGTTGTGGTTTTCTCATTTATTTTTCTTCAAGTGATCCATCTCCCTTTTATACTCTCTCTGCATGACTCTGCTTTTATGTGTCTGAGAGGTCTAATATCGCAAGAAGGACAAATGTTGTAGACCTGTACACAAGCTAAAAATGCACGGCACAGGCTGAACAGCTGAAAGCATCAAGTATGGGCCATACATGAGTGCTCACAGTGAATGACAATTCAGGTCACTGGAATCCTGTGCCAAACTTTACAACGAAACAACAGGTGTTCTCTTCCTGAGCGTGGATGTTGAGTAAATATTACTCTCTGGGAGGTTTCTGTGTCCCTATACTTAAGTATAGGAATCAAATCTAAGCTCATAAATTTGATCAATAAAGCTGTTCACACCCATTAATTTCACCAAAATAGCCTTGAAATATGTCACACACATGAACCAATAAAGACGTCAGTGGAACAGTAGGTGCATGTTCTCAGAAAGACGCCTATCTGAGGAGCAGCGATATATACTTCACCACAGCACTGATAAAGCATTTCAAACTCAAATGAGCACACAATGAATTTCAGACAGCATTCAATGTCTGAGATATTATCTCAGGCTGCAATTCATTTCAGTGTGCAAACAGAAGGCTGACACTGGACCAAATAACCAATGCCTCTTCATAGCCTAGCATTTTAACGCATGTGCTCCGACACACTGTGCCATGGTGAAGATACAGTCACTGCAAGTTTGAATTTGGCTCAAATGATCAGAACTTCAACTATTCATGAATAAAAGTGGGAAAAGGTCGGAATAAATAAAAAGAGGGCAACACTTAATTGCATGTGGCATATTCCAACTTTCATTTTTTATGCAGTTTAAAATGAAACTGTTAATGATTAACTGTGTACATCTCTAATTGTGACATCAGGTTTTTTTCATCATGCCGGGCTATACATTTTCCACCAGAGTTTCCAAGCCGAAACTATTGCACCATTTCCTGAATAGAAAATTCAGACATTTCCAAACATAAGCAACAACAACAGAGCTTGTCCAAAAAAGTGCAACCTCTACAACTGAACCGGATCCAGCACAAAACGAAACCTCTGAAATATGAATGTTTCCAGTGTCACTGGTGTTTGAAATTCATAGGTGTTTGAATTTCATTGCTGGGCGGCAGCCAGCAGGGCCGGGTGAGATCTGTGCAGAGGGCTGAAGTGTGAAATGAAACACTGATTGATTGAGAGAACAGCAGACAGCATGGAGAACGCCACAACTCCACTCGGGTAGAGGTCACAGGAAGACAGGGATGCAGAAGGGTGAATGAGGAATATGCAGGCGGGGTTAGGAAAGATCCTGGATTAGCGTCACATCCTGACCCCGGATCAGTTCGTATGACAATAAACATGCCCTTATTAAGCGGAGAACCAGAACTCTGCAAACCAAGGGCCATCTGATAGATGTATTCATGCGAAAATGTGCCATTTTTAAAGAGACACGGTTCTGGTAATTCTTGAACTGTTCTGTACATTTTCACCACAGAAAAGGCTGACTTCCAAGTCGGAAAAATTCTGTTCGACTCCGACCCTAAAAGCTTGCTGATCTGGAACCAGGAAATGGTGTCTTGTTGAGAAATGTCAAATAAGATCAACTGCACAAGAGAGAACAATCAAGTCTGTGTGATTGTGAGATAAAAAAAAAAAAGAAGAGAGTACCGGGTTAATGCATATCCAATTTCAATCCCTCCCCTACGGGGAGTACCAGCAGATGATGGCATGATCATGAGCAAAGATGTCAGTTTTTTAGCATGTTTCAAAGGGGTCATGCGCCGACCGAGCAACTGCCATTGAAATGAATCGAAATGCTAATAGATAGCTTTCTCCGGGTACTACAGACCTCTGGCCCTTAGCAAGGACCAACTAGAAAGGTAGTCCTACTTGGCAAAATCACCTTAACAAAAGAGCTCCACCAACCACCAAAGGTGATTCTACCAAGCAACATTTTGGTCTCATTTTTAGAGACCGGAAGAAATGCAGAAAATGATTGCAGAGTTCCAGTGGAGCATACAAACAAGGTGTTCAGGTTTCAGGTGTTCTCCTTCACAGCTTGCACAACTCTGCCTCAAGCCCGCCTTGAGGAGTTGAGTTCAAAGTGTGGTGCGTGCTGTGAGGCGGCACGAGCTAGACAATTCCCATTACCCACGTCTTGCTCTCTGCCCTGCCATCTCGAACCGACGCTTCACGAATACAAATAGCCAAGGCTACGGCTAATCCCCTTCTGAATGAATGCGTACGTGATGGCCGCTGTCTGAGTGCCACAAAAAGGGCATTTGTTTGCATGTGTGGTTAAGCAGAAAAAGAAGAGGAAAGTGAAAGCAAACTCGACGATGGAAGAACGGACACGGTTTTCTACCATCCATCATTTTGATTACTCTCGCATTTGTCTGAGTGCCTGTTGCTTTGACGTCTCACAGGTCGTGGCGGCAGCCACGCTGTTCCCAGTGCAATGGCATTGTAATAGCCCACAGCAAAGATGCAACAATTAACCTTTTTTTATTACACGCCTTGTCAGCCACAGCAAACGGTTCACTGTTTCAAAGAGAATAAAATGAGGGAGTGCAAGTGAAGAAAGGCGACTTTCATTTGGCTTACCTGAAAACAGAACAAAACACCACAGACATTGTTTGTGCTAATAATACAAATTAAGCAGCTCTTTTTAGGGCAGGGCTTTTCAAACGTTTTAGGGTACCAAAATGCAAAATTTCATTCCAAAAATGCACGGTCAGTCATAAACATCCAGTGTTAGTGCATTTCTGTAGAAACATTTTATGCTTGTTTTTACAAGCATGCACTATGCAAGCATACACCAGTTTCTCCATAGACATCCATTGCAAGTGCATGCACGTATACTGTACATTTGTGGAAGATGATGGTACTGCTGTATGTGATTTATTGATGATCTTTCTCTCTTTGACTCCTAGACAGCAAGGGTCGAGGGCCAGACAGTGTAGCAAACCAGCACACACATATACACAAATTGAATGGCTCAAGAGTTTTCTCTTTCAAGCTCAAGAGACTTAATGGCATTCTCTGTTATTTGTTATTTAAACATCAACTTTGTCACAGATATTTGTCTTAAAATTCCTTTAGGAAGAAAAAAATAGAAACTCATCCTCATCTAGAATTACAATTGTACAAAATTAGCACTGTCGCCTTTTTCGCCTTTTTTCACCTTTGTTGCCATTGGCTTTTGGCTTGCTTAGTTGGGGACATTAAATTTAATATTAAACAATATTATTGATCTGCCTGCATTGACACCATTAAATGAGAACTGAACTGGACGATGGCATCGCGGTTTTCTCCAGAACGGCTATATATATAAATTAACTAAATTAATAACTTTTTTTTACAACAAAAATGAACCATCACTGAACTTACTTAAGCTGGACTGTGACGCTATTTTCTTCTGGAAACAAACTTTGTTGCATTATTTTCCTGTTATCACTGTAAAGCTGCTTTGAAACAATCTGTATTGTAAAAACCTTGACTTGACTTGACAATGGACGAACAAGCTAAATAAATCGTGCAACATATGTGCAATACAAGTCAGGTGCTTATTGAAAAATTCAATTTGTTTGGCAAAAACAGTACGAGTACAGAGTTCTACAACGAATGTGGAGAGCATAGCTCAGATAACTTGAAGGAATTAACCATTCACTAATGAATTTGAACTTTTTTTTATATATTAAGTTCATTTTCCACCAAAGCTAAAGGTAAGAAGCTATTCAGCTTAATGTTCAATTGGCCCTCCTACTGTACATAAAAGAGAATTAAGTCAAATCAAAATATTACAAACAAGTATGTTACTCAACTAATGTATGTACATTACTTTTCAATCACTTTGCAATGCAATGAAATATTGTACAGTGAAACACAGCTCAATGTCTCTTTCCATCAAAAGGATCCATGGCCTAAAAGGGCTGAAGACCCTTGGTTTAAAGGAGACACCATTGCTGCCTAGGAGAATCTTTTGCGATATTAAAGAAATTGTGATTTTCCATCTCTATGGGAAAATCTCCAAAACCAGTAGCGGGATCTTAGTTGAAACACCATTTAAGCAGTGCAGACTTTCAGTAAACCACACACTTTGGTCCAATCTGTTGCACAGCTGAGAATACCTCACTAAAAAGCCCAATGAAAATCTCCAGCTTGCACTCCATGTCAGCATTTGACAAATAATGAGCTTGTTCACTCAAAACAGACTTCCACGTGGGAAAGACTTACGTCAAATAAGCATTTGTCTCTGACTTTTCAAAGAACTCCTTCAGAGAGATTTCAGTGAGGTTACACAGGCAACTCTGCAAAGGGCTTGATGTAACTTAATTGCATTCCTTTTTCCCTCCAACAGCAAATTGAATTTCAGAGTAAGACCCAACTCAAACACCTCATAATCCCTGCAGCTTGCCTCCTGCAAATGAAACAAGGTCACTTTCATTTCAACTCAAAGGGCCCAATCCAGCAGCCGCAGCCAAATGTACCTGCTCTCAGACATTTACAACATTGATGCTGCATCAGCGGATGCCCTGACTGACTTATTGAACTCCACTGCAGGCAATAACGCTGAAGGATGAAGACAGGACAGACTCTATCGCTGTCATACTGTCCTTGCATTGGTCTTGAGGCAAAACCAGTTGAGAGCCACTGCCCAACACGGGTCAATATATGGTGCATATATTCCGCAGTATGTGTGAGAATGCTGTGGATATAGGTGTATCAAACCACGTATCTTACCTGCAACATTGAGTCTAGCTGTACGGCTAACGATGGTGCCCAGGTTGTCTATAGTGGCCACGCACTGGTAAACCCCTTCATCGGGTTTATTGTGCTTAGAGTGCACCACTGAGCTGATGAGCAGAGAACCGTCCGCCAGGACCTGCCTGCGATCATCTGAGGCCAGGCTGAGGAAAGAGCCGTCTTTCTTCCATTCGATCTTGGCAGGAGACTCGCCGTGGACTGAGCAGTTGAGCAGCGCCAGCGCTCCCCGCACAACCAGCGTATCTGACGGCTCCGTGGAGAACTGGAATGGGCTGAAGTTCCTCAATGCTGATCCTACGGAGGAAAAGGATCAAATCAGTACTGGATTTCTCATCATCACACAATATGATGAACTGAAATTAGGTTGAACTTTGGGTTTAGAGATTAGGAATTTAATAACAGACGGGATCTGCATCATTGCTTAATAAAATTACATTTGCGTGGATGAGCATGGGCCGTGGCTTTTTAATTCCAAATATTTAATATATTTCAACATTTGTTCATCTCAGTTTCTTTTATTCTTGCATTCGAGATCCAAACACATTCATTCAAATGTCAAAACTTTATTACTGGTGTCCAGAAAAGACCAAACGTCAAGGTAAAGAGAGGATTACAATGAGCGAATGCATTATAAATCATTTTAAAATAACAACAGAGCCTTTGGACATCGAGAAACATTTGAATATCATATGTTGCTCATTTGAAAGCAAATGGGGGTTGGAACTAAGCACAAACTAAGCACAATTTCTTCGCATTTGTCCTCATAAATTATTCAAATCTTGGCCTCGAGAGTCATCAGGACTTTGTGTGGATAAATAACTTGAATCATCTGTACTTCTTGGATGGTAAATGAATAATGAGCTTTTTAAGGCTTTTTTAAACGCTGCACAAAGTGATGAGTTGAATGCTAAATATAGCTAAAAAGCAGTCGAGACTGGTTGATGGCGAGTCTACAAAGAGCTGGCATGACTTGGGCCAGCACAAGAACCAAAAGTCATTATTCTGCCATTTTAACTCAAGGGTTAATGTCTGGGATCACTGCTAATGAGGTCGCCCTACATCAACTCTTAGGTTTTGAGACTGAAGCTATGTTGGAATCACATACTGCCAGAGTATGCAATGCATTTGATAAATAATTTACTTTACATTTTACAACTTGCGTGGAAATGTTTGGATACACATCAATTTAATGGCGCTTTAAGGGAGGTGATGCAATTTCAAAGAATGCTGCAAAATGATCGATTTCACTGGGGAAAGTAACACTCCTGGACTACATCCAAATTTCTGTAGTACAACCAAACTACAGTTCACTTTGAGATATACATCCATTGCCCAATGAGAACTTTAGAGAGCTGGGTCCAGTTGTATCATCCAAATCACTTTGTTGTTGCTTTCCAGCTTGATTCGAAACCAACTCGGCAACTTAAAAAATAACAGGCAGGTGTGTTGGAGCAGGATCAAAACTGAAGTCTGCGGGAATGTAGTCCTCCAGGAGCAGGGTTGGCTACCCTGATGTAGTGCCTAATGTGAAGGCACTCTCAATCTATTCCCAAATGTGTCATAACACAATTCTTCACTTCAAAATAAAAATTCGGTCATCATTTACTGACCCTCAAGTTGTTTCAAACCTGTATGAGTTTCTTTCTTCTGTTGAACACAAAGGAAGATATTTTGAAGAATGTCAGTAACCAAACAGTTGATGAATCCCATTGACTTCCATAGTAGGAGAAAAAATACTATGGAAGTCAATGGGGTAAATCAACTGTTTGGTTACCGACATTCTTCAAAATATCTTCTTTTGTGTTCAACAGAAGAAAGAAATTCATACAGGTTTGAAACAACTTGAGGGCGAGTAAATGATGACAGAATTTTTATTTTGAAGTGAACTAATCCTTTAAACCAACCTAACTAGGGCCGCAAGGGGGCCATTAGCATAAACTGCCTTCTGTATGGTAAGGCCGAAGTCCAGTTGTAAGTGAGCATCCCTATGTCCTATACTCACTCCGAGCCCTTGAAGTGGAGGCTTTGGAAGGACCTTGGAAAGCTAACAAATTTGAGGTAGGGCACTTCGTGCAGGAGTTAAGTTGTTCACTTTTGTGTGACGTCCCCTTCCCGGAGTGCCCTTTAAGGGCATAGAAAGGCTGTAAAAATAAAATATAGCTGGTCTGTTGAAGTTTTAAGCTACCTACTTAAATAACAACATATCTTATTTAATGGCACAGACATTTGGAAGTAACTATCGCCCTCTTTAGTACTGGGGTTTCTTGCACCTACTCTAAGACCCATTCACACAGTAAAGGCACATTTCCTATTGCACACAGTTTTAAAGTCTCGTCTAATGGAGTCTGGGGTTGTTGGTCAGTTTCAGGGTCTATGGGTAGTAATAGTGGTCAAACCTCTGCCGACTTAGAAAGGCCTCCTGGAACGAAGCACTTATGTCTATGTGCTGACTCGCCTTCGGACTTCTATAGAAACGGCACAGAGAGCTTTACAACAGCTGCTTTTGTTGGCTGAACTGTTCTCCTGCTATATAAGATAATTGCACTCTGGCAAATGTTAAGCTTTCCTCGAATAGTTTCTTTAAGACTGATGCGAGGCAACGGTGGTTCCAGCATAAACACATCTGGATTAGATTAATTCCTGAAAGATAGATGAACTTTCCGGTCACAAACACTTCGTAGTCCAGAGGTAACTGTTATATAGCTTTCAACAAAGAATTCATAGTGTTTATAACAGACACCAATAAACTGTGGTGTACAGTGGTGTCTACATGTCTGAGACCAGTAGTTTCACTAGGTGTCATGCTTCAGTTTATGTTATCATCATAAAACTTGAGTGAGAAGTTTAATTTAAATATTTACATGAATTTCAGGCACGATATATCCTACTGCTAATGACATCAGCACTTACACTGAAATGAACTGTAGAAGGTTTCTGGTGTGTAACGAGGGAAAGAAATTAAAGTGCCATACTATTACCATTCAATAGTGGTGAAACAATATATTGTGTCACAATATATCACAATACAAAAATGCAACAATATGTATCATGGATAGTGACAATATATATTGTGTATAGTTTAAAAATAAAAATGACTTTTTACAGTTTAAAATTTAAGTTTACAGTTTTAGTGTCAGTACTACATTAAACAACTATATAATGTTGACTATAATGTATAATAATGCAATGCGGGAATATTTGTGGGTCCTGATAATGCCAAATGTCTGATGTTACCAGTAAAAAATGGCCTACATAATTTTAAACATATCTAGTCAGTGAAAGAGTGCAAGCATATTCGTCTAAAATAATTCTGTATTTTCAGCTTCAGAATCATGAATATTGTTATTCTGGTGTCTCTATCGTCCTGTGCTTTGGGTTTCCAGCACCAAGTCCAAGCCTATATTCATTTACACCAACAATGTAATACCAAATTTAGCATTTTAATCAACAGAACATTTTTTTGTTAATCTTTTATCATATGTCTTGGAGTATCGCAATAATATTGTATCGTGAGTTCAGTATCGTGACATGAGGGTATCGTTACACCCAATCCTATCACTATACCATGTTACCACTATAGTACTTTCTAATAAGAGACAGTACAACACATAAGTGATTACACGGTAATGAAGGGAGATCTCACAGATGGAAAGGCCTGTATTCCACTGGTGAGAAGGGAATACCACCCCGCAGCAGAGCATCAGAAGATCAGCATACTTAATCATTAGCATGTTAGTGGCTGTTTGGATCGTGCACAGAGGAGGAGAGCAATGCTGTTCCTCCAGCTTCCACTTCACCATCAGCTGCAACTGATGACCATCTGCTGCTGATCAGACCTTGCATCCCACAGACACGCTGAGACTGACACCACTCTCGTGTTCGCCTCATTTTCAACCATTTTCATTAGTTCATTAAGCTCTGCTACATCTATGAGGGACAAAACAACTACAAACAAACCACAGAAAAATGATTTATGCTGCTACCTCAGGCTATATAATTATAAGAACTCTCAGTGGATAAGCTGAACAAACAAGTTTGCATGGTATGTTGGTCTGGATTCTTAATGTCCTTGCACACCGAGTCTCGTATGCATTTTTTCGCATTCGTCATCCTAAAAATTTGTCACACACTGAGTCCGAAGCGTATTATTTAATCCGGAATCCGGAAATATTGGGTCCATCCAATCCTGAGATTGCGTATAGAGGAATAAGGAGAGTTCCACCTCCTTATCAAGGGCAAGGAGCTACGGGATTATCCTGAGCTATACTTCAGGATGTCAGTGGCTCAGTTCAGGGCTTGGCTAGCAATACTGGAGCCACATATTAAAAAGAAGACCACCAATTTCCGTGAACCAATGGTGGCTCTGAATTGTCAAAACACCTCAAAATGCTTGCTACCAATGTGAAAAACACAGAAAATTGAACCCGATCCGAATTTTTGTATGACGGACAAAAGTTTCGTAGGCCGTGTGTAAACGTGATTGTCACAACATGAGGTCGTATTTATTTTTTAATGTGCGAAAATATTGGACTCAGGACCTTTAAATGGGATTTGGATAATTTAAGGTTGAATTTTAGTATCCATTTAGACACTAAATTGCCTAAGCTACTCAGCGGTTTACAGGTCTAGGGATGCACGATATATCGGAGATCACATTTGTATCGCTCAAAGTATTATTATCATTTTTTTAATTAGGACAATTCTCATTTTTCTTTCCCTTCAATGGTACTAATCAGTTATTTTCTTTTGTCTGTACATCATAATATTTTAATTTCACCAAAGCACAGGATTTCACTCAGTGTAAACGGTAAAAAAAAGAACATTATTAGATTTATAATACTGGATATCAGCCATGAATTAAATATCTAAATATCTGTATCACCCAAAAATGTCTATATTGGTGCATCTGTTTATTGGATTAGATATTAAGGAATTTCCACAAACATGCAAATGTCAGTGGCACTTCTAATGAGTCATTCATTTTTCAAATATTTATGCTCAAGATTTAACCAAATTATTATCATTTAATGGCCTCAAAACACAGAGGAAAAGTTCAGTATTACACAATCTTTAGAGTCACTTGAAATTCATATAAGATATTTTCGTCAGTGAATCATTTTAAATAGTAAGCATGTCAGAAGAATATTGGATTTCCACAGGAATGTTGTCACATAAATTATGAATAATGAAAAAAAGAGAAAGAACAACCTTGACCATCCTTGCTAGAATATTTCTAAAATGGTTACCCACGAACCACCTCAACGATTTTGAACTTGTCAAGCCCAGTATATGGCACAATTAATCTCCTCATGCTAACAGTAAAATATGTTAAATGGATGAATTTTTATCCAAACACAAAGTTTGGAAATGCCAATTAATGCACAGGTACTAAAGAAATACCATTTTCCTACCATGGTACTTGTCGAAAACACATGGTTGTACCATCACAT
The DNA here is from genome assembly GCF_029890125.1 of Rhinichthys klamathensis goyatoka. Lineage (NCBI taxonomy): Eukaryota > Metazoa > Chordata > Actinopteri > Cypriniformes > Leuciscidae > Rhinichthys > Rhinichthys klamathensis. The sequence goes on from NW_026606871.1 coordinate 265,091, forward strand.
GTTTTTGTTAGTGACTAAATAGAGTGATATTTGGAAGCTTATTACAGACAGAAGTCTAATCCAGCCTTTCTCAAACTTTTTTCAGTCGGGGCACCTTTCAAAAGTGCATAAAATCTCAAGGCACCCCAGTGTAAAATATAAATTAAAAAATAACCCAAATGTAAATGCAAATGTCCTGTTTATTTAGACAGAACAGTAATGAACAGAGCATAATACGAACTGTAAATAACAACTAGAATGTACATTTCCAGAAGAAAATGTGAAGTGGTGCTTGCAGTGGCAAAACTCACCGCTCAGTTGCATTATGCTAGCATTATTAGCATGTTGCTAGCATGATTAGCATGTTGCTAGCATGATTAGCATGATGCTAGCATGATTAGCATGTTGCTAGCATGATGCTAGCATTATTAGCATGTTGTTAGCATGATTAGCATGTTGCTAGCATGATGCTAGCAAAAATAAGCATGTTGCAAACATGTTTTAGCTAGATGCTAGCATGATTAGCATATTGCTAGCATCATGCTAGCATGTTTAGCATGTTGCTAGCATGTTGCTAGCATGGTTGCTAAGGTGTTACTAGGTGGTTGCTAGGGTATTATGGGTGGTTGCTAGGGCGTTGCTAGGCGGTTGCTAGGGTGTTCTGGGTGGTTGCTATGGTGTTGCTATGCGGTTGCTAGGGTATTCTGGGTGGTTGCTAGGCGGTTGCTAGGGTGTTCTGGGTGGTTGCTAGGCGGTTGCTAGGGTGTTCTGGGTGGTTGCTAGGCGGTTGCTAGGCGGTTCTGGGTGGTTGCTATGTTGTTGCTATGCGGTTGCTAGGGTATTCTGGGTGGTTGCTAAGGTGTTTTGGGTGGTTGCTAGGCGGTTGCTAGGGTGTTCTGGGTGGTTGCTAGGGTGTTCTGAGTGGTTGCTAGGGTGTTGCTAGGTGGTTGCTAGGGTATTCTGGGTGGTTGCTAGGGTGTTGCTAGGTGGTTGCTAGGGTATTCTGGGTGGTTGCCAGGGTGTTGCTAGGCGGTTGCTAGGGTGTTCTGGGTGGTTGCTAGGGTGTTGCTAGGCGGTTGCTAGGGTATTCTGGGTGGTTGCTATGGTGTTGCTAGGCGGTTGCTAGGGTGTTTTGGGTGGTTGCTAGGGTGTTTTAGGTGGTTGCTATGGTATTCTGGATGGTTGCTATGGAGTTACTAGGTGGTTGGTAGTGTTCACATTTGGTTACTATAGAGTTTTTATAATGTTCATGGCATGATTTAGCACTTAGCTAATCAATATTAGCATGTAGCTATTCACAGCTAGCATGTTTAGCATGTTGAAAGTCCTGTGTGCCAGCATGAGTCAAAAGACCCAACCCCCATCTCTATACGATGTTCTGATGCAGAGATATTGGTCTTGCAAAATGGTTGCTAGGGTACTCTGTTTGGTTGCTAGGGAGTGGCTTGGCAGCTGCCAATCATGAAGCTCCAAAGTCAATGTGAATGTATAAACCAACCCCCATCTCTATACGATGTTTTGATGCAGAGATATAGGTCTTGCAAAATGGTTGCTAGGGTACTCTGTTTGGTTGCTAGGGAGTGGCTTGGCAGCTGCCTATCATGAAACTCCAAAGGCTGCTTGTCAGTATGAATGATATAAACCAACTCCCACGCCTTTGTGACATTCAGAATGGAAGATATCCCTTTTTGGATTTTGGTTGCTAAGGTGCTCGACAATGGTTGCTAGGGCGTGGCCAGTAAGTGTTGTGGTGATTCAGGATTGGCTGTTTGCTGGCCCGAGTCAAACGAGCCCACCCTCATGTTTCTATGACACTTATATCCTAAAATATCCCATTGATCTCTTTCAATGGAAGTCTATGGAACTTGTTGCTAAGGAGCTCTAAATGGTTGCTAGGGCGTGGCTTGATAGCTTCACAATGATCCTGAGAGACTGATTGGTTGTCTGAGTAAAATGAGCCCGCCCTCTTGTCTCTATGACACTGTGATCCAGAGTTATGTTCAATACAAAAGCGGTTTCTATGGTGTAGGACGGCCCATTTCATGGGCCGTCCTACACCATAGTAAGTCAATGGGGCAACTTTGGGCCCCTCCTGCCCCTCAGGGGTGCAACTTTTACCCCATTGTGTGGTATGTTCTTACAGAGCCTGTCAGCCTCTTCAAATGTGGCAAATTTCACGTTTCTGCGACATCCTCGTTCCGAGCTACGACTCGTCAAAGTTTTTCGCAATGTTAAGTCTATGGGATTTTTTTGGGCCGTTTTTCGCCCCTGGGGCGAACATCGTACCCCCGATCTCTTAGAAAAGTCATAGCACACCATTCCCGAACAGGCCGCACGTTTTGACACCTCATTCATGGGTCTGTGACAAAAACTGCGGGAGGAGTAGCGCGTCAAAAAGTGGCCAGAAGAATAATAATAACTAGAATGTACATTTCCAGAAGAAAATGTGAAGTGGTGCTTGCAGTGGCAAAACTCGCCGCTCGGTTGCTAGGGTGTGTATAGCTAGTTTTTAGTAAGATGCTAACAAAATAAGCATAATGATAGCATGATTAGCATGTTGCTAGCATCATGCTACCGTGTCTTTAGCATGATGCTAACATGATTAGCAGGTTGCTAGCATGTTTGTAGCTAGATGCTAGCATGATTAGCATGTTGCTAGCATCATGCTAGCATGATTAGCATGTTGCTAGCATCATGCTAGCATGATTAGCATGTTGCTAGCATTATGCTAGCATGATTAGCATGTTGCTAGCATCATGCTAGCATTATTAGCATGTTTCTAGCATCATGCTAGCATGATTAGCATGTTGCTAGCATCATGCTAGCATGATTGGCATGTTGCTAGCATAATGTTAGCATGATTAGCATGTTTCTAGCATCATGCTAGCATGATTAGCATGTTTCTAGCATCATGCTAGCATGATTAGCATGTTGCTAGCATCATGCTAGCATGATTAGCATGTTGCTAGCATCATGCTAGCATGATTAGCATGTTTGTAGCTAGATGCTAGCATGATTAGCATGTTGCTAGCATCATGCTAGCATGATTAGCATGTTTCTAGCATCATGCTAGCATGATTAGCATGTTGCTAGCATCATGCTAGCATTATAAGCATGTTTCTAGCATCATGCTAGCATGATTAGCATGTTGCTAGCATCATGCTAGCATGATTAGCATGTTGCTAGCATCATGCTAGCATGATTAGCATGTTGCTAGCATCATGCTAGCATGATTAGCATGTTTGTTAGCATGTTTGTAGTTAGATGCTAGCATGATTAGCATGTTGCTAGCATCATGTTAGCATGATTAGCATGTTGCTAGCATCATGCTAGCATGATTAGCATGTTGCTAGCATCATGCTAGCATTATTAGCATGTTGCTAGCATCATGCTAACATGATTAGCATGTTGCTAGCATCATGTTAGCATGATTAGCATGTTGCTAGCATCATGCTAGCATGATTAGCATGTTTGCTAGCATGTTTGTAGCCAGATACTAGCAAGATTAGCATGTTGCTAGCATCATTTAGCACTTAACTAATCGATATTAGCATGTAGCTATTCACAGCTAGCATGTTTAGCATGTTGAAAGTCCTGTGTGTTAACATGAGTCAAAAGACCCAACCCCCATCGCGATACAATGTTCTGATGCTGAGATATAGCTGTTACAAAATGGTTGCTAGGGTACTCTGTTTGGTTGCTAGGGAGTGGCTTGGCAGCTGCCAATCATGAAACTCCAAAGGCTGCTTGTCAGTATGAATGATATAAACCAACCCCCATCGCGATACAATGTTCTGATGCTGAGATATAGCTGTTACAAAATGGTTGCTTGGGTACTATGTTTGGTTGCTAGGGAGTGGCTTGGCAGCTGCCAATCATGAAACTCCAAAGGCTGCTTGTCAGTATAAATGATATAAACCAACTCCCATGCCTCTGTGACATTCAGAATGGAAGATATCCCTCTTTGGATTTTGGTTGCTAAGGTGCTCGACAATGGTTGCTAGGGCGTGGCTAGGAAGTGTTGAGGTCATTCATGATTGGCTGTTTGCTACCCCGAGTCAAACGAGACCACCCTCGTGTTTCTATGACACTTCTATCCGGAGATATCCCTTCCATCTCTTTCAATGGAAGTCTATGGAACTTGTTGCTAAGGTGCTCTAAATGGTTGCTAGGGCGTGGCTTAAAAGCTTAACAATGATCCTGAGAGACTGATTGGTCATCTGAGTAAAATGAGCCCGCCCCTTTGTCTCTACGACACTGTGATCCAGAGTTATGTTCAATATAAAAGCGGTTTCTATGGTGTAGGACGGCCCATTTCATGGGCCGTCCTACACCATAGTAAGTCAATGGGGCAAATTTGGGCAGCTCCTGCCCCACAGGGGTGCAACTTTTACCCCATTGTGTGGTATATTCTTACAGAGCCTGTCAGCCTCTTCAAATGTGGTAAATTACACGTTTCTGCGACATCCTCGTTCCGAGCTACGACTCGTCAAAGTTTGACGCAATGTTAAGTCTATGGGATTTTTCGGCCGGTTTTTCGCCCCTGGGGCGAACATCGTACCCCCGATCCCTTATAAAAGTCATAGCACACCATTCCCGAACAGGCCGCACGTTTTGACACCTCATTCATGGGTCTGTGACAAAAACTGCGGGAGGAGTAGCGCGTCAAACTTTGTCCAGAATAATAATAATAAAAATTAGAATAAGAATAATAAGTATGCACAATAACACTAGTGTTGCTTTGCCTTTGGCAAGCACCACTAATAAGAAGAATAATAAGTATGTGAGATAACAATAGTGTTGCTTCGCCATAGGCAAGCACCACTAATAATAAGTATGTGAGATAACAATAGTGTTGCTTCGCCATAGGCAAGCACCACTAACTAGAATGTACATTTCCAGAAGAAAATGTGAAGTGGTGCTTGCAGTGGCAAAACTCGCCGCTCGGTTGCTAGCGTGCGGTTAGCTAGTTTTTACCAAGATGCTAGCATGATTAGCATGTTGCTATTATCATGCTAGCATGATTAGCATGTTGTTAGCATTATGCTAGCATTATTAGCATGTTGCTAGCATGATTAGCATGTTGCTAGCATGATGTTAGCATGATTAGCATTTTGCTAGCATGTTGCTAGCATGATGCTAGCATGATTAGCATGTTTCTAACATGTTGCTAGCATGATGCTAGCATGATTAGCATGTTGCTAGCATGATGATTAGCATGTTGCTAGCATGATGCTAGCATGATTAGCATTTTGCTAGCATGTTGCTAGCATGATTAGCATGTTGCTAGCATGATGCTAGCATGATTAGCATGTTGCTAGCATGATGATTAGCATGTTGCTAGCATGATGCTAGCATGATTAGCATTTTGCTAGCATGTTGCTAGCATGATTAGCATGTTGCTAGCATGATGCTAGCATGATTAGCATGTTGTTAGCATCATGCTAGCATGATTAGCATGTTGTTAGCATCATGCTACCAACATACTAGCATGATTAGCATGTTTACTAGCATGATGTTAGCATGATTAGCATTTTGCTAGCATGTTGCTAGCATGATGCTAACATGATTAGCATGTTTATAGCATGTTGCTAGCATGATTAGCATGTTGCTAGCATGATGCTAGCATGATTAGCATGTTGCTAGCATGTTGCTAGCATGATTAGCATGTTGCTAGCATGATGCTAGCATGATTAGCATGTTGTTAGCATCATGCGAGCATGATTAGCATGTTGTTAGCATCATGCTACCAACATACTAGCATGATTAGCATGTTTACTAGCATGATGTTAGCATGATTAGCATTTTGCTACCATGTTGCTAGCATGATGCTAACATGATTAGCATGTTTATAGCATGTTGCTAGCATGATTAGCATGTTGCTAGCATGATGCTAACATGATTAGCATGTTGCTAGCATTTTGCTAGCATGATTAGCATGTTGCTAGCATGATGCTAGCAAAAATAAGCATGTTGTTAGCATCATGCTAGCATGATTAGCATGTTGTTAGCATCATGCTAGGCAGTTGCTAGGGTGTTCTGGGTGGTTGCTAGGGTGTTGCTAGGCGGTTTCTAGGGTGTTCTGAGTGGTTGCTATGGTGTTGCTAGGGTATTCTGGGTGGTTGCTAGGGTGTTGTTAGGTGGTTGCTAGGGTATTCTGGGTGGTTGCTATGGTGTTGCTAGGCGGTTGCTAGGGTGTTTTGGGTGGTTGCTAGGGTGTTTTAGGTGGTTGCTATGGTATTCTGGATGGTTGCTATGGTGTTACTAGGTGGTTGGTAGTGTTCACATTTGGTTACTATAGAGTTTTTATAATGTTCATGGCATGATTTAGCACTTAGCTAATCAATATTAGCATGTAGCTATTCACAGCTAGCATGTTTAGCATGTTGAAAGTCCTGTGTGCTAGCATGAGTCAAAAGACCCAACCCCCATCTCTATACGATGTTCTGATGCAGAGATGTAGGTCTTGCAAATTGGTTGCTAGGGTACTCTGTTTGGTTGCTAGGGAGTGGCTTGGCAGCTGCCAATGATGAAACTCCTAAGGCTGCTTGTCAGTATGAATGATATAAACCAACCCCCATCTCTATACGATGTTCTGATGCAGAGATGTAGGTCTTGCAAAATGGTTGCTAGGGTACTCTGTTTGGTTGCTAGGGAGTGGCTTGGCAGCTGCCAATGATGAAACTCCAAAGGCTGCTTGTCAGTATGAATGATATAAACCACCCCCCATCTCTATACGATGTTCTGATATAGAGATGTAGGTCTTGCAAAATGGTTGCTAGGGTACTCTGTTTGGTTGCTAGGGAGTGGCTTGGCAGCTGCCAATCATGAAACTCCAAAGGCTGCTTGTCAGTATGAATGATATAAACCAACTCCCATGCCTCTGTGACATTCAGAATGGACGATATTCCTCTTTGGATTTTTGTTGCTAAGGTGCTCGACAATGGTTGCTAGGGCGTGGCCAGTAAGTGTTGAGGTGATTCAGGATTGGCTGTTTGCTGCCCCGAGTCAAACGAGCCCACCCTCATGTTTCTATGACAATTCAGTCCAGAGATATCCCTTCGATCTCTTTCAATGGAAGTCTATGGGAGTTGTTGCTAAGGTGCTCTAAATGGTTGCTAGGGCGTGGCTTGATAGCTTCACAATGATCCTGAGAGACTGATTGGTTGTCTGAGTAAAATGAGCCCGCCCTCTTGTCTCTATGACACTGTGATCCAGAGTTATGTTCAATACAAAAGCGGTTTCTATGGTGTAGGACGGCCCATTTCATGGGCCGTCCTACACCATAGTAAGTCAATGGGGCAACTTTGGGCCCCTCCTGCCCCTCAGGGGTGCAACTTTTACCCCATTGTGTGGTATATTCTTACAGAGCCTGTCAGCCTCTTCAAATGTGGCAAATTTCACGTTTCTGCGACATCCTCGTTCCGAGCTACGGCTCGTCAAAGTTTTTCGCAATGTTAAGTCTATGGGATTTTTTTGGGCCGTTTTTCGCCCCTGGGGCGACCATCGTACCCCCGATCTCTTAGAAAAGTCATAGCACACCATTCCCGAACAGGCCGCACGTTTTGACACCTCATTCATGGGTCTGTGACAAAAACTGCGGGAGGAGTAGCGCGTCAAAAAGTGGCCAGAAGAATAATAATAATAAGAAGAAGAAGAATAATAAGTATGTGAGATAACAATAGTGTTGCTTTGCCATAGGCAAGCACCACTAATAATAATAACAACTTTACAGGGCTATCACTTTTGTGAAAAAATCCTGATCGATTTTTGAGACATAAACGTTCATTGAATCGATTGTAAAATCGATTTTCCATGTCTAAAGACGTTTCCATTTTCAGCGCCAAATATAGGCAAATCCACGGACAACTAACAGGCATTAGCACGAGCGTAAAGAATGCGCTTGAGACGCGCACAAGTCAGCAATATTTCTGATGATTTATTGGCATGAAGTTTCGTGCACAATGACAAACAGGAGTGCAAGATTCTCGAAAAACAATAAGCAGAGTGGACTGCCATAACATCAATGAAAAACATTACTGCAGGCTTCAACATGGCTGTGTTTACGATTAGAAATGTCAAACAAATTTCGCCTACGTAGGCGATTGTAGGCCGGATCTGTATCTGTATGCATGGGACTGTCTGAATACCGGCAGAATTCACATTTTTGTTGTAAAAAGAGACACGTTATGCAGAAGTATAGTATAGTTTGTATGTGTGTTTGTCAGAGCCTGCAGTTGCTGTGTGACGCGCGTTCGCGCGGTCGGTGTTGTTGCTATAACGCGTTGCGTCACTTGCGTCAAGTTCTGTGTGTGTTTCTTGCTTCGGTCTTGTGAGACGGATTTTTATGGTTAATTTTATATATATATATATATATGTTTATCTAAAATGAATTTACAATTTTATTAATACGTTCATATGTTTAAAAAGAAGAAGAATGTATTTATGTAAATTCAAATATATATATATATTTTTAGCCTACGTAATTTTTTGGCGGCACCCCTGACAAAGTCAGGGGGCACCCCAGTGTGCCGCGGCACCCACTTTGAGAAAGGCTGGTCTAATCTATTCTCCTTTTCACTGTGCAGACATTGACTTCAAAATGTGTTCTGCAGTCCAGGGCAGGGAACCAAGAGAAAATGAGGTTGTCTGTTTGATAAGTATGAGCCGTTACCCCCGTCCCTAGTCCTGTGAAATCCATTTTATTCCACATCCAAAGAGCACTTTAAATCTACAGCTCCCGTCAGTAGACATTTCTGAAGCCAGGCAGATATGAAAAAAAAAAAAAGATTTGTCTTGTGCCTCATTCAAAACCTTTCGCCTCTATAAAGTGTCTGTCAGACTGTTGAGGACGGATGAGTAAGATACATAGAGAGTTCTTCATAATCACCAAGTATAACTGTGACTATTTTTAAGAGATCCCAGGTCAGGAAAGCTAACATGTATTTTAAGCTGAGAGTTAAAGGGTTAGTTCACCAAAAAATGACAATTCTGTCATTAATTACTCGCCCTCATGTCGTTGCAAACTTGTAAGACATTCGTTCATCTTCTGATCACAAATGAAGATATTTTTTATGATGAAATCTGAGAGCTTTCTGTCCGTCCATTGACAGCTACGCAACTACCACTTTGTTGCTTCAAAAAGTTCATAAAGAGATCGTAAATCTAATACATATGAATTGAGCGGTTTAGTCCAATGTTTCTGAAGAGACTCGATCGCTTTATATGATGAACAGATTTATAGGCTTTTATTCACATATAAACATTCATCAACTCACACATCAGTTGGGGTAACCGGAAGCTTAATCATGTTCACTTGAAGCATGAGAACCAATGAGGTTCATTCTCGTGTTACGCATCACGTTTGAGCTTCTGCAAGAACCAATCAGGTTCATTCTCGTGTTGCGCAGCACGTTTGAGCTTCTGCAAGAACCAATCAGGTTCATTCTCGTGTTACGCATCATGTTTGAGCTTCTGCAAGAACCAATCAGGTTCATTCTCGTGTTACGCATCATGTTTGAGCTTCTGCAAGAACCAATGAGGTTAATTCGTGTGTGTTACGCAGCACGTTTGAGCTTCAGCAAGAACCAATGAGGTTCATTCTTGTGTTACGCAGCACGTTTGAGCTTCTTACGACCCGCAAACAACTGCGTAAGTAAACCGAAATTACGGTGGACGTTTCTGTAATTATAGTGTACTTCCTTGTAGGTATAAGGGAACAATATGTTAAGTTTTGGGTAATAAAGGGGTACAACCAGATATACAAGCAAATTATTTATAATGTAATTATTTTAAAACTAACAGGTACCTATTCTGTTAATATATTCCAAGCAAAAATTGTACGTCTATTGTATATAAAAGTTATCATCACATTTCTGGCAAAATATGTTCTTGTGCAATGTAGTTACAGGGTAATTTTGACATCTGTGGGTTGTAAATTAAACATATATATATATATATATATATATATATATATATATATATATATATGGCTGTATGTAAGCGTATGATAAAAAATGATTTTATTGGCTTTTCTTACTAAACTACTTAATGTTAAGCCAAAAAAATGATATCTGGTTGTACCCCTTTATTACCCAAAACTTAACATATTGTTCCCTTATACCTACACGGAAGTACACTATAATTACGTAAACGTACACTGTAATTTCGGTTTACTTACGCAGTAATTTGCGGGTCGTAACATAAAGTGTTACCGAAGTTTGTTCTCGTCCGTCAAGCAGGTTTGGTTGAGCTGCTGTTTATGTTTGCTGATCAATGTTTATATATATATTAAAAGCCTAAATTTAATCTGTTCATCATATAAAGCAATCGAGTCTCTTCAGAAACTTTGGACTCAATTCATTTGGATTAGTTTTACGATCTCTTTATGAACTTTTTGAAGCATCAAAGTGGTAGTTGCGTAATGGACAGACAGAGATCTCTCCGATTTCATCAAAAAATATCTTCATTTGTGTTCCAAAGATGAATCAAAGTCTTACGGGTTTGGAAAGACATTTAGGGAGAGGCATTAATGACTGAATTTTCATTTTTGGGTAAACTAAACCTTTAAAGGTAACGTCTTAATATTCTCATGTTATATTATGAGAAATGTGCTCTAACACACTGCTAATGTGTTCTGAGTGAAATATCTACATAGGGACATAAGGTAGAGAAGTTCACCCAAAACAAAGACCCCCTGTACCTGGTTTCTTCACAACAGGAAGCCACATGGTCTCCATTGGCTCTCAAACAAAGACTGAGCTGTGCCAATCAGGTCCTGTACACAACCTCCATTTTCCACAGAAACAGCAGAGCGACCAAAGACCACTTTGCCCCCAGATCGCCTCTTAATGAGGCTCGGGTCATTTCCAGAAAGCATTATGGGAAGTCCACAAAAACATATAATCAAAACAAAACCCCAGAATAAAAGAGCTCACATTAAATGAACATAAAGCAGCCTTTGAGACTAAACTAAAACAGGTAATTGTATTACACCACAGCGAAAGAAGAGTAATAAGTTAAAATATCAGTTTTCGCTATTAATCAACGGGATCACATCTGGAAATTACATTTGAGAACGCCTTCCAAATGAATTTCGGTTTCTAGTTTATCCACAATGGGGAAAATGCCCCGCGGCTCTGCATTATTGAGTAGAAGGGGCTTCTGAGCTGTTTGACCTTCAGCTAAATAAATATACTTCGAGCAGAAACCCTTGGCGCTTTGAAAAACAGCCAGTCACATGCAGGTACAGATATTTTTTCCAACATATCAAGCAGCTTCCTCGACTCTCGTAGACTCTATATCTCAGTTCTTTGTCATTCCCTTTCAGGCTCATTAGTCCGACTGGAATGCCTTTCCTTTCATGTCTGTCCACCTCTAGTTTGTCTGCTTCTCCCCAGGCTTGCCTTTATCTTCCAGCATCAGTTCTTCCCCATCTGTCACTGCAGAACACAGTGAGGAATCATCAGAGATCCGCTTACGAGAGACGAGGCTCTGAGAGTCAGAGAACTGACTCAAGGATGAGTAACTTTGTTTTTGGGACTTCCCTGTGGAGATCTCACATATTAAACCAATGTAATAAACTCTTCTCTGCATGTGTGCTTTATGATCATGTGCTGAAAGCTGAATCTGGGCCTCATTCTCATATAAAACACATATTACTCATATTCAGGAAGATAAAAACAGATTTAGCACTGTTCCTTAAGGGCACCTTGGAATGAAATGCTATTCTTTGTCCTTTAGTGGGAAATAGGTGAATTTCAGGAAACCAGTTCATCACATGCCTAGATCACATTTTACCCCTAAAACCAATCAAAAATATATTTTCAAAGACTTTCACAGTTAAGATAATTACTACATTAATGCAAAAAAATATATTTATTTTTAAATATTTTTTAAATAAGATTGTTAGTTCTGTATTATTTAAAAATATATTTAAAAAATAAAACATGTATATATCATGGTCACATTTATTGTACTGCATTTGATTCATGCTGATTTAAAAAAAAAAAATGTTTCCAATAATTTATTTAATATGTATTGCTATAAATAATAGAAATTAAATTATAAACTAGAATTACGTGTGAATGAATTACCGTAATGAGAAATTGGAAGAAAATTGGTGTAATTGTCCAAAAATAGGTTTGATTTTCTTAATGAGAACTAAAATATAATTTCTATTGATTATTGGCTAAAAATGCCATTTTAAGATATTCTTCGTATTGTAAATTGCACCCAGTTTCATGTTGAATATTGACGAAGTTTTGCTCTCTGTCGGCTTGTATCAAGTTTACTTAAGAGTTTATTGACCCATTTAAATGAGTCATGTTTTAGTGTTCGGCTATTTAAAAGCCGACCTCTTCTCAAATCTTAGAAAGGATAGACTGCAGTGACAATAGTGGGGTGGGAAGATGAGCCATTTTTAAAGGTCACTGTCACCACAGAATAAAGGATTGCACAGTGAATAATGCTGCCTTCTGTATTGTCTTCAGCACTCACTCACTTCCGGTTCTGCGTTTCACAAATGCCCACTTCATCTATGGGAAGGGAACAAAGGCTTCTCTCCCACTCAGGACCCCTCACCCCACAGTCTGGATGTTCAGATAGTGGCTTTGCCCTCTCAACAAGGGTCCAAGGTGCAACGGCTGTACAAAATGATTGGTAGGCCTCCATGCCGGCTTTATTAGTTTGGCACACGCTCAGCTGGCAGAACACAGGCGAAAGGATACAATTTTCGCAACTCGAAACACCTCAAGCTACCCTTCTTCCTCCTGCCAGGAAGCATTTCCAAGGATTAAAAAATCCTGAGCTCAAGCTTAAGCCAATTCTGTCCCTCCGCTACCGTATTTAGCGGAATTACGAGATATTTAGCCTAATTAATTTCTGAATCTGATAGACCCGTGAAACAAAAGACAACACCTTTCTTTTGCTGCTGTGGTTTGCTTAAGTGCATCATTAAACTCCTATTCAAAACAATTCCTTTATAAATTATATATAAATATAAGGGATAGTTCACCATTGATTTACTCAACCTCGCCGTATTTTCTATAATGTTCCACAGAAGAAAGAAAGTCATACAGGTTTGGAACAACATGAGGGTGAATAAATGAGCACAGAATTTTTTTCTTTTTGTGAAATATTCCTTTATGGTGAAAGCATGGTTCGCCCAAAAATGTGAAATTCTGTCATCATTTACCCACCCTCAAGTCAATCCCTTGTGATGTTCCTTCTGTGAAACACAAAAGAAACTATTAATTCATGCTAAGGACTTAGAATACAGCATACAGACAACTCTCTGAGCCATAAAGGTGCTTTTTTCCCCTCCTATTTAGCGCTTGGCAGAACAAATCATAGTCCACTTTCATTGTACGGAAATGAGCATCTTGGACATTCTGCAAAATAACTCCTTTTGTGTTCCAGGGAAGAAAGAAAGTCCTACAAGTTTGGAACAAGTAAATGACATCATTTGATTGTTTTTGCCAGACTATTTCTTTGCATTTTTAATTTTCAGTTTAGCAAACCACAGAGTTAACCATCATGATGGTTTTGCGTCCAAGTGATACTTTAAGCTCTCGAAAAAAAAAAAAAAATCCATTTGGAAATGTTTGTATTATAAGCAAACGTGTCTTTATAACATAACGTGAAAAGCACATGTTATACACTCACCTAAAGGATTATTAGGAACACCATACTAATACTGTGTTTGACCCCCTTTCGCCTTCAGAACTGCTTTAATTCTACGTGGCATTGATTCAACAAGGTGCTGAAAGCATTCTTTAGAAATGTTGGCCCATATTGATAGGATAGCATCTTGCAGTTGATGGAGATTTGTGGGATGCACATCCAGGGCACGAAGCTCCCGTTCCACCACATGCCAAAGATACTCTATTGGGTTGAGATCTGGTGACTGTGGGGGCCATTTTAGTACAGTGAACTCATTGTCATGTTCAAGAAACCAATTTGAAATGATTCGAGCTTTGTGACATGGTGCATTATCCTGCTGGAAGTAGCCATCAGAGGATGGGGACATGGTGGCCATAAAGGGATGGACATGGTCAGAAACAATGCTCAGGTAGGCTGTGGCATTTAAACGATGCCCAATTGGCACTAAGGGGCCTAAAGTGTGCCAAGAAAACATCCCCCACACCATTACACCACCACCACCAGCCTGCACAGTGGTAACAAGACATGATGGATCCATGTTCTCATTCTGTTTACGCCAAATTCTGACTCTACCATCTGAATGTCTCAACAGAAATCGAGACTCATCAGACCAGGCAACATATTTCCAGTCTTCAACTGTCCAATTTTGGTGAGCTCTTGCAAATTGTAGCCTCTTTTTCCTATTTGTAATGGAGATGAGTGGTACCCGGTGGGGTCTTCTGCTGTTGTAGCCCATCCGCCTCAAGGTTGTGCGTGTTGTGGCTTCACAAATGCTTTGCTCCATACCTCAGTTGTAACAAGTGGTTATTTCAGTCAAAGTTGCTCTTCTATCAGCTTGAATCAGTCGGCCCATTCTCCTCTGACCTCTAGCATCAACAAGGCATTTTCGCCCACAGGACTGCCGCATACTGGATGTTTTTCCCTTTTCACACCATTCTTTGTAAACCCTAGAAATGGTTGTGCGTGAAAATCCCAGTAACTGAGCAGATTGTGAAATACTCAGACCGGCCCGTCTGGCACCAACAACCATGCCACGCTCAAAATTGCTTAAATCAGCTTTCTTTCCCATTCTGACATTCAGTTTGGAGTTCAGGAGATTGTCTTGACCAGGACCACACCCTTAAATGCATTGAAGCAACTGCCATGTGATTGGTTGATTAGATAATTGCATTAATGAGAAATTGAACAGGTGTTCCTAATAATCCTTTAGGTGAGTGTATAGGATTATGAAAGAAACTGCAAATGCAATCTATATTAGATATGACATCCGAAATAATACCAATAGCATTATTCCAGAACATAGCTAGTCGCATTGCTATTGTAACTTAGAAACGCTCTACTATAGTGCTTTTCATGTGAAATGCACAGGAGACTCAATTTAGGCCCTGTCCCAAATCGCAACCTCAGCTCATGTGGTTCCCCTCCGGGTCTACACTTTGCCACATGGGCAACTGGGTAATAGTCCACTGTGGAGTTTGCACTGGTGAAGCATAAATCATAAAATGACAATCGGGATACCCTACAGTCCGGTGGATAAGGGATGTGCCACAAAACTAAATATTGCAATGCTCAGGTCAGATAAAGGTAAAATTATACAGCCTTCTGTCTGACGTCTTGACTTCTTTGCTCGCTGTCATCACTTTCACTTTTATTCTCATGCACTGACTCGTTCACTAAACTAAACAGCCAACCAGGGGTGCGCTTCCCGAAAGCATTGTGTGTGTCGTATGAACATTCGCAAAAAGCATCGCAAAGTTGTGTGGTTGGAACGACAGCTCTCACCCTGTGGTTAGAAGCAGTTTTGTTGTTTGCATGACATGTGGACTCATTAAATCCTTATCTTGAGCCAAATAAGCAAGCTGACATACAATCTAGATCTTTTATTTAGGATACATACAAATGTAATTTACGTCTTTTAGTTTGTCAAGTGATTTAAGAATGTGCTCTACTACAGTACGTAAGAACGAGCCTATGATTGAACCTGGAAATAGAGCAAAATAACAGAAAATCCTCCAATGCAATGTCCGCAATTTGTAGCAAAACATTAATTTGATTTCAAACCGATGTGGTTGAACGACCAATTTGCGACAATATGGTTTCTAGTTGTGAACAGTCGTGATTTCTTCAACGATGCATCGTATGGACGGTAGTTAAGCAGCGAGTTGCGTAGTTGGATGAGAAACGCACCCCAGAGGGATCTCTCTCACCAATGGCCAAGACACTGATCCAACATACTGAATCGGCCGAAGTGTCACATATGGGGCCAGACTGACAGACGCTCACATTGGCTAACAGTGGACTTGGTGTGTCACGGCCCCAAAGGATCGGAAAGTAGGACCGTGTAACAGACACATGCAGATGGAAACCCCACAGAGGTGCAGCTCAAACGGGGGAAGGGCAGGGAAGTCCATGCACCGCAGAAAAGCCTTCCAGCAGCAAATGAATGAAAATAAGACGATACGAATCTGATATTGGGAGTCGGCGAGCTGTCTCTAGCAGATAGCGAATCCCCGGAGCACACACACACACACACAGGTAATTTTCTCGGCTCCAGGAATGCTTCGCTGCACGCCGAACCTCTCACCTCAGATGGACATAGTAATTAACCACACTGATTGAAACTCGATCTCCCTCCATCATCAAAGCAGTACAGGCACAAGGACACAGTCAAAGAGGACTGAAAAAAAAAGAGTCTTCGCCTTTTATTCTCAGCAAATGATACGAAGCAGACAGTGACTAGAAACACAACTATGCAACATAGTAAAAAAAAAAAAATCTGATGCATGCATGCATTGCATCTATTCTCGCTTTTTTGGCACTTCAAGCGAATGTGTTAAATACTGAGGCTTGTGTGCAATAAGTTTAAATGCATTAACTAGCCTACATTAAGAGTGAACCAGATGCATTTACAGCAATTTGACACACCATGGATAGACAAATTCTATCAATAAATAATGGCACCCCTTGCGGCAGGACCAGCAGACACTGAGGGGGGGTTTGTAGGAGTGCAGTGACCTAATGATGGGCTGTCTACTCCATCCTCACTGTAGGGATCATGCCGAAAGTATACAGTCTGCGAGACTGGATTCTCATCATCAGAATAGTCCGCGCACACTGTCTGCTCAAATACATGCTTTTCTTACTGAGTGTTTTTGTCTTGATTCCAGTCCAAATAACAAAAAAATTTTTTTAAATTAAGATGCATTTACTAGATGAGTAAAATGGTTGTCTTGTTTTCTGGGGGAAAAAATCTAAATGAAGTGAGTTTTTGCTTAAAACATGCAAAATGATCTGCCAATGGGGTAAGAAAAATATTCTTAATTCAAACGGAAACAAGAGTATTTTTCTTACCCCATTGGCAGATCATTTTGCTTGTTTTAAGCAAAAACTCACTTCATTTTCGCGGATAAATTCACTTCATTTTGATTTTCTTCCCCAAAAAACAAGACATAAGATATTATGGCATTTTACTCATCAAGTAAATGCATCTTGATTTAAGAATTTTAAGATATTTGGACTGGAAACCAGACAAAAATAATTTTTTTGCAGTGTATAAACAGTCAAAAAGACTGCGTCCATCCACATTCTCCGTCAACGCAGTGCACGTTCAATGGCTTGCATGCTACAAATTCCCATTATAATAAGAAATGCGCAGCAAATCTTGAGAAGCAAATCAAAAACCTCTTTTTTTTAAAAAAAAAGTAATATTTCCAAACTTTTGACAGGTCCTGTATATCTTGCAGTGGCAGGCTCTCTGTTAGCAGAAGCCTTTTGCTCATCCATTGAGAAACTTCATTGTCCTGTTTGTCACTGGCATGATAAACTGGCCATGTCTCTACAAGCATATCACAGTGAAAGTGATGCGTTGCACTTTGCTAACCAGAGAGTTTGTGCTGTGCTCTTCATCTCCAGTGGCCTGAGGCAGATGAGCAAATAATACAGGAGGGACAGAAACATTTATCTTTCTCTCCTAATAGTAAAGAAAATGAAGTGGTCGTAATTAGATATACTATGGATTTTTTTAATGCAATACAGCGTTTTTTTTCCTTTTTCCTCCCTCACATGCACACCAGAAAAATCAATATACTCCAGCAGAGCTTTGCAAAGTCAAGTACTGAGCAGCATCGAATTTCAAAAACCAGGAAATCAACTCATACTGCGTTCGTTTCTCTCTCTCTCTCTCTCTCTCTGCAGGGCACACAGAGCGATCGGCCGGCTAGGTGTCATTTCCAACACTTCATTTGATGTCTGAATGTGTCTCTAATGCGACTGGGCACACAGAGCGATCGGCCGGCTAGGTGTCATTTTCCAACACTTCATTTGATGTCTGAATGTGTCTCTAATGCGACTGATTATCCATGTCTGACTTTGCTGCCATAAAACCACAGAACTTCATTAATAATTTTCCTGATACCACACTATGTACACTAATATTCATAAGTCTGAGGATTTTTAAAAAGAAATATGCTTTAAGACAAACCATGTGTGAATTCATAAGTCAAAACAATTGAGTATTTTCTCCTTAAAATGTCTCCGGTTACTATCGTAACCTCGGTTATCTAAGAGGCGGGAACGAGACATTGCGTAGCTACCAAGCGGCAACACTTAATCTGAAAAATGAAGCCTACCCGGAAGTGCGAAAAACTGCAATACATCGAAAATCCGCTAGAGGGAGGACCCAAAAGGGAGCAAATATCCATAGACCCCCATGTTAAAATGTCCGTTTTCACAGCATAAATTCATGTTTTTACAGGTTGGTCCCATGGACTTTTATTGTATTTTAGGTTCGATAGGTTCCGAGTGCCTGACAACTGTGAGGGGGGTGAATTTTTTTCTAACTCGTTAGTTTAGATCATATTTAGATATAAAATGTATGACAAATAAGGGCGTGGTTAGCTTTGATTGACAGCTTGATTGACAGCTGATAACGGGCTGCGCCGAGTGGAATTCCTGAAATTTGACGTCTCGGGCCATGATCTGACACAACACATCATACCACCTCTGTATCCTTTCTGAACATTTGTTTTGAAATATCGTACATAACATGGGTTGCTCTGCTATAAACTGCACTAACCGACACTGTAGTAGGACTAGGAGTACTTCGCTCCTTTTTTCCAGTAAGTGACATTCCACTACTATTTCACGTAGTTAGCACTATTTAGCATCAATGTTTGTGGGCAGTGGCACTGCAACAGTTAGCATTAAATCGCCTCAGATAAGTTAGCGTCCGAGGTACTTTACCTATGGTTATAACAGACGGTTAAAACACTGTAAATGCGTCTGCCAAATTAATAAATGTAACATAGGAATAGACTGATCTGCGAGCTAGTTGGTCGCACCGCAGCACAGCCTATGAGCGAGCTATGCAGCTGCAAATGCGTTTTACATATAGGCTTCAGTAAATCGAGGAAAAGGAGTTTCAACATAAGAATGATACTGACTGTAAAAAGTAGCCTAGTCTGCCAGTCGATCTTGTAACGGTACAGATAGCTGAGACTGCTCGGCTGAAGAGGCGCGTCCACCGGCCGGCTCAGTCTCACACAAAGCCCGCCCTTTTACCCATATATGGATTGGCCAGAAGGTGGGCGGGGTTAGGATTTCCCAAGATTTTCCAAGATGGCGCCGCCCATACCCCTCATAAACGGCCTCAAAACCGTTCTTCAGAAAGTCTATGGGTGACGTCACAGACGCTTTGTCCATATTTTTTACAGTCTATGGTAGCTACGCTGCGGGAACTCCTCCCTTCTCCACTTTTGTTGAAATCTTATGGGCTAAAGCCAGCTCGGAACAGCTGGCCAATTGTCGCGAAGCATGCAAATACTGACAGGCTCGCAGGAAGTATAGAGAAGTGGAGAAGGGAGGAGTTCCCACAGCGTAGCTACGCAATGTAGAATTACCGCTCTCGAAAGGGAACTGCAAAAAGACTCAAAAACGTGGTTTGAAATCGCTGGTGTTTCTGACGTCACAAACGACCTTGTAACCAATCAGATCAACCTGTGATCGTCAACCAGTGGATCTCTGAGCTGAGTGAGTGAGTGGAGGCGGGGCTCATTTGCATATTCATAGAACCGCATGTACTAAATGAGGCAAGAGTGTAGTTACATTCAAGCTATTTTAAGGCTTTTTTTTTCAAGGATTTTAAAAAAAATATTTAATTTTGGTGATTAAAATTAGTTTCAAGGGCTAAAAATTATTCTTAAGCCGCAAATCAGCATATTAGAAGGATTTTTGAAGGATTTCTGAAGAATACATTACTCCAGAAAATTCAGCTTTGCATTACAGGAATAAACTACATTTTACAATATATTCACATAGAAAACATTTTAAATTGTATTAATATTTCACAATATTACAGATTTTTTTCTGTATTTTGTTTTACGGTATTATTGACTTTCAAAAACATAAAAGAAATCTTACCCTTAAACCTTAAATGTTGTCATTGTTGTTGTTGTTTTTTGGCCTACTGTATAAACCACTTTCTCTCTCTCACACACACACACGCACACACACACACACACACACACACACACACACACACACACACACACACACACACACACACACACACACACACACACACACACACACACACACACAGAACAGGTTATTTTTCTATTTGGCACCATGTACTCCTTCATTACCAGAGCCAGTGAGCAGTAGATCAGTAGTAAATAGCCTACGGCACCTGTCAAAATGATTGATTGCAGGTGGGCGTGTCTATCCTTTGATCTTCCCCCGCCCCTTCCGGTTCCTCCCCTTCCTGTCCCGCCCCTTGTCCCGCCCCTTCCGGTTCCTCCCCTTCCTGTCCCACCCCCTTGGCCCACCCCTTCCGGTTCCGCCCCTTCCTGTTACCTTTGACCTAGTTTCCGCCCCTTCCTGTTACAGCTTCTGTCAAAATGATGGATGATGACCTTTATCTAGTTCCGCCCCTTGTGGTTACAGCTTCTGTCAAAATGATGAACTGTTTGAAGTTTGTTTGATCTAGTTCCGCCCCTTGCAGTTAAAAAGTTTCTGTCAAAATGATGGATTGTTTGAAGTTTGTTTGATCTAGTTCCGCCCCTTGCAGTTAAAAAGTTTCTGTCAAAAATGATGACAGTTTGTTTAATCGTTTGAAGTTAGTGTTTTGTTACAAAGCGATGGATTGTTATTATTTAGCGCATCCCCTCGCTATGCCTAAGCTTATCATAGCAGGTGTGTGTGAAAGTGATAAGAAAAAACTGTTATAGTTTATCTGTTCTTTAAAAGAATATAAAATAAAATCTTACATGTTTAGAGAGCAGGGGTTTTCTTCCCACACGGTAGCGCCGGATCTCTCTGAAAACTATCTCCAATTATAATTTTTTGGACCGTAGGGAGTCGTTTGTGTGTGTGTGTGTGTGTGTGTGTGTGTGTGTGCGTGTGTGTGTGTGTGTGTGTGTGTGTGTGTGTGTGTGTGCACGCGTATGTTGCAGTGGCATGGATCTCCTCCCCTCCCTCCACATTGCTGGGGACCTTGAAAGTTTATCTCACACAGAAGTTGAAAAAAGCATGTTGTTCATTTAAAATCTTACTAAATTACTGAAGTTGAAAAGCATTCTGTTCCTTTAAAATAAATATTTGACAAATTTACTGTAGCAATTATGTTAGATAAAAATAAAATCATCTTACATTTTTACCAGGGTTGAAGTAGCTCCTAGCACATAGATGTCCATATTGACCATTTAAAGTTGAAAAGAACCCCCAGATTATTTCTGTCTTTCTCACACCAGCGTTTGACAGTCAGAGGGGTGTGTTCAGTGATCAGAATGAGACTGTGAATGTTTTGCTAAATTTATTTTCATAGTGTATAAGCATTAAAAGTTTGAAATAGACCTTTTTAAAAATATGATTTTAATTAAATTCAATGAATTCATAAAAAACAAATATGCTATATCGATGGTCTCTGGGGAAAACTTGACTATATTTTTTTATTTATCAGGGTGCATGTAAAGAACTTTGAAATTTGGCGGCTCTCACAACTTATCACACACATTGTGTGAAATGTTTAATAATTCCTCAAGTAGTATCTGTGAGAAAATCCCCACATATGGCTATAGTGAGAGAGCTACAATGAAGACTTTTAGAATCTGTGATGCCTCAGGCCGAGCCCCATTGATAGCCTGCTTATAAGCTCCTTCCGATCACCAGCACATCTTCAGAGAAATACGTTACTTTACAATAATGTTAGCTTCAGGATATAGGGTGACAGAGCAGATGAGCCTCTGTGCATCATGTAATGTTAGTCTGCTAACGCCTTTCCAGAGCCAAAGTTTTGTTCGTACTAAATTTATTTCAAAGCATAATCGTAAAAGTTTAAATATGATCTTTTAAAAATGAAAAGATTGTTTAAATTAAATCTTTATAGTTTTAATACATTCGTATGTTTTAGAAGATTACTGTAATGATTTTGTTTAACGGTGACCTAAAGTATAATTGTTATTAATATAGCCATAATGATTTTTGAACTGTAACAGCATATTCTACCCCATACACGACCATCACAGAAAACTACATTTTTACATTGTTTTTTACATACTGTTTTGCACTGGTTCCATAAAATCAAATAAAGTATATAACTCAATGTATAATGACAAATGTATTCAAACAATTTAACCTTAGTTTTAGCTAAATTAATATATATATATATATATAAATTATATATATATAAATATAAAATAACTCACACTCACAATAGCTTCACACCCTCACAGAGACGAGAGGAGTGACAGTCCAGATGAGCCTCTGGGGTCACATATGCAATGCTAGTCTGCTTTTCAGAGGTTTATTCATATTAAACTCGTTTAAAAGCATAATCTTAAAAGTTTAAATGAGATCTTTTAAAATTGAAAAAAAACGGTTTAAATAAAATCTTTAAAGTTTTATTAAAATCGTATCTTCTATTTATCTTCTTAGAAGACTTCTGTATGATATAAATGATTTTCATAAAGCTATTATTTTTACTAAACATTGTTTGTTCAAAAAATTAAAAAAATGTTATAAATCAAGAACTGTGCTTTGGCGTCTTAGATCTTATTTCAAATAGTTTTTGTCCATGCGACATGAAACATGTTGTCAAAGTTTGTCACAAAGTTTTTGTTTTAAAAGAAATCCCAGGACTCTACATTGCTCTTATTTAGATTAAGTTGTATCATTTAGAAAATCACCACACATCTTCAGAGACGCAATGTGCCTCTGTGCTCCATGACGCAGCATAAGTTTGTCTTGAGCGAATATTTAATTTTACTCGTCTTAATTCAAAGCATGTTCTTACTTTTTCTGCGGTAGCTACGACCTATTGTACGTATAAGATATATCATATTTACTTTTCTTGCATCTCTCAAACTATCCTTATTCATTGTGGAAGCACACAGGGTGAAACCCTTCACTGAGAATATACTATCGGTTATCTACTCAAAATATATGTAGAAGTTTAAAATGTTAGCATTTGTTGATGCGACAGGGCACATGAACAGACTTTGGGGAGAGCTGATGATACTATAGCAGGAAACATGCCCCTTTGACCTCCTCCATTTTTGTAGGCTTTTTGTTAAATACCCCATAGCTTAGTCCTTAAAAGGTACGCTGTGTTGGAATTTCCCCATCTAGCGGTGAAATTGTATTTTGCATTCAAACGCATAGTGCTCTCTAGCGCTTCGCTTTTTCAAATGCATGTTGCAACTACGGTAACCGCTATGTGCCAAGAAGCTACGACATGTCGTCCAATTGCACTTCATCGAGTTTAACTATACACGTTCTACCGTTATGTTGCCTATATAATGAATTACACAACCACGGAATGAAAAAGCTTGTAATTTAGACCATAACACTGACTTAACTGTCGACGAGAAAGCAGGACTTCAGTGCCCCTTTCAAAGTCTTTCTCCTTCATTAGCTCTATCCACCTGGGAAAAGCTATCCCGATATTTACCGTCGTTTTGAATTTGCCGGACACGTTTCACTTTAAATTAATTTTTTAAGCTTTATCATGGCTACGAGGATTGCATTATGAAGTGCCGTGCAATCTTTCAAATTTGCCGGGGGAGTGACAAGCGCCTCTCACTGACCTTCTTGTGTCCGTTTCAGATGGTTTCAGTCAGCCGGCTCTAAACGAAAACGTGTTGTAGAAACGTGTTGAGGTAGCCTAGTGCTTTTTGTACCCCTCCGCTATTATAGTTTTTTCAAGATGGCGGAACGACATGAAGGCCTCCATGGACTTACCCGTCAGAACATTGGCAGAGCTAATTTTACACCAATGAGGTCATATTTATGAATAAAGCCATTGAGCTATAAAAATACTTTTTAATTCCCCTTAAAACCAAAGATTAAGTTTAATGACACAACGGTCCACCCAAAATCAAATACTTTATACGATTTGTATTACACTTTTCAAAGGGTAATCTTACTTTAAAGTTTGAACAAAAATGTAAAAGCGCTTCTTCATTTTTGCCGTGTTCTGACACAATGTCATTAATTGGTACTTTTTTTCCTTTAAACTTCTTTTAAAATATACTTTTCTTATTTATACAAAGGTTCAATTTCAATTCATTTCCTAGCAAGTATAAAGTAAAAAATATGATATATGATATGTCTGATGCAAAGTTTTTGCAAAAGAAATATGTGCCGCAAAACACCAAACAGTTCAACTCAGACGTAGACTAAAAATTCCCTTGGCTAGAAAAAATCTCTACAAAAGATCGTTTCTTCCTATGGCAGTGATTATCTTAAATCGAACAGTGTTTTAATTGAAACAATAGAGCAACTGTTTAACTATATTATTTTTTGTATTTGTGTTGTTGATACAGTATGTGATGTGTCTTATGGTACAATGTCAAAGAAAAATTTCCACTCTGTGAAAACAGACTGGACAATAAAGTTCAATCAATCAATCAAACGTAAGGTGGTTTTTCAGATTTTCCGCCAAAAATCAAATACTGTATTAACCTTTTCAAAGATTAATCTAGCTTATAAAGTTAGAATACAAAACCAAAGATATCTTCATACCTGTTGTGTTCTGACACAAGGCCATTAACCGGTTCTTTTTTCTTTTATAAATTTACTGTCTACAAATATCAGCCTGATAAATATGTACTTAATACACGATTAAACAAGATAATCATGCTACCAAATACGTCTGACACAATGTTTTTAAGAAAAAGCAGTGTTTTAAAATGCAACTAAACCAGATGATTTTTCTTTTGACAAACCTACAGAAATGCCTGTTGATTACTAAGTTTCAGGCATAGCTCAACCATGCAATGTTTGAGAAAGCTAATATTGGTGTAATCTTTGCTCGGTCTCACCCACAAACGCAAAACTTTGTGTTGGGTGATTCGGGCATAGCTTTTTACTAAAAGAAAATATTATGGAAGTCATTATCAAACTATTTTATTTATTAATATTAGGGTTTCCTGCTGATTTAAAGTTTTTGTTATTAACTAATACCTTTATTTTTTTACATCCAGCACAAATTTTTTCAAAAATTGTTCTCTGACCCCAAATAAACAGATAATGGAATGTTCACAAGTTACAGTTAGATATTCTCCTGCTTAGTATGTGTGTAAATAGTGGTGCTTAAATGTTTGGCTGTATTTTGTCACACCGTAGTGATGCAAAGTTTCACACTCTTGTAAAGACTATGGTCTAACTGTAAAACATAATCTTTATACATGAATTCAAAAGACCAAATCAATAAGAAAAGCACCGTTTATAATAATACATACACAAAAGTTCAAAAATGATGGTTTTATTACTATTACTATTCAGATACCAGACGACACTGGTTCACATTTTGAATGTGTGTCTGTTTTAGGTGTGACTTTTCTTTGAGAGCCGTCAACATTCATTGTTTATAGGAATAAATGACCATTAATTCCCCAGATTAATTAGTGTTTGTACTCTGATGTATTTCTGTTTGACTAAATTGCAACTTTCCCTCTATCTACGATGTGGCATCACACAAAGTATTAACATGCTGTTAATATAAGCAAGTATTACTTGAGTTACTTACTTATAAGTAACTATTAACACGAAAAGCAAGCGCATGCTGTTTTACACGTAAACTATTACAACAGAATCACATATGACTATTGCACTGAGAGAGGCGTATTCATTAAGACTGTTAAACAAAGTTCGGTGTTTAAAATTAAAATTGCACAAAAGTAAATGCTAGTGATCAACTTGCTAAAAAGTAAATTCAGCGTGACCCAACTAATACGAAAAGCCATTCGTGAGCAGTTTTGAAAGTTTGTAATTGACATCATGTTTCTTTTTGTTTTTGTACAGTTTGCAAAAACTATAGTCTACGAACGTGGTCAAACATAGGAATTTATGAAAAACATGAACAGATATTTCTACATGAGATATTTATTTTAGAACATCTTTCAGCTATGTCTACGAAACATCGACATGAAAGATGAGTATTTCTGTTTTTCTGTTACCTATAAAACTATTATACTTCAAACTCGTATAGCTATTGCCCATTTCACAGCACAGTCATAGATACATCGTTATGTTGTGTATGTCGCTAAACAACGGTTAAGCTAATGAATAACCGTTGAAAGGCGGGATGATTCCTTTTTTTTTATCCATCTACACCGATACTTTGACACAAGAGTTTTAGGCAAGGGTCTTTTAGGAAAACAGACGTTGTGTTTTATGTCTTAATAATCGTTCTTCTTTTAATGAAAAGTAAGCAGTTTTGTGGCCTCATCATTAAAAATGTTTTAACATATTGTAAATATCAATTGTTATATAAATTATATGTGAAACACGCTCAGTCGCATTAGAGTCGGATTCTTGTTTATATTGAACATTGCTATTGAACCGCTAGTGTTCTTAAATTGTTTACCACGGGTTAATTTTTAACAACACTATCGTAACACTTTTTCGTATTTTGTACGATGTTTTCTTTACACCCATGGATATCCGTTTCCTACGGTTAGCTGTAATGTTAGTGAACTCTAGGCCTTCTCTTTTTTCATATACGACAGTATTTGCATGAATTGGCTTGATTTAATAAAATGATGGTTTAAACCACAGTGTAATTTTATACCATCCTAGTTTTTAAATATCTCTTAAATTTTATATTTTAACCCTTTATGCGAATGCGAATATAGAATACTGCACAAGGATCTCTGAAATATTTTTTTCGTGTAAAACATCTATGTAGGTCATAGATCTATCTATGTTTTTAAAAATACAAATACATCTTTCTCTAAGTGACCCTCAAAATCTGGGGATAGCTTCCGTGTAGCTATGATGATTGATCAGAAAATTACTTTTGTCGCTTTGTTTGAAGAAACACTTCAATCAGCTTGTGCTTGATAATTATTAAACAACCCTCAATTCGGTAATGACGTGTTTTACGCGATATTGATATCGCGTTTTAATTTAAACTCAATGAGTTAAAGTGCAGTCCGCCCCCATTCACTATAGCCATCCGAAAGCTCGTCTGGCAGACCCTCCCATGCGTCGTTTTTAAGCGACGCCCACCTCTACTACACCTCCATAAATTCCGGCGAACCGACCCACACAAGCATCATATATAAGCCATGGCTGAAGACGGCGGTACAGAACCGGTTCACGTGTGCAGCTGCGGAATCTCTTTCGACAGCATTCTCGACCCTGTCGACGACAACCCATCCCTTCATATACAGACCAACGCCAGCGCCCCATCGGACATTCATGCAGACTGGGCTCCGGCTAAAACTATCAAGCGTCGCATAGACTTGCAATCGTGCCTTGAAAACGATTGGGCTCCCGGTAACATTATCAATCGCCGATTAGACTGGGATCCGCTCATCGAGTGCGACTGCGGTTGCACTAAACCTTCAGCATCACCACCGTCATCTCCCGAAAACCCTGCATCTCCCGAAAACCCTGCATCTCCCGAAAACCCTGCATCTCCCGAAAACCCTGGATCTCCCGAAAACCCTGGATCTCCACCCGTGACTTATCCCACTCTTGATCAACCCCGTTACGACGCTACAGACGGATGTTTCAGCGACGTTGGATTCAAAATCATAAAAGCAGCGACCGTGGTTTTGCTGGAGCACATCATCGGTAAGAAGCTGAAGGACGACTGCGAGGGATGTGCCATTGATCACCCCAGCCAGCTGCAACATTCCTGCCTGTTTGACCCTCCTAACTACTTCTTCGACACACACTTTGATGAACTTTCAGGCAGACTGTTTAGACCCTATTTTCATACCATCATCTCTATCCTCCTGAGCCGGTTCGGGCTAAAATCTCACCCCAAGCGTATTGAAGGAACAGTCGGTACTATTCTGCACGAATTAAAAGACGAACCATTCATCGCCGCTAAGCTAAAAGACATCAGGGGAGTACTCTTGGACGAGTCCTGTGAGGAAACAGTCTACGGCATTGTTGATCTCTGGGAAGGTCTCGCATTCTTAGTCGAGCTATGACGGCGCTAGCTATGGATGCTGCCTATAGCCGAAAGAGTTACATGCAATTCATGTTTAAAGAACATTACAGAACCCAACTGGTTTCATTAATGGAAAGAGCCATCGAGTATTCAAGTGAATCGGATGATGACGATGATGACACCTCCAGAGTTATCGAGATGTTTGTCAATTATCTCCTAGATCATAACATGATGTCATGCAGAAATTTCATCTACTGGTTAGACAATCAATGATGTTATTCTGTCAATTGTTTTCTACTATATCCATTTTTACTTAGACTGTAGTATTATATCTACTTTTACTTAGAGTGTGCATGCCTTTTTACTTAGACATTTTATGTAGCCTCATTATATTCATTTTATCCAATTTTGCTTTGTTTCTATTAATACCATTATATCTATTCTTCACTGTTTATATATTTGTAACGTTTTTTAATAAAAGATTGATTCAAATCACTCGTTCGTATTATTCTTTCACGGCGGTTGAAACAGCAACGTCGTCATCATCATCATCATCATCCGATTCACTTGAATACTCGATGGCTCTTTCCATTAATGAAACCAGTTGGGTTCTGTAATGTTCTTTAAACATGAATTGCATGTAACTCTTTCGGCTATAGGCAGCATCCATAGCTAGCGCCGTCATAGCTCGACTAAGAATGCGAGACCTTCCCAGAGATCAACAATGCCGTAGACTGTTTCCTCACAGGACTCGTCCAAGAGTACTCCCCTGATGTCTTTTAGCTTAGCGGCGATGAATGGTTCGTCTTTTAATTCGTGCAGAATAGTACCGACTGTTCCTTCAATACGCTTGGGGTGAGATTTTAGCCCGAACCGGCTCAGGAGGATAGAGATGATGGTATGAAAATAGGGTCTAAACAGTCTGCCTGAAAGTTCATCAAAGTGTGTGTCGAAGAAGTAGTTAGGAGGGTCAAACAGGCAGGAATGTTGCAGCTGGCTGGGGTGATCAATGGCACATCCCTCGCAGTCGTCCTTCAGCTTCTTACCGATGATGTGCTCCAGCAAAACCACGGTCGCTGCTTTTATGATTTTGAATCCAACGTCGCTGAAACATCCGTCTGTAGCGTCGTAACGGGGTTGATCAAGAGTGGGATAAGTCACGGGTGGAGATCCAGGGTTTTCGGGAGATCCAGGGTTTTCGGGAGATGCAGGGTTTTCGGGAGATGCAGGGTTTTCGGGAGATGCAGGGTTTTCGGGAGATGACGGTGGTGATGCTGAAGGTTTAGTGCAACCGCAGTCGCACTCGATGAGCGGATCCCAGTCTAATCGGCGATTGATAATGTTACCGGGAGCCCAATCGTTTTCAAGGCACGATTGCAAGTCTATGCGACGCTTGATAGTTTTAGCCGGAGCCCAGTCTGCATGAATGTCCGATGGGGCGCTGGCGTTGGTCTGTATATGAAGGGATGGGTTGTCGTCGACAGGGTCGAGAATGCTGTCGAAAGAGATTCCGCAGCTGCACACGTGAACCGGTTCTGTACCGCCGTCTTCAGCCATGGCTTATATATGATGCTTGTGTGGGTCGGTTCGCCGGAATTTATGGAGGTGTAGTAGAGGTGGGCGTCGCTTAAAAACGACGCATGGGAGGGTCTGCCAGACGAGCTTTCGGATGGCTATAGTGAATGGGGGCGGACTGCACTTTAACTCATTGAGTTTAAATTAAAACGCGATATCAATATCGCGTAAAACACGTCATTACCGAATTGAGGGTTGTTTAATAATTATCAAGCACAAGCTGATTGAAGTGTTTCTTCAAACAAAGCGACAAAAGTAATTTTCTGATCAATCATCATAGCTACACGGAAGCTATCCCCAGAT
The DNA here is from genome assembly GCF_029890125.1 of Rhinichthys klamathensis goyatoka. Classification (NCBI taxonomy): domain Eukaryota; kingdom Metazoa; phylum Chordata; class Actinopteri; order Cypriniformes; family Leuciscidae; genus Rhinichthys; species Rhinichthys klamathensis. The sequence goes on from NW_026606871.1 coordinate 295,014, forward strand.
TTTGAGGGTCACTTAGAGAAAGATGTATTTGTATTTTTAAAAACATAGATAGATCTATGACCTACATAGATGTTTTACACGAAAAAAATATTTCAGAGATCCTTGTGCAGTATTCTATATTCGCATTCGCATAAAGGGTTAAAATATAAAATTTAAGAGATATTTAAAAACTAGGATGGTATAAAATTACACTGTGGTTTAAACCATCATTTTATTAAATCAAGCCAATTCATGCAAATACTGTCGTATATGAAAAAAGAGAAGGCCTAGAGTTCACTAACATTACAGCTAACCGTAGGAAACGGATATCCATGGGTGTAAAGAAAACATCGTACAAAATACGAAAAAGTGTTACGATAGTGTTGTTAAAAATTAACCCGTGGTAAACAATTTAAGAACACTAGCGGTTCAATAGCAATGTTCAATATAAACAAGAATCCGACTCTAATGCGACTGAGCGTGTTTCACATATAATTTATATAACAATTGATATTTACAATATGTTAAAACATTTTTAATGATGAGGCCACAAAACTGCTTACTTTTCATTAAAAGAAGAACGATTATTAAGACATAAAACACAACGTCTGTTTTCCTAAAAGACCCTTGCCTAAAACTCTTGTGTCAAAGTATCGGTGTAGATGGATAAAAAAAAAGGAATCATCCCGCCTTTCAACGGTTATTCATTAGCTTAACCGTTGTTTAGCGACATACACAACATAACGATGTATCTATGACTGTGCTGTGAAATGGGCAATAGCTATACGAGTTTGAAGTATAATAGTTTTATAGGTAACAGAAAAACAGAAATACTCATCTTTCATGTCGATGTTTCGTAGACATAGCTGAAAGATGTTCTAAAATAAATATCTCATGTAGAAATATCTGTTCATGTTTTTCATAAATTCCTATGTTTGACCACGTTCGTAGACTATAGTTTTTGCAAACTGTACAAAAACAAAAAGAAACATGATGTCAATTACAAACTTTCAAAACTGCTCACGAATGGCTTTTCGTATTAGTTGGGTCACGCTGAATTTACTTTTTAGCAAGTTGATCACTAGCATTTACTTTTGTGCAATTTTAATTTTAAACACCGAACTTTGTTTAACAGTCTTAATGAATACGCCTCTCTCAGTGCAATAGTCATATGTGATTCTGTTGTAATAGTTTACGTGTAAAACAGCATGCGCTTGCTTTTCGTGTTAATAGTTACTTATAAGTAAGTAACTCAAGTAATACTTGCTTATATTAACAGCATGTTAATACTTTGTGTGATGCCACATCGTAGATAGAGGGAAAGTTGCAATTTAGTCAAACAGAAATACATCAGAGTACAAACACTAATTAATCTGGGGAATTAATGGTCATTTATTCCTATAAACAATGAATGTTGACGGCTCTCAAAGAAAAGTCACACCTAAAACAGACACACATTCAAAATGTGAACCAGTGTCGTCTGGTATCTGAATAGTAATAGTAATAAAACCATCATTTTTGAACTTTTGTGTATGTATTATTATAAACGGTGCTTTTCTTATTGATTTGGTCTTTTGAATTCATGTATAAAGATTATGTTTTACAGTTAGACCATAGTCTTTACAAGAGTGTGAAACTTTGCATCACTACGGTGTGACAAAATACAGCCAAACATTTAAGCACCACTATTTACACACATACTAAGCAGGAGAATATCTAACTGTAACTTGTGAACATTCCATTATCTGTTTATTTGGGGTCAGAGAACAATTTTTGAAAAAATTTGTGCTGGATGTAAAAAAATAAAGGTATTAGTTAATAACAAAAACTTTAAATCAGCAGGAAACCCTAATATTAATAAATAAAATAGTTTGATAATGACTTCCATAATATTTTCTTTTAGTAAAAAGCTATGCCCGAATCACCCAACACAAAGTTTTGCGTTTGTGGGTGAGACCGAGCAAAGATTACACCAATATTAGCTTTCTCAAACATTGCATGGTTGAGCTATGCCTGAAACTTAGTAATCAACAGGCATTTCTGTAGGTTTGTCAAAAGAAAAATCATCTGGTTTAGTTGCATTTTAAAACACTGCTTTTTCTTAAAAACATTGTGTCAGACGTATTTGGTAGCATGATTATCTTGTTTAATCGTGTATTAAGTACATATTTATCAGGCTGATATTTGTAGACAGTAAATTTATAAAAGAAAAAAGAACCGGTTAATGGCCTTGTGTCAGAACACAACAGGTATGAAGATATCTTTGGTTTTGTATTCTAACTTTATAAGCTAGATTAATCTTTGAAAAGGTTAATACAGTATTTGATTTTTGGCGGAAAATCTGAAAAACCACCTTACGTTTGATTGATTGATTGAACTTTATTGTCCAGTCTGTTTTCACAGAGTGGAAATTTTTCTTTGACATTGTACCATAAGACACATCACATACTGTATCAACAACACAAATACAAAAAATAATATAGTTAAACAGTTGCTCTATTGTTTCAATTAAAACACTGTTCGATTTAAGATAATCACTGCCATAGGAAGAAACGATCTTTTGTAGAGATTTTTTCTAGCCAAGGGAATTTTTAGTCTACGTCTGAGTTGAACTGTTTGGTGTTTTGCGGCACATATTTCTTTTGCAAAAACTTTGCATCAGACATATCATATATCATATTTTTTACTTTATACTTGCTAGGAAATGAATTGAAATTGAACCTTTGTATAAATAAGAAAAGTATATTTTAAAAGAAGTTTAAAGGAAAAAAAGTACCAATTAATGACATTGTGTCAGAACACGGCAAAAATGAAGAAGCGCTTTTACATTTTTGTTCAAACTTTAAAGTAAGATTACCCTTTGAAAAGTGTAATACAAATCGTATAAAGTATTTGATTTTGGGTGGACCGTTGTGTCATTAAACTTAATCTTTGGTTTTAAGGGGAATTAAAAAGTATTTTTATAGCTCAATGGCTTTATTCATAAATATGACCTCATTGGTGTAAAATTAGCTCTGCCAATGTTCTGACGGGTAAGTCCATGGAGGCCTTCATGTCGTTCCGCCATCTTGAAAAAACTATAATAGCGGAGGGGTACAAAAAGCACTAGGCTACCTCAACACGTTTCTACAACACGTTTTCGTTTAGAGCCGGCTGACTGAAACCATCTGAAACGGACACAAGAAGGTCAGTGAGAGGCGCTTGTCACTCCCCCGGCAAATTTGAAAGATTGCACGGCACTTCATAATGCAATCCTCGTAGCCATGATAAAGCTTAAAAAATTAATTTAAAGTGAAACGTGTCCGGCAAATTCAAAACGACGGTAAATATCGGGATAGCTTTTCCCAGGTGGATAGAGCTAATGAAGGAGAAAGACTTTGAAAGGGGCACTGAAGTCCTGCTTTCTCGTCGACAGTTAAGTCAGTGTTATGGTCTAAATTACAAGCTTTTTCATTCCGTGGTTGTGTAATTCATTATATAGGCAACATAACGGTAGAACGTGTATAGTTAAACTCGATGAAGTGCAATTGGACGACATGTCGTAGCTTCTTGGCACATAGCGGTTACCGTAGTTGCAACATGCATTTGAAAAAGCGAAGCGCTAGAGAGCACTATGCGTTTGAATGCAAAATACAATTTCACCGCTAGATGGGGAAATTCCAACACAGCGTACCTTTTAAGGACTAAGCTATGGGGTATTTAACAAAAAGCCTACAAAAATGGAGGAGGTCAAAGGGGCATGTTTCCTGCTATAGTATCATCAGCTCTCCCCAAAGTCTGTTCATGTGCCCTGTCGCATCAACAAATGCTAACATTTTAAACTTCTACATATATTTTGAGTAGATAACCGATAGTATATTCTCAGTGAAGGGTTTCACCCTGTGTGCTTCCACAATGAATAAGGATAGTTTGAGAGATGCAAGAAAAGTAAATATGATATATCTTATACGTACAATAGGTCGTAGCTACCGCAGAAAAAGTAAGAACATGCTTTGAATTAAGACGAGTAAAATTAAATATTCGCTCAAGACAAACTTATGCTGCGTCATGGAGCACAGAGGCACATTGCGTCTCTGAAGATGTGTGGTGATTTTCTAAATGATACAACTTAATCTAAATAAGAGCAATGTAGAGTCCTGGGATTTCTTTTAAAACAAAAACTTTGTGACAAACTTTGACAACATGTTTCATGTCGCATGGACAAAAACTATTTGAAATAAGATCTAAGACGCCAAAGCACAGTTCTTGATTTATAACATTTTTTTAATTTTTTGAACAAACAATGTTTAGTAAAAATAATAGCTTTATGAAAATCATTTATATCATACAGAAGTCTTCTAAGAAGATAAATAGAAGATACGATTTTAATAAAACTTTAAAGATTTTATTTAAACCGTTTTTTTTCAATTTTAAAAGATCTCATTTAAACTTTTAAGATTATGCTTTTAAACGAGTTTAATATGAATAAACCTCTGAAAAGCAGACTAGCATTGCATATGTGACCCCAGAGGCTCATCTGGACTGTCACTCCTCTCGTCTCTGTGAGGGTGTGAAGCTATTGTGAGTGTGAGTTATTTTATATTTATATATATATAATTTATATATATATATATATATTAATTTAGCTAAAACTAAGGTTAAATTGTTTGAATACATTTGTCATTATACATTGAGTTATATACTTTATTTGATTTTATGGAACCAGTGCAAAACAGTATGTAAAAAACAATGTAAAAATGTAGTTTTCTGTGATGGTCGTGTATGGGGTAGAATATGCTGTTACAGTTCAAAAATCATTATGGCTATATTAATAACAATTATACTTTAGGTCACCGTTAAACAAAATCATTACAGTAATCTTCTAAAACATACGAATGTATTAAAACTATAAAGATTTAATTTAAACAATCTTTTCATTTTTAAAAGATCATATTTAAACTTTTACGATTATGCTTTGAAATAAATTTAGTACGAACAAAACTTTGGCTCTGGAAAGGCGTTAGCAGACTAACATTACATGATGCACAGAGGCTCATCTGCTCTGTCACCCTATATCCTGAAGCTAACATTATTGTAAAGTAACGTATTTCTCTGAAGATGTGCTGGTGATCGGAAGGAGCTTATAAGCAGGCTATCAATGGGGCTCGGCCTGAGGCATCACAGATTCTAAAAGTCTTCATTGTAGCTCTCTCACTATAGCCATATGTGGGGATTTTCTCACAGATACTACTTGAGGAATTATTAAACATTTCACACAATGTGTGTGATAAGTTGTGAGAGCCGCCAAATTTCAAAGTTCTTTACATGCACCCTGATAAATAAAAAAATATAGTCAAGTTTTCCCCAGAGACCATCGATATAGCATATTTGTTTTTTATGAATTCATTGAATTTAATTAAAATCATATTTTTAAAAAGGTCTATTTCAAACTTTTAATGCTTATACACTATGAAAATAAATTTAGCAAAACATTCACAGTCTCATTCTGATCACTGAACACACCCCTCTGACTGTCAAACGCTGGTGTGAGAAAGACAGAAATAATCTGGGGGTTCTTTTCAACTTTAAATGGTCAATATGGACATCTATGTGCTAGGAGCTACTTCAACCCTGGTAAAAATGTAAGATGATTTTATTTTTATCTAACATAATTGCTACAGTAAATTTGTCAAATATTTATTTTAAAGGAACAGAATGCTTTTCAACTTCAGTAATTTAGTAAGATTTTAAATGAACAACATGCTTTTTTCAACTTCTGTGTGAGATAAACTTTCAAGGTCCCCAGCAATGTGGAGGGAGGGGAGGAGATCCATGCCACTGCAACATACGCGTGCACACACACACACACACACACACACACACACACACACACGCACACACACACACACACACACACACACACACACAAACGACTCCCTACGGTCCAAAAAATTATAATTGGAGATAGTTTTCAGAGAGATCCGGCGCTACCGTGTGGGAAGAAAACCCCTGCTCTCTAAACATGTAAGATTTTATTTTATATTCTTTTAAAGAACAGATAAACTATAACAGTTTTTTCTTATCACTTTCACACACACCTGCTATGATAAGCTTAGGCATAGCGAGGGGATGCGCTAAATAATAACAATCCATCGCTTTGTAACAAAACACTAACTTCAAACGATTAAACAAACTGTCATCATTTTTGACAGAAACTTTTTAACTGCAAGGGGCGGAACTAGATCAAACAAACTTCAAACAATCCATCATTTTGACAGAAACTTTTTAACTGCAAGGGGCGGAACTAGATCAAACAAACTTCAAACAGTTCATCATTTTGACAGAAGCTGTAACCACAAGGGGCGGAACTAGATAAAGGTCATCATCCATCATTTTGACAGAAGCTGTAACAGGAAGGGGCGGAAACTAGGTCAAAGGTAACAGGAAGGGGCGGAACCGGAAGGGGTGGGCCAAGGGGGTGGGACAGGAAGGGGAGGAACCGGAAGGGGCGGGACAAGGGGCGGGACAGGAAGGGGAGGAACCGGAAGGGGCGGGGGAAGATCAAAGGATAGACACGCCCACCTGCAATCAATCATTTTGACAGGTGCCGTAGGCTATTTACTACATAGATCCTCTTAAACCTTTTTAATTAGAGAGCGATTCTAAAACTAACAACTCTAAACTCCCGAGACAAGCTCCTGATCTAATCTCTCATGGCGCAGTCATTGAGGAAAGTCAACGCCAGAACCAGGCTAACTCCATGAAATGCACGTTCTTCCACTAAAAGACAAAAGTCAATCCATGTTGGGCAAAAAAAAAAAAATCAATGACTATATTGGCCTGTATTTGTCTCTAACTAAGCAACAAGGTATAGTGAATATAGTCGTGGCTAAAGGCCTCGAGTGCCTTAATGCATTAAGCAAAAAATATTCAGGAAAAAATGTTTCATTAAAACGATGCAATTCATTAAATGCCATTCTTCCATTAGGAAGCCTTGAACGCTGTATTGACCAATCAGCATCCAGGATGGGAACTGTGCATTTTAATAGAAAATTCAACAAATAAACACTGCACATGGATTCTTGTGTAATCATTTCGTAAACTTTCTTTGATGGCAGCATTATCCCAAGTTGCAGCAGCTCCTTCTTCCGGGAAAGGAGGAGGCTAAGTGTCCGAAAGTCAAGCACGACTGCGAAGATAAGGTAAACTGAATCCAAGTAGAGCAGCCGTAATTAGTTAGAGCTATTTGAACCGATGCTATCTTCCCCGGTTCCACTGGTTAAGAGCCAGTTCCACTGAGATTCCCAGGAATGTTTTTTTTCTCCAGGTCCGGCAGTCCATTCTCTTCTGTTCCCTATTACATGCCTTTGTTTGGCTTTGTTCTTTATAGATTCATGCCACAGATCTTTGTTCAGCTTTGTTTTTTTAGCCATTGTGCTACAGGCATGCTAAAGAAAGGAGTTTCAAGCTGTTTTAGAATAAGGTAGCCTGTTTGTTACTCATCCATGGTGGTCAAATAGTCCTAACCAACTTGACCATGATGGTCTACTACTTCAAAGTGTGTCTATTCCTGTTCCTGAAGAGTTTATCTTCAACCCCGTTAAAACACCTGATCCAGCCAACCAAGGTCTTATAGACTCCTTTTGCGCCGACGTCACGATTACGTCACGGCGCTAGCTGGAGGCAAAACAAATGGACAACTGGAGGCGGCTAATACAAACCAGCACAGATTCGGCTACATAATAAGGAGCTTAAATTATTATTATTATTATTAAATGTCATCTTGTTGTGTTGTTGGGTGCAAGAATCAATGAAAAATGAATATGCTGTATCTGGAATTTTTTATTTCTAGAAAATGTTCACATCACTAAAATTGCACCGTGATGTCACTCTTTACATTGTCGTCTTTGCGCTGGCTAGGCAGAGCTGTGGATCGTACCACACAAGTCTTGTACAAGACAATTCAGCACATAGTTATAGGCATCTAAAGATTTATATGCCCTCAGTTTCTCTTTACGCTCGGTTTCTCTATCGGATAGGTGTAGAAGTCAGGCCACTCAACCGGAGGTAGCGTTAACGTTAATCCTGTCAGATCGTCCATCATTGAGTGAGTGTGTGCGGGTCAGCCAATCTGGTTCCGTCCGTTAAAATTAACTTTTGCAAATAAAAATCGCGGTTCTGGACACTGAGTGACCTTGCACATTAAGATCAAATCGGACTTTCTCCAGTCATTGTTAAAAAACAAGCTAACAAAACTTGCAAACTAGCGTTAGGGAAGCGGCCAGAGGGATCGTTATTCTGCCTCCACCTAAGCTCCGCCCACAAAAAAACGTCACCATGTTTACCAACTGAAAAGGGGTCTAGGGGATACTAGAAACTTCCAGCCACACTGTAAAAAATTATTGTGATTTTAACGGTAAAACACTGTAAAAATGCTACAGTGAAAAACTGTTAATTGGTTAACAGAAAGTTTCCTTATTATATACGGTAAATAACTGTGATATATATAATGGTACATTTAATTTAATTTTACTGTAAAATACCGTTAAATTTACAGTTTTTGGAAGTGAAAAAGAACAAGTCATTGTATAATTTACAGTGAAAAAATGTAAATTGACATTCCCACAATTTCCTGCGTGACACTTCACATTTGATGTATTCTGTTTTTAAATCACTGTTTCTTCATAATTTTCTTTGTTTTTTTCTAATCAGTTATGTACATTAGGGTTTTATGTTACATTTAATGTTGTTAAATTAATGCTTATTGCATTTTTTAAATTTCAACATGTTACCATGATGGTGTTTAATGTTTGTGTGAATGACACTGTGCAGCTTCTGTATATTAGTATTAACTCTCTTGTGGAAAAGCTGCTTATGATGAGCTTTGGTTGACCATTTGACTCTCATCACTGCTGTGATTGTTGGCTGTCAGTGTATTACAATGGAAAAAACAGATATTAATACTTCAAAAGGTCAGTATATTAACATTATATCAGATAATGAAATACGGTTTATCGCTGTAAAATTATATACGGTTAAAAGTTGTAAAACCTAAAACGTTGCTACCGTATTTTTAACAGGAAAACTCTGGTAACCACAGCTGCCAGGGTTTTCCTGTAAATTTAACCTTTTTTTTTTTACAGTGGGGGTGTGTTGTGTTGAGGCAAGTAGGAGCTAAACTCTGCAGGACAGTGGCCTTCCAGGACCGAGTTTGGACAAACCACAGAAATAATGATACTGTGCGGTTAACAAGACTGTTAGTGAATCTGTTTCATACCTATACATGACAACGTCTCTCTCTGGGTCAGAACGCAGATCTAAATGTTCTCTGTGATCGTTCTTGTCAAAGGTTGGTCAGTCCTCGAGCCGAATCGCTGTCATTCAGGAGTAAAATCGTGCGGGTGTTTGAATCGAGATTGTGATCTTTTAACGATTAATCATGCAGCTGTATTTGCTATGATGATGTTTCCGTATTCTTCCTACTATTCTGTTTGTGATCCATCATGTGACCAAGGAGTGAATCTTAATGGTTGCCCAGTTTTCTTTGCATTTAAACACTTCTTCATTAATAAAGGAGAATGTTTGCGTTGGTCAGAACAGACCATTCATTCAAAATTCAATTGCTCTGAATTTTTGCACCAATATTTGGCCTTTAAAACCATCTGACAGACATGTAAAGTTTGCATGACAGGTAAATCTGTATTCGGATATAGGCCATTTGACTAGGTAGACGTGGTTCATCGATATAGTATGTTTGTGCCCAATGTTAAATCTGAATACAGAGAATTACTGTCTCTGTTTCGTATAAGAGAAATGTCAAGTCTTACAAGACACGGCTGCAGCTCTGTGTGTTTGTACGCTGGAGGGGGATTTACTTGAAGTGACTGTGAGATGAGGGATCTATCTTTCTCTCCTCTATCTACTCGTTGTCATCTCAGCGCCTCTCTCATAAACACAGGAAGGAACATGCTGAAGGTCTTGACACAGATGCCATCAAAAAACAGTCTTATCTTCAGGCCATGACATGCACAAAAGCTCAAGAATATCTACACAAGAGATGCCTGAGGAACTGTACATATGTCTAGTTTGCACAATACTGCAGATACCACGATTACAGTAGGTGATGAATCTTTGACACTTGTATGGATAGATACAGTGAGCGACAGAACAGAAAATGATGGGGAGGAATGAGAACCGGAACATGTTGCGAGCCAGATTTAAACTCTCATTGTTCACATGAGCACCAAGGCTCAATGTTTTACAGCACTAAGCTAAACAGCACTAAAACAAATTAAGTTTTGCTTCCTCCCTTCACAAGATCTGCGACCTGGAAGATGCAATCCTGTTGAAAGCAGAAAAATCTATAAATAAATGGAGGGCTAGAGGTATTTAATATTCTCCATACATCATATATAGGGTGGATATGATGAATAATTAATCATATTCTATTGGAAAGGGCTACATCTGCTGCTATACAAGGACGTGCAAGTGCTTTCAGCAACATTTAATCAAACCAAATAATGCAAAGACAGAGCTGACATGCAAGGCATTGCATTAGACCCCAGTTCCCCCATTGGAAAGGCAGATGTAGCGATAGCAGAACACGTTTGAGTAGGAAGGAGACATTTGACAGACACTGTGAAGCTTGCCATTTCTCCGTATTCATTAAATACTGCCTTAATAGCCACATCTCTTCTGCATGTGCAGAGCAAAGCTGTCCATCAATACACGAGCATCGCTCAATAAATCCATTCCCTGCTAAGATCTAAAGCCGCCTTATCAAAGTCGGCGAGGCCAATTCATCCCACCTTGAAGGACACGCTCCACGAATGCAGCATCCAGGAGAATGAACCTAAACTAACATCGCCTTATCATAAAGAAAGCAAATTTTCTGATTAATGAGACTTTTTGAACTTCATATATTCATAACGGTCTGTCTCTATGGTATAATTTCCTTTTTTCTGCATGTTGGTTGCACCATGTGACTTTGTTGAACGCACCAGATGACTTTGATTTGGCAGACACATTTTTTTTTTCAATATATTCCTAATAAATTACAATATTTTGCATGAAACTACTTGAGGTTCAATAATGATAGAGTTCATTATGATAGCATTACAGTTGTTTCACACTGATAATTTTGACTTTATGGCCAAAAAAATAATGGGGAAAACATATACATTCAATGATTTTGGCAAACAAGAAAACATATTTTAGTCATTATAACAAAAAAAAGTACCTTTGGAAGTCAATATCAATGTTGTTATTAAATCTAAAACTATTAAAAAACATTTATAAAAAATTAAACTAGTAATAAAATTACTGAAAATAAAAATGAAATAAAAATAAATCAAATCTATTTAGTTGAAATTTTTTTACAAAAACTGAAAATATAAAAGCTTATAATATTAAAGTTTATAAATATTAATAAAAACGATATATATATATATATATATATTTATTTTCATTTTCAGTAATTTTATTACTAGATTAAGTTTTTATAAATGTTTTTTTTAATAGTTTTAGATTTAATAACAACATTGATATTAACTTCCAAAGGTACTTTTTTTTTAATGACTAAAATATGTTTTCTTGTTATATATATACTAAAATAGGTCAATATTACGTGTCAACAGTAAGTAATTTTGCAATCATGCATCAAAAAAACATGATTTTTTAAAAGTATGTTTGAATGGTAATCTTGTAAGCATTTTGAACTCAAACAGCACAGACCAGAATCCACCGAGAGCAGATCGAGGTAAACAGTGAAAGGAGGACAGAGATGAACGTGCTTTGGACAGTCAAAGAGAGTCACTCCAGCATGGCTGCCAGTTTGGGCTGTGCCAGCCTCTTCAACGCTGGAAAAAGAGTGGAAGGTCACGCAGCTGTGTTTGCCTGTGTGTGTGTGTGTGTGTGTGTGTGTCTGGAAAAGAGACACTCAGGCTGAAGCTGGGTAATTATTTGTGTTTTCACGGAGCCCTTCCCTCTAAACACAAGGGTTCTCTGGCCGTGAACCCTTCATACCCTTTACAAGCCTATTTTTATGTTGTGTGCATCTGCTTTCATGGCTCTCCACTCTCGTGAAAGTATAAATACACTGTTTCTGATTGGTGGAGAGGAGAGCTATTTAAAATGCCTGCAACTTTGAGCCCTCAACACAGAGCAAGAGCAACTTATGCTGTGTTTGTCTTGTGCCAATTACTCATTCTATCCCAACTAACCCATGAGGAGAGGCTATTCAAGTTTATAGACCGAAATTGAGGTCTCTTCTCTGTAATTCAGGAGGAAATGACAAAAGAACAAATCTGTAAAGGCAATGACGAGTCAGGGAACGCGGAGTGGAAAAACAACAATAATATGAACAGCAACAAACCATTTTTATATTTAATCAAGACAGCCTCTTTTCCCAGCTGGAGTGCCTTTCCCCGCAGGCCTTGACATCTCCTCCATCATGCTAAGAGAGTGTGATTAATTATTCATAGGTTAGAGATAGACGCGACGTCTGTGTGCCGACTACACTTGTTTACACGCACAGACCTGGTGGTGATGGAGTAAAACTGTGTGCCTGCTTCTCTCCAGTGCCACATAAACATGCAGCAGTGCTCATTCAATTTACATGAACGAATGCCCAGGATTTCAAAGAGACAAACAGCAGAGCCAGCGACCGCCTTTTAGTGATGATCGGATGAGGTCAGAGAGCACAGGCCTGATCCCACGTACAGCAGTGCAACAAGCTGTTAGACGCTACCGTTTGGCTGATATTCTCCTGGGATCGGCTTTAACCTGTTAACTGTCACCCCCCTTTTTTTTTTGACTGAGTGAGAATACACATTTCAAGAGTATCTCTTTAACTGACCAAAAGTTGGACATTTCTGTGTCAAGACTATAGCCCATATGAAAACACTAATTAGATGTCAAAAAAATTCTGTTATTATTAGTTGTCGACCCATATTGATTTTTTTTTTTTATGCCCGATATCTTAGAGAGCAAGGTGGCTGATATATTTATATTTAGTTTATTTTACTTAACATTTAATAAATAACAAATAAAATAATTTGAAAATTATGTTAAAAATTTTAATCTGTAAAATAAGCAGAAACTTCTTAATTATGTAATCCAATTACAGTATTTTTCGCAACTAAAGAAATAGTTAAAAAATGAGGATACAAAGAAGTAAACTATGGAAGCTTGTTTCCGCCACAGAATGAAAAATAAAAAAGGTAATTGCGACTTTTTATCTCACAATTCTGACTTTATTTCTCAGAATTGCGAGATATAAAGTCAGAATTGCGAGATATAAAGTCAGAATTTATTGATATAAAGTCAGAATTGCGAGATATAAAGTCAGAATTTATTGATATAAAGTCGCAATTGCAGGTTATAAAGTCAGAATTGGGTGATATAAAGTCGCAATTGTGTGTTGTAAAGTAAGAATTGTGAGATATAAACTATTCTAAGGGGGAAAAAAGTTAGTCTTTTTTCCCCCTTAGAATTGGCCCGATAACTCGCAATTGCGAGTTTTAATCTCACAATTCTGAGAAAAGATGTCAGAATTGCGAGATGTAAACTTGCAATTGTGAGAAAAAAAGTCAGAATTCTGTCTTTTTTTCGCGCAATTGCGACTTTATTTCTCAGAATTGCGACTTTATATATCGCAATTGCGACTTTATTTCTCAGAATTCTGACTTCATATCTCGCAATTGTGAGATAAAAAGTCGCAATTATTATTATTTTTTTTTTTATTCAGTGGCGGAAACAAGCTTCCATAGTAAACACTCTGGTAATGGGAATCATATTTTTTAAATAAAGACAAGGAAACACAAATTTTACATACCACACAAAGTGAAAATGACATGAGAATATAACGCTATAACGGCTACACCACTTACTTTCTTTGTTTAACAGTTGTATCTATTGTATAAGATAGGACTGATAAACAGAGACCGTAAACTAATAAAGATGGAGAATTGGAGCGCTGTGTGTTCAGGCCGTTCTCAGTGCTGTCAAAATAAAAGCCCCGCTTCCGACTTATGACGATATAACGACATATAACAAAATGTTGGCTGATATATGGGCCTTGTTGATATATCGGTCAACCACTAGTCATTATTTTTATTTCAAATATGTTTTACTTAGGGCTGTGGCACGATGTGGCTTAAAGCAATTATCAAATAGTAAAGACTGTTGCATTGTCCCAATTCGGAAACTATCCGTCCTAAATAGTATTTGAAATTAGATTTAGTGTGTCCCAAATAGAGTATTCGATTAGAACTACAAATAAAAAGTTAAAAAACTACAAAAATGGCAGATGTGCGATACCAATGGTTAAGTACATTTAAATTTTACATGTATGATTTTGGCAGACGCTTTTATCCAAAGCGACTTACATTGCATTTCAAGATACACATTTAGATTCTGATCAGTTCTTGCTTTCCCTGGGAATCGAACCCATGACGTTGCAAGCGCCAACGCTCTACTGTTTGAGCTCCATGAAAGTAAAGAAGTGATTAATAATCAGTATCTAACCAGACAAAAAAAATGTATTCAATGTTATCCACATTATATTTCATCTGCGACAGCATTGTGAACTTTTATAAAGATACGCTGGGTCATTAACTTTTAAATGCATCATTATGCAAACACATGTGGGGAGACTCAGCATGAAAGACCCACGACTGGCAGATCAACATGCTACTGCATTTCTCTGCGATAATAAGATAGGAAATTAAATTAAATTGAAAGTGGAGGATTTTAACTGTGACAAGATGATTGACAGTATCCACATAACTGGGTGCTTCACACTCACTATACAACATTTTAAAGGAACTGTAATGGCCAATGTAGCTCAAAGAGAATTGTGAGCATTGAGTCGTCGTTTGTATGTGGTGTGTTTAGATGCCTTTGGTCCCTGTTGCGTTCATATTTCAGTCGAACCGCACCAGAGTTTCTTTGGACGCGAACGAGACCCATCTTTTCAGGGGTCTCGGTTCGCTTGTTTGTTGCGTACCAGGGTTCAGATGTTCACACTCCTTCAAATGATCCGCACTAACAGAGCCATCACACCAGGGTTCAGAGTAATTGAACAAAACCTCTTCTCAGTACATCTGCTCAGAGAGAACACAAGCTTGCTCGTGTTCGACAGCAATAACAGAATTATAAATCTGGGCCGCAGGGTTTTCAGCCCGTCCTTTGAATGAATGGCCTGCGCTTCTTACACCGACTGAACAAAGGCGAGTCCAGTTTGGCTGCAGCTCTCGGAGAAGAAGTGAATAAATCAGTGAAAGGATTTGATTTAAATGTCTTAAAGGGATAGTTCACTTTGAAATTAATTTTTGGTGTGTTTTAGCTTACCTCAAGGGCATCCAAGATGTAGGTGTCTTTGTGTCCGCAGTATTTTCAATTTTGATATTTTTAGGTCAAACCGTTCTTGTCTGTCAGTCATATAATGCAGGTCTATGGTCACCACCTCAAAGAGCATGCACAGAGAAGTCCAAATTACACATGATTTAATGACTCGTAAATGTAAGTACACATTGATGGCCTAAGACACGAAACGAGCGGTTTGTGTGAGAAAACGAACAGTATTTATATCGTTTTTACCTCTTGTAACCACAGCCACGTCCAAGTGATCTGAGGGCGCCGGCGCTTCGGTCTTTTCCGGAAAGCACTGGAAGTGAAACCTCGCGCGTGTACGTCACTCATACAATTGTTTTATTTTTTATTTTTTTGGAATTGTTTTCTTTTACGACGGTTTAAACATCCCGAATAAGCGCAAATTAGTACCCTTTTAATTAGCCGTCTTACCTACAATCTCTGTTCTGTGTAAACAATGAGTGACGTAAACGCGTGAGAGATCACTTGGACGTGGCTGTGTTTACAAGAGGTAAAAACGATATAAATACTGTTTGTTTTCTCACACAAACCGCTCGTTTCGTGTCTTAGGCCATCAATGTGTACTTACATACACGAGTCATTAAATCATGTGTAATTTGGACTTCTCTGTGCATGCTCTTTGAGGTGGTGACCATAGGCCTGCATTATATGACTGACAGACAAGAACGGTTTGACCTAAAAACATCAAAATTGAAAAGACTGTGGACACAAAGACACCTACATCTTGGATGCCCTTGAGGTAAGATAAAACATATCAAAAATTAATTTCAAAGTGAACTATCCCTTTAATTCAGTCCTGACAGCATGCTGGAATGAGTCCACAACACCTTTTAAATGTCAATTCAGGGGGCATCTTTGTTGCACACGAATATGACAAGCGATTTTTCAGGATTGTTTTGATATCCCTTCTCATTTTTAGACGACACAAACCAATGAAAGGAAAACCAGAGATTATGGCGGTTGGAAGGAGTTCCTTGAAATTTCTTTCTTAGATTTGCCGAATAAAAGGCGCCCATCTTGGCTCTCCCGGTTGGTCGTCGCCAGTGGTAAAGGTGGGGGTGCTAATTGGTTCGGCTCCTTTGATCTGCAGATGAACACTGTAATCCGCTTTAATCATATTAACATAACCCCTTCTCGGCAAGACGGGCCCGTCTATCCACATCCTAATACAAGACTTTTAAATCTTGGATGCGTTTAAAACACACAGCGGGATTTTCACCACCTCACACTTTCCCAAAAGTCTCTTTCTCTCCATTCATGCCTGAATCAAGAGGAACTGCATTAACAATATGAGGCTGCAACAGCGAGATACAAGTGAGCAAAGCCCACGGTATCGGCAGTGGAGGATAATAACGTCAAATCTGGGTGAGGCACAGCCTGGTTTTCTTGGAGATCTCAAGAGAACGGCTGGAAGTGTGTGAGCGAGCAGGTGTCAGCTCACTAGGGGGCTAGTCAACATCAGCATGGGACTCGAGGACCAACATGTCACTTCCTGAACATCCTCTGCTAATGCAGCATCACGGGCCCTCGGGAGCATATGGTATCATTACATGTCTCTGACCTTAGACTGCGCAATCTAGCCTGTTTAATCATCAGACGAGGGGAAGATTTACTTGCATTTAGAGTCACTCACATTTATATTTACTAGGGGTGTAACAATATATGTCGTGTCACAATATATCGCAATACAAAAATGCAACAATATGTATCGTGAATTGTTAATTCAAAATAAAATTCAAGTTTTCAGAGTTTTAGTGTCAGTACTGCATTAAAAATATTATATATAGGCTATAATGTTGAATATAATGTATAATAATGCAAAAAAGTGGCCTACATTATTTTAAATATATCTAGTGACAGAGAGCAAGCATATTCGTCTAAAATAATTCAGTATTTTCAGCTTCAGAATCATGAATATTGTTATTCTGGTGTCTCTATTGTCCTGTGCTTTGGGTTTCCAGCACTAAATTCAAGCCTATTCATTTATACACACACAATGTAATATCAAATTTAGCAGTTTAATCAACAGAACATTTTTTGTTAACCTTTTATCATATGTCTTGGAGTATCGCAATAATATCGTATCGTGAGTTCAGTATCGCGATATGTATCGAATCGTGAAATGGGAGTATCGTTACACCCCTAAATATTCACTAATAATCAGAAAACGTATATTGAGGTTGGCTTCTCAGCTTCTTGAGCTTAAGCGGTATTGGGTAAATTGCATCATTTTCTGGATTCCCAAGCAGTGGTGTGTAAGTAATTGTAAAAAGGGAATTAATTAGCGTGAGGTCATTTATACAGTCTCAGCCGAATCTGGATGAATGGTGGGTCTGTTGAATTGGTAACTGCACTGATTTACGAGGAAAATCTTACAGAGTGGAATTTGAAGGTGCATACAGTAATTTTTCCCCCATTAAAAAAGCTGTACACATAAATTAATTAACAGTACTTACATGGACACTCATCACACGAGATAAAGACTCCAGTCAAATCCTAATAAAAAAGTCTGAGCAAAAGCAGTTTCATTTCAACCATCGAACACTAATCACTTTTACTCCAATGCCATTGCCATTAGAAGCAAGCTAAATGGCTTATTTTTAAAAGAAGAGGATCACATCATGTAGGCCACCATGTTGAGATCACATGACCAGTCGAAGACAAATCACTTTTATTAAATTACCCCTGTATTATTCAACAACGTTAGCTTTAGGAATAAATCAATCATGGCTAACTGCGAGTGTAGTTTTTGCATGATGCTTCATCCACACCACTAGATGTCAGTCAGCGAAATGTAAACAAGAGAATAGAGTATTGCGCTCAGTGTTGCCAGATTGGGCGGGCGGTTTTGAATTTGATTGTGCGGGTAAAAAAGGGTTTGGGCGGGTGGTCAAAATTTGGGCTGGTTTGGGATCATTTCGGCGGTTTTCAAACATCTACATTTTAAAGTCTAATTGGTTAAAAAAACGAAACTAAAGTGCATGTAGTCCATAAAATCAGTCATCATGACATCACTGTACACACACGCTCATGCAGAGTCAGCTGGCGTTAGTGTTGACATCACCGACGAGCACGCACTTCTAGCCAATCAGCGATCCGCAGGCAGACGCGATTGAGCGCGAGAAGTTTCAAGTGATCGCTACGGCAAAGTGACATAGCCTACTATACAAAAGAGTGTACAGTAGTGAGCAACTCTAAAAAACGCACAGGTAGAAGGAGATCACTCTATGGTGAATATAACTCTGAGAGGAGAGCACAGTTGAATGACTTGAATTGAAATCAAATATGGGACGATTCCTGTCCATGTCATATGTGCACGCTAGCCTAACCAAACATCTGCACCTTTACACCATCCAGACTGCACTCTACTTTTCCCTGACGGCTGCTGAAAAAGGTTTGAATCAACGATGAATCCGTTTTGTACGGTGGCCGAGACAGCTCAACGCGCTGCAACTGAAGCAAACACATGCAAATAGAAAAAAACGCATGCAAATAGAAAAAAACACATGCAAATAGAAAAAAACACATGCAAATAGAAAAAAACACATGCAAATAGAAAAAAACACATGCAAATAGAAAAAAACGCATGCAAATAGAAAAAAACACATGCAAATAGAAAAAAACACATGCAAATAGAAAAAAACACATGCAAATAGAAAAAAACACATGCAAATAGAAAAAAACGCATGCAAATAGAAAAAAACACATGCAAATAGAAAAACAAGCGTGCAAATAGAAAAATACACCAGCAAATTAAAAAAAACCATCTTCATCAGTTTCACAACACACGTGTGCTCCAAATAAGGAAACGCGCTGCAAAAGTCCACAACACAACCAAATACAGAAAACGCGCTGCAAATAACACAGACCACAACGGAAATGTTTCCAGGGGAACCAAATAAGTGACGGACCCGGCTGAGACGTGCTTATTGCTCGTGAGCTTCCCTATGCCATACTCCCTTCGAAGGGCAGATTGCCGAGCCCTTTTGGAGTGAGCAAGGCTCTAGTGGACTGTTAGGCAGCCGTGTGGAACGCACTTGATGAAGGGAGCAACTAAAGACAACGTGGGATGTTCCCATGACAACGCAGCACGGTGTCCATCAGCTGGTCTTACGACAGAAATATGATGCTGTTAACATAACGGATGCAAATACATTTTTATTTTTAGTTTACAAAAAAAGCTTTTAAAATATGCGTTATATATCTGTGTCTCAACTTAAAAATTTTGGACCCTACATTACCTAACATTTCTTACGAAACTTTTCTTTATGAAAATGTAATAACATGAAACAATTTGTACAGTGTAACTGGTGTATAGATAAATATCTTTCCTTCATGTTTTTCTTCTTTATCTTTTTTATTTATTTATTTTAGTTTCCAGCTCATTGTTCTTTTCTCATTTGTATTCTGATGACATTGAACATATTGTTAATACATTTTGTACATTGTATACAAGTTGTATGTCATAAAAAATGTAATCTCTGTATGTTTTGCACAAACAAATAAATAAATAAACAAATAAATAAAGTATAATTTTAAGCTGTAAGCACCAGCACGCATAGATTTATGGATATATTTACTGTCTATGTATCTATGCCAGCACGTCCCAGCCGGGTTCGTCACTTATTTGGTTCCCCTGGAAACATTTCCGTTGTGCTCTGTGTTATTTGCAGCGCGTTTATGTATTTGGTGGTGTTGTGAGTATTTGGAGCACACGTGTGTTGTGAAACTGATGAAGATGTTTTCTTAATTTGCAGGTGTTTTTTTTATTTGCACGCGTTTTTTTCTATTTGCATGCGTTTTTTTCTATTTGCATGCGTTTTATTTTATTTGCATGTGTTTTTTTCTATTTGCACACGTTGTTTTCTATTTGCATGTGTTTTCTTCTATTTGCATGCGTTTTCTTCAGTTGCAGCGCGTTGAGCTCTCTCGGCCACCGTAGTTTTGACTGCTAAATTCTGCGTTATGTTCTGCAATGTGTACTTCCGAGGGTTAAAGTCATCGGCTCATTTCTTGATTGCCGTTTTGACAGTGTCCACCTGGACATTTTAGTCATATTGGCTAATTCTCCTTAATTATTGCCCTGTTTTGATCTGTTTTGCTGGAAAATTTATTTATTTTTTATTTTATTTTATCATCGTTATTTTGTTTTAAGGAGATACAAATTGTGCTTATCAACCTTAAATGACATGGTAATGAAACTATATCACATTATTTTGGCAGTAAAATTTTGGGCGGTTTTTTCTTGTAGTGGGCAGGTTTTGGTGAGCTTTTGGGCTGGAAATCACCGTCCCAATCTGGCAACACTGATTGCACTGCACTCCAGCTGGAAGTAATGTAAAACGGTCACCGTGATTTTGCCAAGTAAGTATTTTGTTGATACTGGATCAACATTCCTGTCCCAAAATGTAGTCCTTACCCAATCCCTACCCCTAAACCTAACCCTACCCATAACTTTTCCCTAAAATCAGAGGGTAATGAAAGGTGAATAGCACTGATGTTTAAGTACTTCACCCTGGTTCTAAGCCTAAACTTGACATAAACTGTAAACTTGACCCTCAAATCTGATTGTGTGGTACTTGGTGAAATCACGTTCACCAATGTAAAACAGGCCAAAACATTTATTAAACATTGAAGGGAAGCGGGACTGTACATTTTATGAATCACACTTTGCTGCGAGCGTGATTCCTTGCAAGAACGATTTTGCTTCTATTACAAAACGTCCTGTGGCAGCACGATGGTACTGCATGCATCCGAATATGCCTACTTACCTACTAAATTGTAGGTGGAAAAACACAATGCGAAAAAAGTGTCAGAATTTGTAGTATTAATGAAATAATAGGCAAAAAGAAACATTTCAATTTTATTCATACTACTACAGGGTTAGAAGTGTACATCGTAATTTTTGCGCCGCACACACCCGAAGCGTGCACACACAGAAAGGCACGTTTCAGATATCACATGAACTGATTCCTCTTTCGCTTGAATGGAAACACACACAAAATTGTGTCAAAATAGCAGTCTCGAAACGTATTCTCGTGAACACCGTTGGTTCTGTCTTAAGAGAACGTAAACAGTTGGGAAAGAAATCGGATGTGTAACATAATATTGGATCCGTGCATTCAGTCTTAAAGTGACAGAAACTTATAAATACCTGCTAAAGTCATTAATGTTAACCAATCAACAAAACACAGCTTTAACAAGTCAAATATTAATCTAATATAGTGAAAACTATAGTGTTATTTTACATTTATGCCTAATTATTACATTTCTGTACCAGAATGCACAACAGTTAGCTTACATTTTTTGTAACATTATTATATTATATTTATCTATGCTAGCAATTGATCTTTTTTGCCTTTAATAATGTTTGAACTTTATTAGTTAGGCTAGTAGTTTTTGCTTTGGTATTTAACGTGTGCTTTAAGTAATAAACGCAAAGCAAAGTTACATTTGCATATCATGGTATTTGGTACATGACACTACCATTCTGCATTTTTTGCGAGTGTTTCGGTAATGAGCAGAAAACAGCACAAGATGTTGATCCTGCTCACGAGCCGGCCAACCAGTGGTCATCCTGTTGCAGATCAAACCCATACCTTCTTTCTCCAACCCCCAACGCACAAACATGCAATCTCTCTTCCTCTTCAAACACACACACCCGTCTCCAGAGCGCTCCCTCATGAGGGCAGGCGTGGCTTCAATCCAGAACAGCACCATCCATCAGTGCACAATTATCCCGGAAAACAATCTCACACACACAATTACTGCCCTGTAAGTCTGCAGCGAACACTTCCATGCAACACACACACATGCAAATGCAAATGCATGCAGTCCTACCACTATACGAGTGCTCAAAAACACCCTCAACTCTGTCATTGGCCAACAACACTGTAACATCGTAAGAGAGAGCAAGGGGAGAGACGGACTGAGAGAGAATTTCATGTGCAGATTGGGGAAAATGGTGAGGAGGTTGGGGGAAGGTTTGGCATTGTTGTGGGAATCACATACCAACCGTTACCATGGTGACCTGCTGTCAGTGATGGACTCCTCGCGGTAATGAGCGTGCTGGGTCCCAGAGAGACCCCTTAACACTACAACCCCCACCGCCCTCCAAATGGGCACAATTCAGTACCTCGTCCAGCATCGCCCAAATTTAGAGCGCATAGTTTTGACGTTTTTTTTAAACCCGAGGCATGAATGAACAAAGACGTGCGCAGTGATTGACAGGTTCGCTCGCACAGGTGGGCGGAGTCTGGTGGGCGGGGCTTGGCGCTCTGCCAGATACACTCTCACTAAGGTGGGTCCAAACAAAGACATTTACAGAAAAGCTCTCCCACTGCCAATAATCAGACTGTTTTAGTACACATCGCATTCAGAATAAAACAAAAGAGGACAGAAAGCTTTTGTAAACACTTGCAGGCCACCTTTTCACAGGGAAACAAGTGTACAGGTGATGTCAAATGGCTTATGTTAAAGGAACAGAGCATGATTATGATTAAATTTTTTTTTAAAAAGGACCAGTGTTGATGATTCCCCTGTTGAGAAACCCATCTCAAATTGGTAGTTGTACTGTGGTTTTTAGGTGGTTCATCTTGGACCACCAACAACCTGGTCATGCCAGCTGAGTCAGGCCGATTTCTGGTACTTTGAGGCTGGATGACAAGCTAATGACCAACTAAAAACCAGCTATCAATCCAAAACATAGCTACAAGTCAAGTCAATTCAAAATGTATTTCTATTAAAAGCAACAGAGTTGCAATTATAAGTGCTACAATTATAAGCCCTATTTTCCAGTACATGTTAAAGCCTTTACTGTCACTTATATACTATATTTACACACAATACACTACTGAAAAGTTTGAGGTCAGTAAGATTTTTTTAAAGATTTTTTTTTTTATTGGCAAGGATGCATGAAAACTGACAGGATGTGTTTGTAACAATGTAAACGTCTTTACTATTTCAAATAAATGCTGTTCTTTCGAAAATTTCAATTCACCAAAGAATCCTGAAAAAAAAAAATGCATCACGGTTACCACAACAATATTAAGCCGCATAACTTTTCTAAAAATCACATGACATGCAGACAAATATTTAAGAATTCGTTAAGAATTAAGAATTTGTTGAAAGTAAATCTTGGCCACGTTGATCTAATTCATTCCCTCGTTTTGATTAAAACAAGAAACCAAATTATTACAACGTGGCCATGATTTAGTAAATCCAGTGATCGAGTTATATCATACGCAGTAAATCGTGCTGACGTGACATATTAGTAAATCGTGGGAACGAATTGTTAATTCATGGCCACGATATACTTTTTTTTTTTTTTGCATGTCATGTGCGGCGCTCCGTAGTTTTCAGCTGAAATAATAATAATAATAAGTAGGTTTATGGTAGGCTACCACCTACCATAATAATAATAATAATAATAATAATAATTACTACGGAAAAAAATCTCGGCACCAAATCAGCATATTGCACTGATTGAATGATTTCTGAAGAATAGTAATTATAGTGCTGAAAAATCAGCTTTTCCATCTCAGGAATAAATTACATTTTAAAATAGAAATTTAAAATCGTATGAAAATGTTTATCTTTCACAATATTACAATTTTATGATGAATTCTTTCAAATAATTAAAATAAAATCTTACCGGCCCCAAACTTTTGGACAGTCGTTATATATATATATATATATATATATATATATATATATATATATATATATATATATATATATATATATATATATATATATATATATATATATATATATATATATATATAATTTTATGTAAATTATTTAATATGAATTATTATTTTATATAATTACATATAAAGACTGGATGGTTCAATTGGAGAAGACCTTCTAGGTTATTCCTCCACATATGAGAACACTTTCAGTCATGTGAACAACAAAGTCAGATCTGATTCACTCATATACGACATAAAACCACATATTCTTCACATTAATTTCCTTCTTTGATCCTCTGATGTGAAGAAATAAAATCATTTTCCCTGACCACAAGAAGAATCCGTTATCAACTGAAGGCAGAATATCACTCTCAACCTCATAAGAAAAAGCTCTCTGGCTAAATTCGAGATCATGGCGAGTATTTTTAACTCCGTAATCCAAGAAAGGTCTATTGCTGTGATACAGACAGCAATACTGAGGCTATAAGAGAGTGTCTTCCTGTGTTCTTCAATAACAAAGGCCGTTTAGCACCTGAGAGCTGCTCTAATAACAGTGTTACGCTCTACTGAGCTGTGACTATTTGCACATTTGGTCTATTGTGCAGGTATGAAGCTGTCCTCCCACAGACACGTGTTACACAGAGCGAGAGAAAATGAGCGTGGAATGACACACAAACACACATTCAACAAGAACAAAATGCTAGACTTTGTGCAATTTTTTTTTTTTGTAAGCATTTAAGGCATGTTTCCTGAGACAAAAAGGAGAAGAAAAAAACACTACGACTTGTGCAACTCACTCCCCCGCTGAAAAGACTTTCCAGGGAGAGTCGCGTTTCAGTTTAATTACAGGTCTCGTGTAGGCCAGATCTTTCTCCAAAAGCTCGAAATCGGAGGGAGGAGGTTTTGAACGCTTGTATCTGCAGCTCTGTTCCCAGTGGCTTTCAGAAGATTATAGTTACAAGAAAATATGACTGAGAACAAAAAAAAAAAGTCAAACCAAATTCAAAACTGCATGCTCACCAAACAAACCCCCAACTTTACATCCTGCTGATATCTTTAATGATACCTTAAAGGCACAGTACCCAACATTGCAAATTATATCATCATTTACTTATCCTCATTTTATTCCAAACCTGTATATGACTTCCTTCTGTGGAGCATGAAATAAGATATTTTGAAGAATGTTGGTAACCAAACCGTTTCGGTTCCCATTGAATTGCATTGTATTTTTTGTCCACACAATGGAAATCAATGGGAACCGAAACTGTGTGGTTACCAACATTCTTCAAAATATCATCTTTAATGTCCAAGGAAAGAAATGCATACAGCTTTAGAACGACATTTGGGTCTATCTCTTTAAATCATAGATGGTGCTCTTTAAAAACCACACAGTATCTGTATTCTGTGTTAAATATTTTCAAATGATCACAGAAGAACTGAGATAAAAGTTTATAGTTCAGATATAAACACTGATGTCTACAGTAGCGATCAAAATAGAGTAAATCACCTTTTGAAAGTAACTTGGCGCTTCAAATAAAAATTGTATTAGTTACATCGTTACACCAGTAGGTGGCGACACGTGACTGTTAAAAAAATGTATTTGTCATTGAATCATTCATTCAAGAGATTCGTTTAAAAACGCCGATTCATCTAGTAATGAAACAAGTGAAGTGTTTTTTTAAATAATTCATTCAAATTAAATACAAATGTTTTTTTAATAGACTGCATCAATTACCCTTTTGTCATATCCTGTAGTGAACTACATGTTATTTTGTTTAGTTGTCTGTTCAGAATCGTGATCTCTGTTTGAAACAAATAAATCGTGATTCTCAGTTTAGAATCGCGCAGTGAAAAAAAAACCTAGTGAAAAAACTCCTGCTTTCTAAACAATGGTGATGGAGACGCTATTCTCAGTTCACAACAGAGGAAAATCAACATGTCTGCACAGAGCAAACCTCCGCTAGACGTCTTCATCTCTGTCAGCGGGAGCCATTCAGCCTGTCCTACTTCCGGATCGGACCACTTCAGCTCAGCTCTGATCGGCCAGTTATAAGTGCATTATAAGTGCCATCATAAAGTGCATCTATCCATCAAAAAGTGCATCTAACCATCATTAAAGTGCATCTTTTCATCATAAAAGTGCATCTATTCATCATAAAAGTGCATATATGCATCATAAAAGTGCATCTATCCATCAAAAAGTGCATCTATCCATCATAAAAGTGCATCTATCCATGATAAAAGTGCATCTATCCATGATAAAAGTGCATCTATCCATTATAAAAGTGCATCTATCCATTATAAAAGTGCATATATCCATCATAAATGTGCATATATCCATCATAAATGTGCATATATCCATCATAAAAGTGCATCTATTCATCATAAAAGTGCATCTATTCATCATAAAAGTGCATCTATCCATCATAAAAGTGCATCTATCCATTATAAAAGTGCATCTATCCATCATAAAAGTGCATCTATCAATTATAAAAGTGCATCTATCCATCATAAAAGTGCATCTATTCATCATAAAAGTGGATCTATTCATCATTAAAGTGCATCTATCCATCATAAAAGTGCATCTATCCATCATAAAAGTGCATCTATCCATCATAAAAGTGCATCTATTCATCATAAAAGTGCATCTATCGATCATAAAAGTGCATCTATCCATCATAAAAGTGCATCTATCCATGATAAAAGTGCATCTATCGATCATAAAAGTGCATCTATCCATCATAAAAGTGCATCTATCCATGATAAAAGTGCATCTATCCATGATAAAAGTGCATCTATCCATGATAAAAGTGCATCTATCCATGATAAAAGTGCATCTATCCATCATAAAAGTGCATCTATCCATCATAAAAGTGCATCTATCCATGATAAAAGTGCATCTATCCATCATAAAAGTGCATCTATCCATCATAAAAGTGCATCTATCCATACATCACTCCAAGGGCCATTGATTGCACACTGTCCCACTTCAAAACACTAGGAAAAAATGTTCAAAAAGTGGTTCGCAACCCATTTTAACTCCGTAATGTGATGTATTTCAGACTGAAACATTCAACAAGAAATGCAGGTCTGGACATGAGCTTAGCCGTTTCAGAGGCGGAACAAATAATCTGATAAATGCTTCTGAAAACAAACATTCATTTTCTTTGGAACAGCACACACCGATGAATCATACAGAATAAGGAACGTGTATTAAGAGAGTAAATAATGGGCAATTATGACTTAATGTTGACTTATGTCAGGTGGGGTTCATCCATCCATATCTATGGGAAATGAGAGCCATGGACTGGTTTTACCACGTTAATAGGGAGATTTGGAAATATTAGTATACAGTATGAAAGAGGAAAAAATATATATATTCTGCTTGAAATACTTTTAATCAACAACCTTAATCTAATGCCGGTTCACACTACACAAAATCAGCCCGATTTTGGCCTGATGTAGGGTTTTGTGGTAGCCTGGATGCCAGCCCGAACCCCGCCCACAACATTTTTGGTCGGGAAGTTCGGTCTGGACTCGATCCATTGAGGAGTAATTATGATCGGTTCAGAAATCGTCGGGCCAATCAAATTGCCAGGGCGGGCTTTATACGATGATGGACGGATGATCTGCAGTTACGTAATCATCACGTTATCAAGAGCGCTTGGGTTGAACTGGTTTCCCTCAGAGATCACTCCAGCTGGAGAATTGAGATGTATAGATTCAGCATCGCGTCTGTTGTAAAAGAAATCGACAGCGCATTCATTTTAAAAGACGAACAGAGAACTGCAATCAAGGCATTTGTCGATCGGAAAGATGTGTTTGCCGTCCTTCCTACGGGATTCGGCAAAAGTTTAATTTATCAGCTGGCTCCGATGGTCACTAAGAAGATGGGACGCAATGAAAGCCCTGTGGTCGTTGTGGTTTCTCCTTTGGTCGCACTCATGGAGGACCAAGTAAAAGAAGCAACACTCATTATTTTACTACTTCTTCCAGCGTGTGTGTAGTTGAGTTCTGTTGACAACTATGCGTAGCTCAACATACGTCACTTACTGCGTTGCTCTGATTGGTTGTAGGTCTATCCAATTGAGTGCAGAGTTTTTTTTTCCTGGTTCGGTTAAGACACGCCTCATAATCAAAGCCCAATGGAGCAGTATCAGACTCACATTCTGACTAGAATATGAGTATGTATGACGAAGTCAGGCTAGTTTTGTGGTGATTCGTAAACAAAATCAATCATTTTATCTCATATAGTGCATCATAATGGATGACAACCGATGCCGCGTCTGCAACGCTCCACGACGTCCTGACAAAAAGACTAGCATGTTTATTTTTTTTGATCTTCCGCGACACTAGTGCTAGTTCTGCCATCTTGATGACATCACGAGTGTTGTTAAAGGGGTCATATAATGCCATTTTTGTTCAAGCTAATATGATTCTTTAGGGTCTAAATTAAAAGTTTGTAATATACTTTAATTAAAAATTCTCATTAGTATTGTAAGAAAACACTTATTTTACTTGGTCAAAAACAGCTCTGTTTTCAGCACGCCGTTTCAGTGCATATGACTTTAAATGATAATGAGCTTTGCTCACTCCGCCTCTCTGTTCTTTGTGTACACGTTTATAACACAATAACCATAACGCGTTGTTCAGTATAAACGTTGGATTATGAATTATATTGAGAACGTCGTACATAGAAAACATGCCGTAATGTACCCTGAGTGTAAACCTTAGACGCATTCATCGTGAAGCGTGCAGCTAGCGATTTGCAAAGATATAAATATTAATATAAAGTTTAATAAAACGTTACACTCACTTCACTTGTTCTAGAGGTTCAGCAGGAACACGAATATCTGGTACCGATCCTTTTTTCATGAGCAGCTTCTTAGCAAATCCAGCTTTATACTGACCCTCGTTTATAAAGCAGTCTGGTGAGAAATGATTTGTGCAAACATGAGAGCATTGACGTTGCTCGTGGGGAATATTCCTTTCGAAAACAAACTCAGCCACTGCGTCTTCATCGGTTCGGATTTAGGAACATTAAAATGACTGTGTTCGTTATTACACCCAAGAACAGAACACCACAATCGCTTAGACGCCATTCTGCTCATAGACAGTGCTCCAGCATATCAACAATGAGCGCGCCGGTCCGCGCAGACTATGATTGACAGCTCTCACGAGCGAGGGCGGGTCTGTGTTGAAACGTTGCTGTCAATCAACAATCGTGGGAGGGGCTTCCGAGCGTGTGACGTCACACGGTCGAACGGCTCGATTTGAGGCAGGGGAAAACATATAAGGAGATTAAAACAAAAACACTGGATGGATTTTTATCATTATATGATGTTTGTGTACAGGCACTGCCAACACACATTTCAGTACAATCAACTTGAAAAAGTGCATGTACCATTATATGACCCCTTTAAAGATGCCAAGCGATGATTGATCTGGAAGCAGTCTCACACACATATGTCTTGTCCACGACACAAGAATTAAGAAGTCAAAATTGCATAATTTGACAGTGACTATCATAACGGACAAAAATATCATGTAGTCTAAACCTGGCATAACTCTGACAAGCACAGACACCAAATGCACTGACGTATAAATACTAAGCATCTCCAGCCAACAGAGCACCACAGGGCCTTGCAAAACTGATGTGTCAATGAAATGTGCCATTGTGTGGCACCTCCGACGGAGCTCGTTGCTCCCAGCAGAGAAATCTGTTAGTCTGTTGGGCATCCTTCTCGGTCCGCTGCCTTTCATGACTCCTGAATCCCCAAAGCACACTTATTTGCATCTCATTTTTGAATGACAAAGCAGCAGGGGTTACAATTTCTGGTGTGGAACTGATTGGTTCCTGTTGAGGATGTACGCTGATCATAGATGCTCTTCTCAGAGATTCCAATCACTCGCACATCCACGACAAAATACACACACACACACGCTTTCCTTTTCACAAATGCAGAATGCTGAGAGAAGAAGAATAGCAGTAAAGTTAACAATGTAAAACATGTCAACAACAGGAAAAAAAAAATCTGTCGGCTGTGCATGAGAATCACATGGTTAAAAAAGATGGTCAAATTCAGTATAACTAAATGCAGCAAAGAGAACCAAATTACAATTCATATGCAAATACCGCAACGTGTCATCATCGCTGTTACATTTCGAACAATAGCGGAGTCTCATTTCGAAGGTCGCATTTGTCGGCCGCATACGTCATCAAGGATGTCTCGTTTCAGAAAAGTAACCATTATATAATTGACCGTTATTACTTGTGAAGCGTAATTTCTTCATGACTTCGGAGTGCACTGCTGGTTACTTTACTGAAATTAGCCTCAATGACGTACGCGGCCGACAAATGCGACCTCGAGAGGAGCCATCGAAATGAGACACAGCTAAAGAGTCTTCTGCAACTATAATCTAGGGCTGTGAAACGATTAATCGCATCAAAAATACATACATCCTTTACATAATATATGTGTGTGTACTGTGTATAATTATATGTATGTATAAATACACACACACGCATGTATATATTTAAGCATTTTATTTATTTATAGCCTATATAAAATATTTGTATTTTATATACATATAAAATATTAATATATACATGCATGTGTGTGTATTTATATTATAAATACACATGCATTAAGAAAAATGTGTTTTTTATATATAAAATATTAATATATACATGCATGTGTATATTTAAGAAAAATGTTATTTATATATAAATTATTTATATTTTATAAATATATACATATGCATTTATAAAATATTCATATATACATGATGCATGTCTGTGTATTTATATTATAAATACACACACAAGCATGTATATATTCAAGAAAAATGTGTTTTTTCTTGAATATATACATGCTTGTTAGAAATATTAAATATTTCTATTTATATATAATTATATATAAATATACAGTATATGGAAATATTTCTTAGATATATACATGCATGTATGTGTATTTATATATAAAAAATAATTATACACAATACACACACACATTATGTAAACAAACTTTTATTTTGGATGCGATTAATCACGATTAATCGTTTCACAGCCCTACTTTAATAATTCATTTTGTAAAAAGTGTACAGTTTATAAACAAACAGAATTAGATAATAAATCTAATACAAGGGAAATAATCTCTATAACTCACCAACAACCAAAGAACAACCAACCACAAGTAAAAAGTAGACGCATTTTTAATCAGCTGGTCTCATGTTCATTGGTCTGAACAGACGATTTGTGTGCAAAAATCTGACTGAATTTTCATGCCAAACATTGTTTTTTTCTGTGAAGTGAACATGCAAACAATCACTGCTGTTACAATTGGAACATTTAAAATTCTAGCAGTGTAGCGAAATAAGAGATTTTTGAAACTTTAATCATTCATTTTGCAAAAGTATAATACATCTATATAATATAACAGATCATAAATGTAAGGCTCGACACTGAACATTCGTGTTAGTGTAACTCAATTTATTTGTGCAGTGCTTTTCGCAATTAATTGTGAAATTCTAAATTATAGTTCTGAATTAAACTGCAGAAAATTGTGGAGAACAAGAAAAAAAAAAGATCCGCTGTGAAGTGGGACTGCAAGCGCGAGAGTGGGACATTGAGGCCATGTGGGACAAGTATTAATTGAGACATTACCAAGATCGCCAGAGGGGCCAAAACACAGATCTGGTGGCCACAGGAACAAAGAACATTCACAGTGGATTTGACATTGTCCAGACACAGAGGAGGAGTTACAGGCTGAGTGAACGCATACGAGCTCTGTCCAAACACTCTGACATCATCTGCACATTCATGCATGTCTGACACCCCCGTCTACACACACACACACACACACACACACACACACACACACACACACACACAAAGACCCTGGATAGAAAAGACACGCTTTCTTTCTCCAAAGGTTCAAGGTACATTGTTATTCCTCATTCATTCTGACAAGCAGGCAAAATCTCTTCAACAAAGACACTTCCAGAAGAGGCTGTGCATTGTGTACCGCTGAAAAGAAACAGCTATAGAAAAATATTTTAAAAAATAAAAAACGTGGCACTCGAGCACAAAGGACACATTAACAGTTTGTTGGACTGTACCCGGAGACTATTGCTGAAAGACCTCAATCTAAGATCTAGAATCAGAATCACTTATAAGTAATAATATATAGTAATATCAGCCTTCCTATATTTTTATCATTTCTGAAGAGAATGTAATGCCGTGTTTCCCATGGCGTTGAGACCAAGGGGGTAATCCATCGACCGGAAGTTGAAGTCGGCCGGGTCCCGCCATCTTGTAGCAGAACTTCACTTGCGTTAGCATTTCCATTGACTCCCATTCATTTTGGCGTCACTTTGACAGCGAATAACTTTACATCTGAGGCGTTTAAAGACTCCATTTGTCCATTATTTATTTCTAAAGAAACACGACAATGTATAAAAGGCTCCATTACTTTGTATCTTACGTTATGACCCTGTAGAAGCCGTTTTTGTAAAAATAGGCTAACGATTGCGTCATAACACGCGACTCTCTTTCGCACACTACAGAAAATTACCGTATAGACAGAAGTAGAAACTCGCGCGCACTCGGGGGGGACGTGGAGGCATAAAGTCAAGGGAGAAGCCCATAGAGAGTTGTAAAGTTGCTCCTGCTGCGAGCTCATGGACAGCTAATACTCACGATCTCCGGCTCTGCAAGTTTCGGAAGGGAATGATTCAGATTCCTCTTGGCACAGCTACTAGAAGAGTAACGTCTGTCAGACAGGTTACTCACGTCATCAAGCTTAGTTTGAGTCGGTTTGAGTCTGCGCGTCAGGAACGGAAGTGCTCAAAAATCGCTAAAAATGGGCTTCAACTGTCTCAACTGAGTTCCAGTGAGATGGCTCTGTCCATTTCTTTTACTGTCTATGGTTGAGACTGGTTTGCTTACTGGCCCAAGTTAAAAGACTTCCCCCTCAAGACTCTGTAACTTGGTAGTGTCCGTCCTCCAGTGCAAGGGTCTATAACATTTCAGCCCGATCTCACGGCAATTCGTATGAATTTTACGAGGTGGCTAATTCGTAGCCTACTAATTCATACGACCTCACTCGTACAAATTCGTACGATTTTTGCTAATTCGTACATATTTTACGAGTTACCAAATTCGTATGAAAGACCTACCCCTGACCCCGCCCCTAAACCTACCCATCACGTGGGTTTAGACAAATCGTACAAATGCGTACGAGTGAGGTCGTATGAATTAGTACGAATTAGCCTCCTTTTAATCACTCGTACGAATTCGTCGTGAGATAGCGTTGAACAATTGTTCACTCGTTTTTTTTTTTGTCCAGTACAGTCCTATCGACCGGTACAGAAACCACACAGAACATGCAGCTATGCACCTTATTTTTCACATAGACTGTAAACAACTGGACGGGCCTTGCACATTTAAGTTAAATGCTGTGATTGACCAATCAGAATCAAGTATCCAGACAGCCATTGAATAAATTATAAGTAACGAGAAATGATATTAGTCAGGCCTGAGAGGAAGTATTCTAGGGCAAATATCTCTGTCACGGTTCCAGTGGCTCATAAAAGACCAGCCTGATCCCCATCCACTGCAGCATTTATCTTCATTCTCCATTCATGGGTGGGATAGTCACTGATGAGTGTGTGTGTGTGTGTGTGTGTGGGTGTCTGACTGATTACACCGTCTCGACTGAACAGTGGGAAACGGGACATCCAGCGATTGAGGTGTGCCTTCGTTCGCCAACACTCTCCCCTGGGTAAATCACGGGCTGCAAGGTGCATGTTGAGGCTATACGTATAGCGGATACAGGCTAATTGTTTATCGCGGCCTTGGACAACTGTTATGGGGCAAAGGGTGCGAGAAGCAATCAATAAAAACATGACTGTGTGTGGCCGTCAGTTCCTGAGGCAGCATCTGTACAGCGCAGAGCCAAACAGCATGATGGGCCCTCACACACTCAATTAGCCATATTAATTAACTGTCCAATACATATCATTTAAAATCAATTTAGCCCTCTTTATGGACTCTCTCAGGCACAATTTCAAGCCAAATAAAGCTGAAATAAACACAGCTATTGTTCATGCACAAGGAGGACTTTGTATTCCATTTCAAAAGAACTACAAGAGGAAAAAGATCATGTAAATACATATTGGTTCATGTGGGGAAACAAATACATACAAAAGCACAAAAAAAAGTTGCCTTGTCAAAACCACTAACATGAGCTTTGGTGCACAAGTGGTTATACGAGTTTGAATCCAGCTAGCAACATTTGCTTTCTTACTACAGGAGGAACGCACTGAACTGATTTAATTTCACATTTCATTTTTACCATCACTAAAAATACCCTTACCCTTGTGTTTTTAAGAAGTTTCAGGTTTTATAAAGCGCTGTGATACATCTTCCGATTAACACCACTATTTAGCTATTCAGATCGATTCGCAAATCGAGAGGTTTCTTCATCACGTGAACAGCTTAATAGGATAGTTCACTTTGAAATTAATTTTTGGTATGTTTTAG
The DNA here is from genome assembly GCF_029890125.1 of Rhinichthys klamathensis goyatoka. Lineage (NCBI taxonomy): Eukaryota > Metazoa > Chordata > Actinopteri > Cypriniformes > Leuciscidae > Rhinichthys > Rhinichthys klamathensis. The sequence goes on from NW_026606871.1 coordinate 329,604, forward strand.
CTTACCTCAAGGGCATCCAAGATGTAGGTGTCTTTGTTTCCGCAGGAGTTTCAATTTTGATATTTTTAGGTCAAACCGTTCTTGTCTGTCAGTCATATAATGCAGGTCTATGGTCACCACCTCAAAGAGCATGCACAGAGAAGTCCAAATTAAACATGATTTAATGACTCGTAAATGTAAGTACACATTGATGGTCTAAGACAGGGGTTCCCAAACTTTTCCATGCCAAGGCCCCCCAAATACCACTAGCTTCTGGCCAAGGCCCCCCTTCTGCAGGATGTGTTATTGAACCCATCGACACTACTACAGCAAATGTAGAAATAAATAAAACCTCTAGGTGAACATCAGATTATGTGATGGTGTTTGATACCAGCCTATCAGAAAGATTATAGAGATGCACCTATTACAATTTTCTAGGCTGATTACAATTTTTCATTGAGTTTGACCTGCCGATACAGATTTTAGCCGATCTGATTTCCTTTTTTCTAACCACTTTACAACACACACAAATATTCTCTCTCTCTCTCTCTCTCTCTCTCTCTCTCTCTCTCTCTCTCTCTCTCTCTCTCTCTCTCTCTCTCTCTCTCTCTCTCTCTCTCTCTCTCTCTCTCTCTCTCTCTCTCTCTCTATATATATATATATATATATAGCATATATAAATATAAATATATATATATATATATATAACATCATATAGTTTTACCCAAACTGAATAATTAAGACAAGTTTAAGTTTAAATGGGTAAATTTTCTATAAATATTTTTGAGTCTTCATTTTCTTTTCTGACATAGCCTACTCCAGTTCTTGTTAAAACACACTAGACATGCAAATTATGTGCATTTTAGGCACTTTTTGTGTAAAATCATATTTATTTTGTCCATCAAAAGTGTGCTTTCACTTTAATTGAGTGTGAGCTGCGCAGCAAAAATAGATTGTGCCGAAACGCGCTTCACTGCTGCTTACGCTCCTGCTTTGCGCTCCTGCTCGCGCTGTGAATGCACTCATTGATAACATGTACGCCGAAAAAATACGCGCCTCTCGCGCTTGAGATCTGAAACGGCAATAATTCACGAGGTTTCCTACATGTGCGTTCCGTGTGCATGTGTGATGCTGATGTTGCGCGATGTTAATCATGCGGCGCCCGAGTGCATTAGACCGGCATAAAATCAGCATGTCAGACTGATCGGCCGGCCGACAATCACATGAAAATCGTCCAATTCCGGTCACCAGCCAATCAATCGGTGCATCTCTAAAAGATTAGCATTACAAGTATAATGTTCAGATAGGCTATGCACAAATTATTATAATGCTATTTCATTACAATACTCATAATAATATAAATATAAATATTTTTACTTTTTTTTTTTTACTTTTTTTTTTTTTTACTTTTCTTCCAACTTGCTGCGGCCCCCTTGGCGCCCCCTCAGTTTGAAAACCCCTGGTCTAAGACACGAAACGAGCAGTTTGTGTGAGAAAACAAACAGTATTTATATCGTTTTTACCTCTTGTAAACACAGCCACGTCCAAGTGATCTGAGGGCGCCGGCGCTTCGGTCTGTGCATTACAAGAAGTAAAATCGATATAAATACTGTTCGTTTTCTCACACAAACCGCTCGTTTCGTGTCTTAGGCCATCAATGTGTACTTACATTTACGAGTCATTAAATCATGTTTAATTTGGACTTCTCTGTGCATGCTCTTTGAGGTGGTGACCATAGGCCTGCATTATATGACTGACAGACAAGAACGGTTTGACCTAAAAATATCAAAATTGAAACTACTGCGGAAACAAAGACACCTACGTCTTGGATGCCCTTGAGGCAAGCTAAAACATATCAAAAATTAATTTCAAAGTGAACTATCCCTTTAATAGGCCAATTATAGCAAGATGGAGGCAGTGCGTCACGTGACATCAAATATTAGCGGTTCACCCTCAGGACTCTGGGGTCGCTTGTGTGATTTATATACTTTCTAATGCCATATTTTGTCATTTTATTTTTGTACTTGAATATTTTCTCATCAATTTGTCACCTCGAAGGAGTAGTCTGGGCCACTATATGGTTTTTTTTTTTTCATTTTTGACCTTGACAACATCAGTCCCGATTCACTTTTACAGCATGGAACAGAGCAGCGTGAACATTCTGCATAACATCTCTTTTGGGGCCAACAGAAGACGGCTTTAGAGTGACATGAGGGTGAGGAAATGGTGATAGAACTATCGTTTTTTGGTCGAACTATCCCTTTAAGCCAGAGCACTCCTCTGGTAGTGGATTAAGACAGTATGTCTGTGAAAACAAAGCCGCTGGAAAGCAGAAGCCAGGAGGAAAACAGCAGTGCCGTCCACACAGGGCATCAGCAGCAATAATGCTCTTCACGGAGAGACTTTGTTTACTGGCCAAACTAAACTGCCAAGACTGACACCAATTTGTAGAAAGACAGCCGACGGAGCCTCAGGAGCAAAGCCTCGCTGTCGGATCGCATGAAGCTCTGTACCAGCATTGTGTGGAAATGTCAGCAATGGTCTCCGCTGAGAAAACATTCACGCTAAGACACTATTCAAATAGCATTTATTTGCATTATGCAATGGCAAGAGAGGAAGAGACAACCATCCATCTGTAAGCCTATTCAAACTGCTTTCTGTGTTTCTCCAACAAGAGACAATAACTTCAAACAAATCTCTTATGGGATCATGCAAATCATGATTGAATTATCCTTTATGATAAAAATAGGTTTCCTTCTGTTCAGAAGTGCTGTTTTGTCTCTCTGCAGGCTTTACTCACACACACACACACATATGCCTCTGCTTCACTACGCTCTGTTGTATCCTACCCACAATCCCTCTCACCTCAGACTTCAGCTCAGTTGATTCTTCCGGAAATAACACATGAAAGCTTCGTTAACAATGAACAATCGATACCATAATGCACTGCACTGATAGCCAGAAAGGCATGGAATATATGACCAGAAAGGAATACTTGAGCAACAAAGCCTACTATGTTTTTAAATATTATGTGAAAGAGTAAGTAGATTCAATTTGTCAAACAGTACGTGTGATCATAAGGCCTCAATCAGTACGTCTTTAATTCAGCTTATGGCTTCCAGTTATCATCTCAGAAATTATTTTGCATTTTCAATCCTATTTAAAAACAAACAAACAAAAAAAAACTTTTGGTTGTATTTTCAAGATGGTTCATTTGCATTCAAAATGGTTAAATTAAAAGCAATGCATTTTGGGTTCAGTTTTACAAATTATCTTGTACTCGGCAAATATTAGCAAATGTAGTCATCTGCAGTGAGTTACTTTTAAAACTAGCGTGTTACAATATTGCGTTACTCCCTAAAAAAGTAACCAATTGCATTACTTAGTTACTTTTTATAGAAAATAATGAGTTTAAACAAACCTGTCTATGCTGCCATTGTCATGTAATCTATATAAATAAGTAGTTTTTGCTTATTCGTCATATTGAATTGTATCATTGAAGATCAGCAGCAAAGACATTGCTTAAAAAAGTGAGATTAAATACATAAAGTATTTGTGTTATTTAACATTTAATTATTGCAGGTTTGCGTAATCTTCGGAGTATGCATTTCACTGTTTTTATTCATTTTGAGGAATAATGAATCTGAGATGAGTAAATGCTCACTACAATAATCATCATGTTCACACACAACGTCTCTGCACTTACGATTTCTCTCATCATGAGAGAACAAGACAGGTATCAGTTAAAAAAATGGGAAAACACAGTAACTTGCGGTACTTATTTGAAAAAGCAACTCAGATATTTAGGAATGCGATACTTTACTAGTTACTTGTAAATGTAATCTGATTACGTAACTTGCGTCATCTGTGCATTCTGATCTGCATGCTGTGCAATACTGAAACAAAACTCTGAAATGTGATACTATGATAAGAAAATATTTAAATTCACACAGATATGAAGTTTCCTCCAGAAATTAGATCACTTCAATAACACAGGAGAACTTCCCTTATTCATTATAGTCCGCCTGAGGTGAAAAACAAGCTTTTAATGTTGTTTATATGTCTGTGTGGTGTTTTTAATGTGCTTTAAGACAAACCATGTGTAAATTCATAAGTCGACAGCATTGCTGAGTATTTTCTGCTTAAAACTGCAGTGAACCAAAGACAGTCTCAAAAACACGGTTTGAAATCGCTGGTGTTTCTGACGTCACAAACGACCTTGTAACCAATCAGATCAACGTGTGATCGTCAACCAGTGGATCTCTGAGCTGAGCGAGTGAGTGGAGGCGGGGCTCATTTGCATATTCATAGAACCGCGTATACTAAATGAGGCAAGGGTGTCGAGTTACATTCAAGCTATTTTAAGACATGAAGATTGTATTTTTCAAGGAAAAGGTGTCAGTGAAAAAAGGTTGGGGGAAAAAAAAGGCATACAAAAGAGATTAATGTTGAAGATATTCTGCAAGCCTTTTAAGACTAATATTATAAAACTATCTAGGGGAATATGTGAATCTTAAAGACTTTAGAGATTCTGAATAAATAATGAAACAAAAATCTTTGAAACCAGCGCTTTGAGGCAGTGAGAGAGATAACAAATCTACACTTTGGCCTTAAACAAATTTTTACTAAGCACTAAGCAAAGAAGAAAGAAATAAGCACAGCCAGACAGAAGAAAAAAGACGGCAAAGATCAAGGTTTTTTTTCTCTCTACAAAGACCAAAGGTGTACATAAAATATTGGAAAGGACCCGAGGAGGAGATACACACAGCGAGACATTCAGCGAGAGAGGAGGTCTCTGGATCATGATCTGCTCCAAACCTGCAGAGTAAAGATCTTGTGTTGTGAATTCCTAAACAGGGAGCCAGGACTAAGGATGAATTATTTATGGCGGCCCTTTGCTCCATGTCAGCAGCTCCACTGGATGAAATGATATTTATGAAGTCCCATGGGGCAGGGGGCAGTTAAAGAGAGGGTGGGAGGGGGGTGTCCTGATCCGACGGGAGAAAGCCAGCCACTGATTGAGGGATCCAGCATGAGAAGATGCTCAGAAATGTCCATGGGAGATAGAGGAGCATGCATTTATTTATATATCAGCAAAGAGGAAAAAAATGGATTGAGATGAACATATGGGTTGTGCACAGTATGGACAAATAATTGGTCCTGCACAAATATATGAAGAGAAGATGACTGGCTTGGACAGCATCTCGTCCGTTTATTTAATCAGTGGAATATCAGTCTAATAGAGCAGACTGGCCGACTGTCTGCCAAACACTGCAGGAAAAATCATTCATACTGTACGTCTAAAGTCGCACCTTCTTTTTTAAACTAAATGTGTAACAATCTACCCACTCTCTTCAAACTACTACTGGTATGTCATTGGTACAGTATATGCATGGTGTCATACATCTCACATTTCACATCACTTGAGACAGGACTCCTCCCTCCAAAAAAAATATGTAAATAATGCATTTTAATGACTTTTTTAAAATCTTATAATGACATTAAAACGGCAAAACAGCTGTTGTTGTGTGAGTTGTTGTTGTGTTGTGTAAGTTGTTGTTGTTGTTTTTAAAGAGATTAATACTTTTCAGCAAGACCAGATTATATTGATCAAAAGTGACAGTAAAGACATTTATAATGTTCCAAAATATATATTATAATTAATGTTTCTACAGTATATCAAATAAACTTTCCATTCAGCTAAGATTCCTGAGATTTTTTTAAGCAGATTCCACAAAAATATGTTAAGCAGGATAAACTATTTATCCATTTTTTTTTTAATAATATAGAAGAGTTCTTAAATTGTAATATTTCGCAATATTACCATTTTTACTGTATTTTTGATTTGAATTGTTCCAAACTTTATATAGGGTAGATTATAAACTGTTATATTATAATAAAATGAATTATTAGTTACATGCTACATTATAAAAAAAAGTGCATTTTAACACGTTTAAGGACCAGTAGACACCAAGTTCCACGCAGTCACAGTTTGAGACGAATTCTTGGATTGTTTTCCCAGAGTTTGAAATCTTGTGGTTTCTTTCCATGATTTTTTATTTATTTATTTTTCATAGCTGAGCAGAACATCCACATTATCACCACGTTTCCAAACTCTCCGTGTGGGAGGTGTCAGTCTAAATGAAACAGATTGAGAAAGTCCAAACTGAACATGTTAAAAATATCCCAAGACCACACAGGGTATACGTTTAATTAAAGAGTGTAAAGATTATAATTTACTCTTGCAATCCCTTTAAAAACCATCCATGCTTGCTGGAAAAGTACAAACGCTGCCAAGCCGCTGACCAACACCAACACACAATGAGAAATAGAAATCCTCTCAAAATAAGGCCCGTTTGAACATTTATGTGCTGTGTGAAAGACTTTACATGACCCGAGTTCCCTCTTTAAACAACTGGAACATTTTGCTTTTCTTCTCCATCAGTTCCAGACAAAATGGGTCTCAGATTAACTAAACGTGAACAGAAATCTGGGCTGAAATACGTCCCTTTTCCATTTCTTTCTTGTGATCAGAATCTGATTTGTGTTCCAGACATGATTCTTCAAAACACACCATTACCCCTGGGTGAAGAAACGCTCATATCTGAGAACTAATACAATAATGTCTGCCTTGTCTTTTATGACACCATCTCATAACAAGATCATTTTCTTCGAGCAGACACAGATTTAGACATCTGATATGCTGTATACACTCATTATTCATGCATCAAACATATAACCCTGCTTATGCCAGCCGCTTATGAAAAACATTCACGTCTGTGTTGCAGCTGAAATATTTGCTTTAACAGCAGTTGTACAGAAGCAATTAGCATATTTCATGGCAACGGGCGAAATAGCACTGCTATGAATGGAGCTCAACACACACACGCTTCTCGAAACGTGATTGGTGTGACTTCTTTGAGGTTTACCAGTGTTAACAGTAAGTGCAATCGTAATTAAGAAAGAATTAGCGTTCTTGGTTATGTCGCAGCAAGACCTCGTCTCCTTGTATCATGAGTTCTGCTTGGCTATTCATACAATCTGCTTTCACGGGCTAAAGTGTGTTTACTGCTATTGTTATTGCTCGTGCTTATGGTTAGGTACTAAAAACCTTTACACCCCTATTAGAGATGCACGATTAATCGTTAAAAGATCACGATCTCGATTCAAACAGCCACGTGATCTTGATCCTTAAATAACAGCGATTCGGCTATTTTTAAACCTTTGACAAGTAGTCTTTTCAACCACACAGTATCTTTATTTCTGTCTTAAAATAATTCAAATCATCACAGAAGAACTGGGATAAAAGGTTATAGTTCAGATATAAACACTGATGTCTACGGTAGCGATCAAAATAGAGGAAATCACCTTTTGAAAGTGACTTGACGCTTCAAATAAAGATTGTATCAATTGTATCATTACACCAGTAGGTGGCGACACGTGACTGTTAAAAATGTATTTGTCATTGAATCATTCATTCAAGAGATTCGTTCAAAAACGCTGATTCATCCAGTAATGAAACAAGTCTTTATGAGTGAGTCATTGAATCATTCACTCAACCCGATTTTGTAAAACGACTAATTAAACTAAAACTTCTTTACGGGTCCTTTCTATGATATCATTTTCTTTTTCTCTCTCTCTTGTTTTATCTATTTGTATGTTAGTTGCACAACATGCAACAAGTTTTTATATATATATTTATAATGCCCTACAAAAAAACGCTTTAAAAAAATAGCCTAATAATACAAGGATACACAAAGTATTATTAAAAAAAAGACTTCAGAAGAGGTGCATTCATGTCACTGTATGTTCAAACTGGATTATTAAAGTTTCTTCGAATTAATTGATAAACAACACCATATAAGCAACAAACTTAGCGTACATTTTGAAAACTTAATAAAAATGTTGCCATGACACAAAGCTAAATAGAAATATTAAAAATGTCAAAAGCACATAAAATGACTAAAACAAAAACGAAACCTTAAAATATAAATATAAAATCTAATTCAAAATATTAAAGAAGACTGTAATAGTGATAATAGGCCTACTAAAATAGAGCTGAAGTGTTATTGTGAACCATTCAATGTCAAAAGGACAGACAGACCTTCAATATTCCCAATAATAATAATGAATTAAGCAAGGGAACAAATGGAGGTAATAATCCTCTCTAGGGTGTTTTTAATCTCTGTGGCCAGAGAAAATGATTTCGGAGTAATTTTAGCACATTCTCAATGTCAAACATCAATAACTCCTCCCATCTCCTTTTCGGCGGCGTCCTCTACATATTCATGACTCGCAGGGATCAATGAGACGACAGAAAGACTGATGGACAGAAGCAATCGCCTTTAGGACGACAAACACCCTGGAAATAACGTCGAGCTTTCTGACGGCTGAAAAGTGTATAGTAATGGAGAGATTTAAAAGGAATTTTAAACGATATAAAATGAGATTTCACAAAGCTCGGATATGCTTTACTGCGGTCAATATTCAAAAAGTAGAAGTTAAATTAGTCACACAATGAGCGGCTGAATTATCAAATGTATAAACTGTTCTAGTAAAGCTGCACGATTAAACACCCACGTGACCTTGTTCATAAATGACAACGATTCGGATTGGTCTATTAAACCTTTGACAAGTACGATCATAGCGAACATTCAGATCTGCGTTCTGAGCCAGAGAGAGTTGTCATTTATAGATATGAAACAGATTCACTAGCTGTCTTTTTAACCACACACTATTATTTCTGTCTTACAATCATTCAAATCATTACAGAAGAACTATAGATATAAACACTGATGTCTACAGTAGCGACCAAAATAGAGGAAATCACCTTTTGAAAGTGACTTAAAGCTTCAAATAAAGATTGTATCGATTACATCGTTACACCAGTAGGTGGCGACACGTGACTGTTAAAAATGTATTTGTCATTGAATCATTCATTCAAGAGAATCGTTCAAAAACGCTGATTCATCCAGTAAAAAAAAAAGTATTTATGAGTGAGTCAATTTAATTTAACAATGAACATTTTGTAAGAACCTCTATTAAATGACATGTATTCTTGTTTAATTGTCTATTCAGATACGTGGGAGAATCCTGGGGTCTCATTTATAAAACTGTGCGTAGAATCCTTACTAAAAGTGTACGTGCGCCCGAAAGCCAAAAATGGCGTATGCAAAAAAATATTCTGACTTATAAAACCTTGCGTACGCCAGAACCTGCGCATAATTCACTTTATAAATCCCAGTCAGCGGAAGATTGTGCGCACATGCGTCTCCTTCCCGAAACAACCATATATGGAGATTATAACGCCTAGTTTTACGATGCATATCCTCATCTGCATATCATTATTCATCCATGTGATAACATGTTTAACGGTACAAGACATTAGGAAAATATGAAATACGGATGTGCCGTCACATTACATTAACAAAAGTCATTTAGTAGCCCATCCTTCCCTTGTCTTTTAAATAAATAAAATAAAATAGTGCTAAATGCATTTCGGAGAAAGTTTTTCTCAATCTTTTCCACTGGCCAAATAGTATTTTAATTGATTTATATTTTTAATGGAAACAGATAGACCTTGTTGTGCATTATTTGCACGAAACCATTTTCTCAGACAATCTGCTATTTTCATGATAAGCAATTATCTATGTAGTTAACACATTAAAACACAGACAGCATGCCAGAGGAAAAGTGTTCAAAAGCATGACATCCACAACAAATATTTATATTTCTTGAATACAAAAATGTTGTAACTTCCCAGTAATGATTTCATAGTGATTTCAAGTGTTTAACACCATTAATGAGAATGGCATATTTAATCTAAACGTTTATATCAGAAGTAAAACATAGTTTAAATAATTCATTTATTTATTTAAACTGTTATTGTTAACATGCACTGTATTTATGATGGACTCATAATGAAGATTTACGGTTTTCCTTCATCTGCGTCAGTTTCACTAAACGGCCCAACGCGCTCGCTGGCGCGGATATTTAAGAAGGGATGGATATTTGCTTCAAGTGATAGGTTTGGTGAGTGAAATTATATTTGTATTATCTTTCTGTATATGTATAATTTTCTTTAGATTTTCTGTCTAAAAGTGACCAAAAAGACATTTAACTCGAGCTCACCATCGGTGTCGCCAAACTGCTCCGTCTCCAAAACGTTCGTACGCATGGGTCAGAGTTTGCGTGCAGGTGCGCACATTCTCCCGTCAAGTTTGTTTTTATAAATCATAACTTATGCGTCGGAAGTGGCGTCCGCCTCTTTCAGGGCCTGTTTTGTGTTTACTGATCTCTAATTAAACAAAATAATTGTAATTCTTAATTTGAAAAGTGGAAATAATATGTCGGTTCTCCAGAAGCCCAACAATGCCAGATGAATGTAGACACCTCTGTACAGTGTGATATTACCAACTATAGTTTCTTAATGGATCAGCATATCCACACTTCTGAGGTTTATGGGAAATGCTAGTATGTGATAACATGAGGTGGATGTGTTGAGCAATGAGCTATAATCAAGGTTTTTCATTTATGACCATTAGCTGGTCCATTAGATGGTTGATCAGCCAGACTTTTTTCAACTAGATAGATAATCTTTAACAGCATTTATGGTATTATAATTGATTACCACTAAAATGAATTTCTGCTTGTTTCCTCCTATTCGAGCTAATTACAGTGAGGCACTTGAAATGGAAGTAAATGGCATCAATGAGTAAATGTTATAAAAATACACACCGTTTCAATAGTTCCCTGTTTCAATAGACACAAGACATAAACAATGTGTGTTACCATGATTCTAATGTGAAAAAAAGTAATGTACTAAACAACTTTGTGTAAGGATCCAATTTTCCACACATCCGTGACAAAAAAACTAAAACTGTAAAATTATTTAAATCAGCATTACATCTGAAACAATACATGTTAATTTAAGTTTTTTTTTATTATTATTATAAGCTTCACATTTAGGCTATTAAAACATAAAAAAAAAAATTTGACAATTCCCTTCCATTTTAAGTACTTCACCATAAGCTCAATTTTTGATTTTTTAAACCAAACGATTTTTTTTTTTTTTGGTAATCAGAATTATAACCACAAATGCAGTCAATTGAATTTAACTGGTATTGAACCTGGAATATTCCTTTACACTGGTTTGGGCTGGAAGGCCAGCAACAAACTAGTGATCATATTCCCAATACCAGCCTGACCATCTTATACTGGTGTGACCTAGTTTTCCCCCCAGGATTTAGACTTCTGAATCCGATCACCATGAGGCGTGCTGTAATTTTCTCATTGATTCATCGCTGTCTTCATTCGCTGTGGCAGTGAGAGTAAGCCTGGCCAGTTTCTTACATCATACAGTACTTGGCATGTCTCACAGCTTTCCTATTCAACTCCGAACCAGCCATAAATCTCCAGCGCTCATTCAGTTCTGACCCCTCCACATCGCGCCACTGCTAAAGGAGAAGGATAAATAAAAAAAAACCCACATGGCTCCTTCAGCACAGCATGAAGGTATCTGAAGCATTGTCCGAGGTGACCTCAACACAAGAGAGAAGAATTTCTATTAAAACGTCATATCATGACAGTTGGCTTTGTAACACAACAAAGCAGACACCTCCTGATGCACTTGGCTAAACTAACAATGGGAGTAAGTCAGGGTGCGAGATGATGTATAAGCCCAACCGGGATCGTCAATGATGGGAACCACAGTGGAGGGGTGTGGGGGATTTGTGCCCCGCAGGACTCAGATGGGGGAGAAACTATCATCCATTATTAATGGAAGCCGGCTGCAAAGGAAATGGATCAAATGTGGCTTTTGGTGGAGCTAGTGCCTCGAAAACATGAATTATTTGTTGTTCATCTTGAAAGCTTTGTCCTTTCTGTCCTCCTCAAGTCTTTTTCACACAATCTCATTTCAAAAACTGCTCATTTTGCATCACCGCAGAGACCTAAGAGGTCTGACTGGCGCCATATGGAAAGGTAGAGAAAATGCAGAATTAGCATTTCCCAGTATGCAATGCATTTGTAAGAGACGCACGGTGTCACACGCGGAATAATTCAATCACACATTATGGTAAATACCCATAAAACATATGGCTGTTTAATGGAGTCCGGGATACAATTACGGTCTTGAACCCCGTGGAGTGAATGACACGGGCTACCACAGCACATTTAATTCAATATAACAAACTAAGGTGTGGTAGATGTGACAGCACATGATGAAGTGACACAAAACAGAGGAGAAGGAGGAAGGGAGGGGGTTAATATTGATCGTACCACCTCCAGTCTGAGCTAGCATTAAAAATAGTGTTTGCAAGCCCAGCGGCGAGGAGTTTACGGTATGTGCCTCCTGGGACACAAATGAGCCTCAAATGAGCCTCCGTTGGTCACGCCACATATTCCACCTCACCTCCATCCCCCATTCCTTCACATAACAACACATCAAGTGCTGATTGAAATTCAAATAGGAGCGCAAGCACAACGGGATAGACGTAGCGAAGCATCACCGAGGTTCTCAGGGGCCCAATACAGCACATCTCCAAAACCACTTAACTGCTAGTCAATTTTCCACTGAGATTCTGGAGTGATGTTTGGCGATATGCGATTTCATGGGTGATCAATGCTCCGTATAACATTTCTGTTGATGAAGAAACCCAGTGCAAGTAGACGAGACGATTTTTTTTGGTATTTGCCATTCACCAGAAACACACAACCTTAATGGTCACATTTACTTGTTCATTAGCAGAGGGAACTCGCCAGATGAAAATGGACGGCAAAGCTTTGAAATTATATTAGGAAAGGTTTACCTCGAGTAATTCAGTTACAAGGGTTCAATAACAACAACCTGAATGAGTTCCAGAGCTCGTCAAGGAGCCACAATCAATCTGTGCAGAGCAAAGCATTGGAAATGAACAAAGGTTTATATTGGGTAAATCTCATTCTGGAGATCATCGCTCCAAGCACACTTTAATTATCCTAGGACTCTAGGATCTCTGCAATATTGAAAGACTAAAGGCTGAATTGAACATCAGTCCCAAAAAAAGTGATACGATTGCTGTTAAAGGCTGGTGAAGTGATATTAACACATTTTGAAGAGAAACCACTCGAGTTTGAAAACTATTATAATTTTTTTTTTTTTTTTAAATGTCAGAAAATATGATGGGAATCTAAATTAAATGTTTCAAAAGCAGTATTAACTGAAAGCTTTATTAATACTATTGCTCATGCTTTGGCATGTAAGTCCCACATTGTCTTTGCTAAATATATGAATGATACCAACAAATTTTTTTTTTTACTGAATCACTGAAACCAAAACCTAAACCAAACGTAAGATTTGGTAATTCAATTTAGGTAATTGTGTAAACTATACATGCTTTACCCGATTGTGTAAACCTATACATGCTTTAAAAAACTGACCCGAGACAAAGCCAATTAAATTAGAAATGAGTCCGACACAATTTCTTTTTCAAACCCGACTGGACCCGAATGTAAAAAGCAGCGATGTCTGCACAGCCTGAGTCCCTGTGGCGAGTGGTGGCTTTCAACACCGGAGATGACACAGACCAAAATCAGAAACAACAGGAGTAGATTTAAAATTATCTATCATCCTACCTTATTTGTAGATGAAATCATTTCTCTGACCCTTCTTCGTAACATTTATAGACCCCTTTTCAGTTGGTAAACACGGTGACGGTTTTTGTGGGCGGAGCTTAGGTGGAGGCAGAACGATCCCTCGTTAGTTTGCAAGTTTTGTTAGCTTGATTTTTAACAATGACTGGAGAAAATCAGATTTTATCTTAATGTGCAAGGTCACTCAGTGTCCTGGACCGCGATTGTTATTTGCAAAAGTTAATTTTAACGGACGGAACCAGATTGGCTGACCCGTACACGCTCACTCAATGATGGACGATCTGACAGGATTAACGTTAACGCTACCTCCGGTTGAGTGGCCTGACTTCTACACCTATCCGATAGAGAAACCGAGCGTAAAGAGAAACTGAGGGCATATAAATCTTTAGATGCCTATAACTATGTGCTGAATGGTCTTGTACAAGACTTGTGTGGTACGATCCACAGTTCTGCCTAGCCAGCGCAAAGACGACAATGTAAGGCCGGATTCACATATAGCGCCTAAAAACGTGTAGAAAACGCTGGGCACGCCGCATTCTCCTTTTTCCAAAGCACTAGGGCGGTTGCGCTCCGGTTGGTTCTTGTCACGTGACCTACTGTGCGCTTATGGTGCGCTTGCGGCATTCTGAAAAGTTGAGATGTTTTTATCTCGATGTGGCGCGGACGCGCATGGAAAAAACGAGCGCGTCGCTTGAATTATGAGCGCGCCTACATTTGAAATAACGAACTTGAGCGCGCAAAAGACGCGCTATGTGAGCGTACCCTAAAGATTGACATTACGGTGCAATTTTAATGATGTGATATTTTATAGAAATAAAATTTCCAGATACAGCATATTCATTTTTCATTGATTCTTGCACCCAACAACACAACAAGATGACATTTAATAATAATAATAATAATTTAAGCTCCTTATTATGTAGCCGAATCTGTGCTGGTTTGTATTAGCCGCCTCCAGTTGTCCGTTTGTTTTGCCACCAGCTAGCGCCGTGACGTAATCGTGACGTCGGCGCAAAAGGGGTCTATTAGCTACGTTTTAACCCATGTTTAACCCAAATTTATTTTTATGTTAATATTAAGAAGCAAATACCCACACTGCACACACCAGTATCCTGGAGGATTTGGTCATTTTAAGCAACCCCAACTACGGACTAAGATCGGGCTTCAGGTTTTGGATCCAACTGGACCACGGATCCATGTTTTCAGCCCTTTAAACAGATTTTATTTCCTGTTTTCGTATAAATACAAAGCACTGTCACGAAAATCTAGATGGCGCAGGCTGATGGGTTCTGAACCCAATCTGCTTGCAATCACATCACTCTCTATAGGGCACAGCTGATTAGTTCCTGCATCATCAGTAGCCAATGAGATCGCTGCTCAACCTTCAAATACTTGGTCAGCATTTGCAGTGTAGCATGTTTTCAGGAACCCTCTACCTCTACCTTATATAGCCTAGTGGTATAGTGTGTGTTTATTACACTACTAAGAAAAACATTGCATAAATAACCAACAAATTTCACAACAAAATGATCTTCACAAGCACTAATGGTGTGTTCACACCGAACGCGAATAGAGCGTCAAATACGCGTCTAGTTAGACGCTTGAACATTCGCTCGAGTTCAAATTTTTCAACTTGCGCGGAAGACATTCGCGGCAAACGCGTCGCCCAATTTGCGTCATTCGCAACGCCCGGCGCGAATGATGCGTCTATTCGCGTCTTTGTATGTAATCTACTCGCGCAAATAATTAAATTCACGTTCGGTGTGAACACACCATAAGGCTAACACAGGGAGCTGGTCACTGTTTACTGGCTGCGGATAGATGTGAGGTCCAGACTTCCTAATGGCTTCCTGTATTTCACAGAATAGTTTCCTCTCAGGAAATGTTATCAATACAAGCCGCTTCAGCACTGACCCAAAACCACAATACACAAGTCACCAACTTTTAATTAAAACTGCTTGAATGCGCTGAAGGCATGCTTCCACTATAAGAGCAATGAAATGAGGCATGAAGAGCATAACTTTATATAAAAAAAGAGAATTAAACTAGAATGGGTTTATTGAACTAGAACCAGGATTAAGTGAAAAACTTCCATTTCATCTCACACAATAAAAGACAATATAAAGACAAATGTTTTTCATATCGCAATATTGCGATCTAATCAAAAATAAAAGTGTTGAAAAGCTACTAGAAGAAATTACTGGAGGAGAGTAGACATCATAAAGCGGAATGAAACTGTTGACCTCCTGGAGAATATTACAAACTCTTTAAACAAATGGGGCATGGAAGAATACGTCTGGAGCCCGTGGGCTCAATGCAGAATGGCACAGGCGAGCGGTCCAACCCTCATTAGAAATTAATTACCACTGTAGTCAGCGTGGGGCAGCCGTACAGTCACTATGTATCTAAGGCTTTACCCAGGGGGAGCAATTGAACCCCTGACCCCCCTCTTTTCGGCAAGCAATATGCGACACCACCCTGATTGTGAATTACTGGCCCAGCCATGCTGGGAATGCAGACAGCGACAGTAAGACTATGAACTGGGGTGGTGTGGGTGGGACGGCCCGGTCCACTGCTCGGTGAATTGTATGATCTATTAGGAATTCCTCAGTGAAGCAATCTTTCAAGCTTTCAACATCCACGAGTGTTTATTTTGCCCCAAAAAATAAGACTCAAAAGATGAGAAAGGGTAATGACTGTGATATCATCTGATTGCAACTGCTAATTATCCAATCATAAAGTTATCGTGTACACGATTCTGCTTAATTCACATCAAGTGGGTGATTGTGTAAACGTCTCGAGGTGAGAAACAGAAGATAGAAGTAGAGTTTGTATAATTACCATACATAAAATGATCCTGCAATAGTGGCTTCCTGTAATTGCTTTTTGATGAACATAATGGGCATGTGCTAGATTTTCCAAAATGGTCAAATTACCCATATCAAACCTTATTATAAGGTGAGACACAACAGAAATGAGAAAAAAAAATAGTTGTGTATAAAAGACTCCCAGGAAGGTTTTCACAAAAGGCCTTCTTTAATCTAGCCAAATAGCTCATTTGCTTCTTTTTCGAGGACATAAGAGAAATGGGGCACATTTGCATTGGTCTATAGCAGTGCTTACTCATTCCTAGTCCCACCTGCAATCTGAATTAAATTCTCCAGAATGGATTTAAATAGTAAATTTGTTAAACTGTTGAAAGTACTACACTCTTACTTGCTGAAAAAACAGACTAACCTAATCCTGCACTAACTACTACCATTTTTGATACCTAAATATACTCTAGAGCAAAAAGGTGAAAATTACAATAATTCAAGTGTATGAACAATCACAAATTAAAGGGATAGTTCACTTTGAAATTAATTGTTGGTATGTTTTAGCTTACCTCAAGGGCATCCAAGATGTAGGTGTCTTTGTTTCCACAGTAGTTTCAATTTTGATATTTTTAGGTCAAACCGTTCTTGTCTGTCAGTCATATAATGCAGGTCTATGGTCACCACCTCAAAGAGCATGCACAGAGAAGTCCAAATTACACATGATTTAATGACTCGTAAATGTAAGTACACATTGATGGCCTAAGACACGAAATGAGCGGTTTGTGTGAGAAAACGAACAGTATTTATATCGTTTTAAGTGATCTCTCGCGCGTGTACGTCACTCATACAATTGTTTTATTTTTGTTTTCTTTTACGACGGTTTAAACATCCCGGATAAGCGCAAATTAGTACCATTTTAATTAGCCGTCTTACCTACAATCTCTGTTCTGTGTAAACAATGAGTGACGTACACGCGTGAGAGATCACTTCCGGCGCTTGCCGGAAAACACCGAAGCGCCGGCGCCCTCAGATCACTTGGACGTGGCTGTGTTTACAAGAGGTAAAATCGATATAAATACTGTTCGTTTTCTCACACAAACCGCTCGTTTCGTGTCTTAGGCCATCAATGTGTACTTACATTTAATAGTCATTAAATCATGTGTAATTTGGACTTCTCTGTGCATGCTCTTTGAGGTGGTGACCATAGACCTGCATTATATGACTGACAGACAAGAACGGTTTGACCTAAAAATATCAAAATTGAAACTACTGTGGAAACAAAGACACCTACATCTTGGATGCCCTTGAGGTAAGCTAAAACACACCAAAAATTTATTTCAAAGTGAACTATCCCTTTAACAACAATTTGTAACATTACGCTTAAAATGTGAAGACAGGGATACAGTCTATGTGTTGCACACTCAGGTGCACACTCAAGTAAATCACTAATTAAATCAGTGAAAAACGAATTAAAAGTTAGATAAAGGAGAGAAAAAAAATCATGTTATTTCAGGAAACTTTTTTTGAAATGACCGTTTGATTCTGTAGGCGTACTTATTCCGCAGGTAGCCGGTCAAATGTGCCTGTTCATCAAGTCTTTTCCATAAAAGCGCTCATTAGGCATATACAGTAACAGCTGGCCTCTCCTTAATGATCCCCCCCATCCCATCCGGACACGCTCGCTGGGATCATGTGACACGTGTCCAAGGATCCAGTGCTGGAATGTCAAGCCTACTCCGCAGGTGCTTTTCTGGCTTTATCTTACTTCCCTGGCTTTTTTCTCCAGCTGCATTTATCCATCGCAGGGTCAGAGGTCAAATCTTGAGGTCAGGGACCCAGGGCAGCTGGTGTCTATCATTCCCGTCACTCCTAACCATTGGGAGGAAATTCTTTATATCTCATCTTGCATGCACTGCAGCTGCAAGACCACCTACAAGTTATAAATGCAACCTCCTAGAACAAAGCCACCCAAACTGACTTACCTCATAAAAATGCAGAGAACTTGATGAACTGTCCATAATGTACAATACAGTGGAAGGTAAGTAATGCACAGTTCCTTATGATTCTCTGACATCCATTATCTCTACAAAGGTTCAGGAATGAACACATAAAGAGCAGAACTCAATCTACTTCAGACCATTCAAAGACTCATTTCAGCCAAGATATACAGTATTTACAGCACATGATGTAACCTATAGGCTAAGAGATTCTGTACTCATTTCATGTTTTGAAATACATAATTAGCATTATAACAGACATATTCAGGAAAAACCAGTGAAAACCTTGACAAATCCTGCTTTTATTTGTCAAATAAATACTCATAAATGTATGTATATATTTTTTCAATGACGAAGTGAAGCTTGTTTTGTTTGCCCTTTCTCAACCAATCAGGACAGAAGATTTCAAGCTTCACGTGCAAAATGCTAATTCAAAAGAAACATAACCGTGTCATAAAAGTGGTCCATTCAATTCTTGCTATATTTTCCAAGCCTTCTGAAGCCAAATGATAGCTTAGACTGAGAAACAAACTTAAATTTGAGTCATTAATTACTGAAAATCTTGGATAGTTACGGCAGCATATTGCATTTACTTGAAGAAAAAAAATCTACTCTGTTTTTCTGAATTAACGAGTTAATTATCTCAGAATTACGAAATAATTGTTCATGGAAAAAAGTTTTTGCTCTGTTTTTCTGAATTAACGAGTTAATTATCTCAGAATTACGAGATAATTTTTCATGAAAAAAAGTTTTTGCTCTGTTTTTCTGAATGAACGAGTTAATTATCTCAGAATTACAAGATCATTTTTCATGGAAAAAAAGTTTTTGCTCTGTTTTTCTGAATTAACAAGTTAATTATCTCAGAATTACAAGATCATTTTTCATGGAAAAAAAGTTTTTGCTCTGTTTTTCTGAATTAACAAGTTAATTATCTCAGAATTACAAGATAATTTTTCATGGAAAAAAGTTTTTGCTCTGTTTTTCTGAATTAACGAGTTAATTATCTCAGAATTATAAGATAATATTTCATAGAAATTTTTTTTTTTGCTCTGTTTTTCTGAATTAACGAGTTAATTATCTCAGAATTACAAGATAATTTTTCATAGAATTTTTTTTTGCTCTGTTTTTCTGAATTAACGAGTTAATTATCTCAGAATTACAAGGTAATTTTCCATGAAAAATTATCTTGTAATTCTGAGATAATTAACTCAAAAATTAAAATTAAAAAAAAAATTATATGAAAAATTAGTGTAATTCTGAGATGATTAACTCGTTAATTCAGAAAAACAGAGCAAAAACTTTTTTTCCATGAAAAATTATCTTGTAATTCTGAGATAATTAACTCGTTAATTCAGAAAAACAGAGCAAAAAAATATATATATGAAAAATTATAGTGTAATTCTGAGACGATTAACTCGTTAATTCAGAATAACAGAGCAAAAACTTTTTTTCCATGAAAAATTATCTCGTAATTCTGAGATAATTAACTCATTAATAAAAAAAAACAGTAGATTTTTTTCTTCAAGTGAATGCAATACGCTTCCGTCGATAGTTTTTCAAAGCATGAAAGCTCCACTTCACATTCATTGTAATAGAAAAATAAATAAGTATAAATTACTCAAGTTTTGTGGAAGCTATATGGATTTTGAACCATGTAAATGATATTAAAATGTAAAATTTCCAGAGTAAGTACAGCTTTAATGATTAGTGGCGTATGGAAAATAGGTTACTAGTTTACATGTAAGAAAAAATGCACTGTTTAATGTTCCATTTTCCTCACTTCCTTGGTTAAGCAAAGGAAGGAGTGTTTGCTTTTCGAGCTGAAAGGTATGGCGAGCCCTTTGCGATAAACCAGAAGCCAACCGGAGGATGGCGTGTCGAGAAGATCTTAAGCGAAGGTTGAGCTGCCAAGAGCCACAAGCCGAGTTCATGCAGACTGGCACTGACGTTGAGCTTATTCACAATCCGTCTTCAGTGATACTTCCACAGGCCACACTATGAGACCTTTATACAGAGCCGTGAGGGAAGGGCCCCCGTAGGGGCCGTCATCAGCGTTTAAGCAATGAGCAACAACAACAGGGTGATTCAATCACCTTCAATGTTTCACAGCTTTAGTCTGTCGGGATGCTTGGCACAGATATCAGTTCATGCAGCCATTACTCACATATAACCTTTGCTGCTGAGAACGGGGAACCAAATAAAAAGAGAAACAAGTTAGCTTGTCAGCATATTCGGCAGGTGTGTGGAGACTGTAACGACTGGTCCTTTCACGATTCCTGATTAACTGAAATGCTACAAAACAGGCCATAAAGAAAGCAGACCCCATTTCATGATGGCTTCAAAAGCAGCAAAGAAAGATAGGGAGAGAACAACACTAATAAACATGGCAGTGCATGTTCAGGAAGAAGAACGAAAGCTTAACATTTGAACAATTTGGGTCAGCAGAACATGGGTTTCAGTTGGACTGAGCAGTGATCAGAGCCACATGCAGTTTTCCACATGGGAAAAAAAATGGTTTCCCCCAATCGAGAGCTCATATTTGCTCTAGGTCAGCATTTGGTATCAGTGGTATGGTAATGACTGTGAAATATGCCAAACAGAATTGTGAAAAGTTGCATTCTGGGTCACTTAATGGTTCACCATCATGACTATAAGATTTCGGGCCCTACATTTGACTCGGGATTGACTCGGGAAGCGATCCACTGGGAATATCAGTGGATCGCTTTGAGTTAAGCGATCCACTGATATTAACTCTTTTACCGCCAGCATTTTAGAAAAAAAAGTTGACAGCCACCGCCAGCATTTTTAATCATTTTCTGAAAATGTTCATGGCCCCCAGAATATTTTGTTGTATATCTGAACAAACATATCAAAAGAAAGAAAAGAACCTCTGCTTTAAAATAAATAAATAAATAAATAGCTTCATGCATTCTTTTTTTAACAACACTTAAATGTGGGTAAGCTTCATAAAAACATTTTAAAGAAAAAGCTGAGAAAGTCGTGTTTTTTTCTCCAAAGATTGTAGCTTGCAAAAGCATTTACTCTCCCTTTTCAATTAACTCAAAAATTAGTAAAATTTCAGATCACTTAAAATGTGAACTCAAAAGTACATACTCATAAAAGTAGTTCGTACTAATTTGTTTAATTTAAGTTTGCCCACCTCAAACCAAGTATTTTGAGAGTTAGGGAAATATTAATAATAATAAAACATAAAAACACTAGAAATAAAATGTAGTAAATTTAGGCATCACAAATGGATATTCATTTCGAGATCAGTTAAAAACTGTGTTATTACATTTTTTGTGTTTTAAAAGATAATATAGATGCAAAGGTAATGTAAAAATATGAGCATGCATAATTGTTGCATATATCAGTTGATATACTGGATTATGATTTGAGTCTATAGAATAACTTTAAAGCAATTTAAAGTTGAAATGATGCTTAAAACGAGGGGATTGTTCAAGTATAAGAAATATTAATAGTGCTGTTTGTTTGGAGCTATTTAAACACCATTTATTATTAGCATAATTCTAGATTAGCTAGGGCCAAAACAATAACACCAAGAGGGAGACACTACGAAATGGCTTATCAGAAGCTCGATTTGGATTTTGCTTCACTTCACGAGCATTCATATCGCACATGCATCATAATCTTCTCCAGCTGTTGAGGCTGGCAAGAGAATTTGCCCGCAAACAGAGATCCACTGGGAACGGCAACCACTCAGATCCCAAACGAGGGTGTTGACCAGCAAACATTCCTTAGGTATGACCATTTCATCGGAATTCCTTCAACAACAACAAAAAGCCATCCGCTACCTCGTGTGTATTTGCGTAGACTGGTCATTTTCTCAAATGCTACACTAAAATAGTGCACTCAGTAACATAATGATACACTACTGATGGTAATGGAGCAGAATTGACCATGCAGGGTTGGCCAGAAATCTCATACAGCAGAAGCTCCCCATTTCAATAAATGGACTCAAATTTTCACAAGTAGCGCTAACCATTCATACCTCAATTTAGAGGCCACCAAAAAAAGAAATGCTGATGAATAGCCTGTGCTGACGTTAGGGATTCCTGACACAGCCAATCAAGCCCAGCTGGGAATGGAATACTTCAGCTTACATACTGTACTATTTTTTTTAAACAATAATTGAAACGGCATGCAACACTGAACATTTCAAACCGTAGCATGCTAAATAGTTGCCAGATGATCTCACTATGTGACTTTCAGTCGTCAGAAACAAAATATGCCTATTTTAGACTTCAATTTTTAGTCATTTCACTGTCTGATCTAATGATGAGTCAAGAAACAAGAGACGATATTGCCTGATTTTTTTTTTGCTTTCTAAATGGAAGGTCATAAAGAGTGCATTGCATTCTGGTATAATATTATGCAGCCTCCTTATTTTGGCAAAAGTATCATCCATTCCATGCAAAGCAATATGTAATATGAAATACTAAGTAGTATGCCATTCCAAACATACCAATATCGCTTATTACATGGACACTGAAAGGCTGTGATTCTCCCACAAAGAAACCCAAATCAAATGTTGACAAATATGAGGTCAAATTATTAACCAGCACTTTTGCAGCTAGTGCAATAAACAAATAACTCCATCAATCATAATCCATTTTATCAAGCCTTCATTTGCACATTAGGCGATTAGCCAAGGGCCCATTGTCCATCTAAATGAATAAAGAACATCGAAGGCAAGATCTCTCAGCTGGAGCTTATTGTGACGCCCTATTTCCAGCGAGATTCAATTGCTGACAATACTTAATTTGTTACTGTGATATTGATCCTCTTTGTTCCCTGACATCTGAAAACATGCAGCTGCAACAGTAATGATGACTTTGGGTAATGATTATAATCCAATGGACAGCTATATGACCAAAACAAGCTATTGTGCTGATGGAATATTTCCACAAAAAAAAGGGCATCCATGTATCTATGATTAAAATATCTCTCTCCAGATACTGTAAATAAGCAAAAATACAACACAGCCCATGCAAAAAAGCACTTTGTTAGCATACAATTTGCCTTAGTACCTTTATTGTAATAGTTATGCACCAATACTACGTTTTTAACAGAAACCGAAAGGTTTCATTTAGCCGAAATTTGAAAATTAAGTTTGGGTAAATTAATTTGGGTAATTAAACTTCCTGAACACGAACTCAGTGTCTCAGTTTGTGTTCAGGAATGGTGAGAGAACATTGTGCTTGGGACGTTTTTCCTCTTCAAAACAAACTTGGGTCTTCAGCCGACAAAGTTAAAAAAATCCCGTCTGTGCCATTGTTTTGTCTCAAGCGCACCAGTAATGTTTTTTTTTTAAAGCTACTTAAATGTCTTAATTGAACTAATGCCTAATCCTGTCTGTGAAAACAGGCCTAACTTAACTTAATAAACAGGTACTAGCCTACAGAACAGGGGGGGGGGGGAGGACGACGCTATCCATGTTAGTACAACACTGTCCTTTTGTTCAGGTCTTGCTTAGGTCTGTGCAATGTAGTGCGATACGAAGGAAGCAGATCTCTTACATCGCTGAGTGGTTGCAGACAAGGTAGTGAGGGTGTTTATACAGTTTAGCATGCTGTTTACATTGTCCGCAGGGAAGCCATCAGCACAGTTCTCTTCCAGCAGGATTATGCAGATAAGATGGGATGCAAATTGGATGCAATGACAACTTCCCCCCCACCCCCCCCAAAAAAACAACAACTTCAAGACATGCCCATATCCTTTCCAGAACAACGAAAAGTTGGAATGCTGTTATCGGCGGGATGTAGGTGACAATCTTCACGAAACTGCTTATGGTTCGCATTTGTGTGCTTCAGGACCTCAAAAAACGTGTTTCAAATAAACACATATTTTCAGATGGGGACCCCACAATTAGTAACTTGAAACTCACTCTCCGCATGTAGGTCCAATTCTCTGGAATCAATCAAAACTCCCAAAGGAACTCCCTGTTCCCCCCTTAATCTCCTGGTTTTATTACTTTCCAGACAGAGTCTGCCCGTTCCACCCAGCCCCCCATTCCTCTCTTTTGTACTGATCTCCAGCAAAGCCTGTGATTTTTCACCACAGCACATTGCTTTTCATGCAGCAGAGCAGCTTTCATCAGCCTCTGCACGCAAGACAGCCCAGCCGCAAACTCCACTACGGCCCGCTTTCATCGTACGTGAGCCTAATAAACAAGCACAAACTAGTGAAAACATGTTGCCAATACCAATGAAGGAGTTAAATGATGCATGATCGTGCAAATTAAATGTGCACCTCATGAACAAAGATGATTAATAAACTAACAAAAGATTCAGTTTCTATGCTGAAGCAAAAATACCCATTTCTCTAAAGGCATATTTACACAGCTCCATTTTCTGTGCACTGTATTCCATATCCGGCTCAATATTATGTGCAAGAATTCAATGCAATGGCAAATAAAACCTTACCAAAAAAAAAAAAAAAAGGTAGCTGTGACCCTGCATCAAAGCAACCTCTGATGCTGCTTTGGCTCTGTGTAAGTGAAGTGCAATCTTAAACTTTGAAATTTTCATCATGTTAAGTATTTATGTAGCCTATCTATATTCATATTCCTATTTTAAAAATAGTTTCATATGAATATTACAGATATTGCAATGTCAGTGTAAATGCATTTATGCCACCTCTGTGCAGCATTAAGGCATCTTTTCTGGTTATACAGTGCCGCTTCAGTTGGGTAAAGACAGCATTATATTCATAAGCAATATTTTTTTTGTCCTAGGTATGTTTTCTGCTTGGTTTCAAGGAGGCGAAAGTAATTAATTTTCATGTGTTCAACCCAGAATTCTACACACACCAAAATAAACATGGTAGATATTATAAAATTCATTATCTCTTTTCTTTCAAGTGTGCGGTCAAAAACAACTGCACTATTCGCCTTCAGGCAACTTTACAGGAAAAAATATCTAGGATTATGATGCAAAAGATCTATTTCTTACAGAGACAGTGTCTAAGCCATATGATACTCCAACAGTGCGTGGAAAAAACACTGATTTCCACAGACTTGATAATTAAGATTTAGGCTCATTTCCTTGCTTCCATTTGACGAAGGAATGAGGTTTTCCATTCAGGTGAAAATGTGTTAATGCAGAACACACCTTTGCAGTGAATAAGCCTTTTCAGAGCAAATATGAGAGATATTTCGCATATGTTTTGATTTATGAGGCTGTCTGAACGGTGTGTGTTCGATGAACTGGATGAAATCAAGTTAGTTCAGATGAAAATAGTCACACACTCATTTCACACTGAAGAGAAACAGGCAGCGGGTCGCACCGCAGAAAGTTTTAATGCTCTTTAATCTCAGACTTACCTTTTTCAGCATGTGAAAGTGTGATCGTGAGGCAGAAAAGAGAGAGGAGCAGCCGGGCTCCCCGCTCCGCCATCACTTTAAACACGAATAAAAGAAGTGTGGAAAGCCTCGGACACGATCCCGATTTAAAATCCCCCTGATCGCGCGCACGGATCAGTTCAATAGTGTGAACAACGCATCCGGAACGAGTTACTTCCGAAAGTTGCCAAAGGAAACATGAAGCTCGTTGAGCAGAGACACGATCCGCCGCTTCAAAACTTCAACAGGCGACCGACGAGTAAAATCAAAGTCAATCCATATTTGCGGGATTTAAACCAAAGCCGATTTGGAGAATAGCGAAATGAGAGGCGTCAGTGCAGACATAATGTGTAAAGGTGAAGGGAGAGAGAGAGAGTCCGGACGGTTGGAGATATTTTTTCACTGATCTCAGAGAGAGAGAGAGAAAGAGAGCAGCAGGAATTCAGATAGGAACCTGGAAAAACCGGAACCGGAACTGAAAGGGATCAGGATTCATTTGACATGGCCATTACAAAAGCCTGGAATGGGTTTTTTATTTTCCCCTCAGTCTCTTTATAGGCTAATTTGAACAATTTAAGGATTTATTTCAAATTCAAATCCATATTAAGATATTTAAAATATATTTTTTAAATAGCCTACCACACAAAAGATCCACCTAAACATTGATCAGGTGTTTTTTTTAAAGAACCTTTTTGTTTTCAATATATACTTTTAAAACATAATTTCAGACTTAGCCTACCTTAAATGTATCAACTTAAAATGATTTGTTAAACATCTCTGGTGGAACAAACATTAAGGAATCCAGTTGGAAAACGCTCAAGTTCTTGAGTTAAAAAACACACAATCAATATGTCACAAACTAATATTTTTTAATTTGTTAGTTAATGACAGAAGTTATGTTGCGTTCACTTACAGGCTTGTCATATATGATGTTTGCCAGCTGAAATAATTTATTACAGGCTTCCAAATACTATATGAAACTGTAACTCCACTGATACAAATTCTAATGTAATTTCTACCTGAATAAGTTAGTTCAGGCAAGAATAAAAAAACGTCAAAAAGTAAATTCTATATTAGTACTCAATTTAAGCTTGTAGGAATTAAAGTGTAAATATAAACGTTTTAAAATTAACCTAATAAACTTTCTGATACTGGAGTCCCCATAATGCACTGGGGCATGAATAATTAATAAGGTTGCATTTTCACCGTTTTCCAGCTGTATTATTATGTATTATTTATGTGTCAACAACACAATAGGCTATATTTACTTAGATGTTCTAAATAAAGCATACACTTTAAAACATATATTGAAGTTTACTTTGCAATACTCTGTTTCAAGTACATTTTACTCAAACAATATTACACTGAATTAAGCCAAGAATTACTTAACAAACTTTTATCTGCGAAGTTAAATGTACTTAATTTTACTTAACCTAGTTAAGTAGATTTTACTTAATTCCATGTGTGAAACTTACTTTAAAAAAATATGTGTATGCAAATATGCAAAAATAAAATCGCCTATGCAAAAAAAAATGTACAAAAAAAATTAAAAAGTAAATTTTAAATTTTTTTTTCAGTGTGGTGCAGATGATAATAACCAACATTCATATTTTAAATATTCTTTCTAAATTATTTTTATTACATTTTTATTGGAAAGCCTTTTTTTTTACTTTTTGGTCCTCAACCCTTTTTTTAGACTTGATAGAAACAGTGTTTACAAAAATCCATTCAACTGCCAGTGATAAATGCAACACCTGGTCAGATCTGCTCTGGGAACAGTCTCTTAGAAGAGCTCCATCTACTGGCAGATTTACTGATTTACAAGAAGGTGACAGTGGTACAGAACATGATACAGGTACAGTATTTTACATGCTATTAAAATAGTCTTTAAAAAGCATTATTTTATGGTCCTTTTTTGATAGTGCACTGATTTCTCTAAATAAATGTTCTGTTTTGTAAAGAAATGTGATGGAAATGTTGTATGTCTATTATTTCATCTTTGGGTTTTGATCAGGATATTAGGTATAATTCTCACATTAACCGCATGCATGCTCACCTCAGTAGTATCCTTTTTAACATGCATTGGTAATTATTACTCACCTCTAGTGTACTTCACGTTATTTGTGTGGTGAACTTTGCAGGATGCACGCATGAGGCGCCAGGTGTTATAGTGATATCTCAACAACACACTTCTCTTGATTAGCTTAAACCTTTGGGATGTGTAAACTTGATTAGGTATTTGTTCCTGTTTACACAGAGGTGAAAGCATGAAAGTTGTAATGATGGACAGAACCGAATGTTATGTCTTCATGGCTACTTTTGAATTGTCCTCACTTGGTGGCTGAAGGATTAAAGCACTTGGCAGTGAAACTGCGGAGGATTACAGGGATTAATACAGGTTTAGAAAACGCTGGCGGAATTAATCTGATCACTGTAAGCACTGAGCCTTATTAATTTAAGACAGATTATTTGGTTGTGGATACTGGGACATCATAAGCCATATGGACACCATGTTTGCGGCCAGAATTACAGTTCATTGACTCATCCTGACTGATGCAGATTCATATATCTTTACCTTCTGAGCTTTTTTATGTGGATATTTCATACTCACCTCTTTCCAAGTGTATTCTATGTCACTCTTCTTCTTTAAAAAAAAATGTCTTAGTTTACAAAAAGTTAATACATAATCCATTACATTACACTTTTTAGGTAATATAATCAGACTACTTTAGATTACTTTTGACCTACCTCATTTATCACATTGAATTGAATAGGATAATATTGCACCATATTGATATAAAAATACAAAGAGAAAGAAAAGTGCCTAAAACATTACATTACGTCAGGGTTTCCCAGACTGGGGTTTGTAGAAACTGCATGGGGTTGCCACGGAAAAGCTAAAAGCTAAAAAACTTTAAATATGAAAAATTATAATAAAAAAATGTGCTTGAAAGAAGAAAAAAAGCCTTCAAAAGACAGTATTGCATTGTTAAATGACTCACTGAGTGATAATTCCAATAATAATTAATGTGTTGAGCTGATTCAATATGCAATGTTTGGACTCTAATCACGTAATTGTCACGTTTTGGTTGCAGCAGAGATGAAAGTTATGAAACATGATCGGTTTCATCTGAAGCTGAAGTGCAGATTCACAAACAAACTCAAATCATCACATAACACACAAGAACAGGAAGAGAACAACCAACTTAACACGACGTAGAACTAAAGACTCACAGACAGAACAAACCAATCAAAGAAGCGTGAAACACATGTGACAATTTAATCAAACCATTTGTATCCTAGGAGACTAACAGGCAGAGAAACCCAATTACCAGAACAAGAACAGAACAGAGAAGGAGATCAAAAGCAAACTCTAAACATGACCAAACTCTAAATGTGACAGTAATCCAGATTACACTGTAAAAAATTTCCTGTAGAATTTACAGGAATTTACTGGCAAAAAAGTTGGCAATAAAGTCCTGTAAAAATGTTGGTAATTGCTGTAAAATTGATTACAGTATAATACTGTAAAGCAACTTACAGTTAATTGTTGTATATGAAATACAGTAATTTATAGTTTTTTTACAGTAACATTGAATTAAACTTGTATTTTATTTTACAGCAATATTTTGTAATTTCACTAAAGTACAGTATTTACCTGGCAATAAAGTTGCCAATAAAATCCTGTAAATATATTTTACAGCAATTTTTTGTAATTTCACTAAAGTACAGTATTAACCTGGCAATAAAGTTGCCATAAAATCCTGTAAATACCCACAAAATTCAAGAAGATGCTGTAATAGTTTAACATTTAAAAAGCTGAAAAGAATCATTTTAACAGTAAACTGTACTTTATTATATTGATGTAAATGCATTAAAATAAACATTTTAAAAAACAAACACAAAGTCAAAGCTGTTGTCGAAAAATATTTATTAAAATATTAAGCAAATAACTGCAAGACTGGTAACAACAATTTTACTTTTTCAAGTACAGAAAATCTTTTCAAAATCAGTCACAAAATAACTACAAATAACTTGTAAGACTTAAAAGCAAGATTTTGGGTTCAATAAAAGTTAAAGGGACAGTTCATCCAAAAATGAAAATTCTGTCATCATTGTGTTTACTCACCCTCAATTTGTTCCAAACCTGTATGAGTTTCTTTCTTCTGTTGAACACAAAATATGATATTTCAAAGAATTTTGGTAACCAGACAATTGAAAGTAAATGGCTACCATCAACTGTTGATTACCAACATTCTTCAATATATCTAAAATATCTTCTGTGTTCAGCAGAAGAAAGAATCTCATACAGGTTTGGAACAACATGGGGGTGAGTAAATGATGACGGAATTTCCATTTTTGGGCGAACTATTCCTTTAAGCTCAACCAACAGAATGGCATTATGGTTAAAGGGATAGTTCACCCCAAAATGAAAATTCTGTCAGTAATTACACACCCTCATGTTGTTCCAACCCCGTAAGACTTTCCTTCATCTTTGGAACACAAATTAAGATATTTGTGATTAAATCTGAGAGCTGGATCACTTCTCCATAGGTTTCTAAGGGATCGTAACTTGCCGGCCCAGAAAAGTTATGAAAGAAATCGTTAAAATAGTCTGAGTGACTACAGTGGCTCAACCTTAAGTTTATCAAGCGACGAGAATACTTTTTGTGCGCAAAAACAAACAAAAATAACGACTTTATTTCAACTATTCATTTCCTTCTCTGTGGACCTCGAGATTTCACGTAGTGTAACAGCGCAGCGCTTCTGTGTTGTACGTCACACGCAGGCTCACTATTGGCCAACGCTGATCATGTGTGAGGAGGGATCCAGCTCTCAGATTTAATCACAAATATCTTAATTTGTGTTCCGAAGATGAACGAAAGTCTTACGGGGTTGGAACAACATGAGGGAGAGTAATTACTGACAGAATTTTCATTTTGGGGTGAACTAACCCTTTAACTCACATCTCCTGTTAAAACTCACATTTCTGCCTTTTTTTAAATTATTTTTGGTATAAATGTTTGTGATAAACAACAATGGTGATTGACAACATTCTCTCTAAAAACATTTAAACCATTTTAATTTAAAGTACTTTTTTACATTTTGTGTAAGTATAGACATCTCCTCCTGTAGTTTTTTTTTATATACATTTGACAACTTACATGCTTAACAACTCAAAGTCCATTAGCCTTCTGAGAAGAGTAGACACATGAGGATTGTATTGTTGTTCCTCTTCTCTGAGGTCTTTCCACTTTTTTTTGACTGTCTTGGTACCAGTGGATGGGTTGATTCCAACAAAACATCTGCACAAAAATTAGTCAGAAAAACACAAGCAGAAGCTTTAGGATCACGTGCAGACTACTGAAAATATACCACTTTACAATAAGCATTCGCTGCAATACTAAAAAGGGTTAGTTCACCCCAAAACGACATTTCTGTAATTAATTACTCATTAATCTGTCAATAATTAACGACTGACCTACATTCATTTTCATGAACACACATTAAGATGTTTTTGATGAAATCAGAGAGGTTTCTGAACCACACATAGACCACAACGTCATTACAACTTCCAGGGCCTAGAAAGGTAGTAAAAACATCATTAAAATAGTCCATGTAACTCCAGTGGATCAACCTCAATGTTATGAAGTGATGAGAATACTTTTTGTTCTAACGTAGAACCTGGAAGCGCTGCACTGTGTTTATTACATTAACAGCGTCAGAGACTGACACAGAAGAGAAGAGATTGTTGAATAAAGTCAGTATTTTGGGGGGGTTTTGCACCCAAAAAGTATTATCGTGGCTTCATAACATTAAGGTTGATCCACTGTAGTCACATGGTCTATTTTAACAATGTCTTAACTGCCTTTCTGGACCTTGAAAGTTGCAATGATTTTGCTGCCTATGTGTGGTTCAGAAACCTCTCGGATTTCATCAAAAATATCCTAATTTGTGTTCCGAAAATGAATGAAGGTCAGTAGTTAATTAATGACAGAAATTTAATTTTTGGGTGAACTAATCCTTTAACATATACACATTTATATTTAAGTAAACTGTTACCTTTGAACAAATTCAACTGTGCAGGATGCCTCGTGCTCGTACACCAGATTAAAGTTGTAGTAAGTTGCAAACAAAGCAGCAATTCCAGCCATAAAATTGGGGTGTGGATTCATAAACACTTGACCCTCAATACTCAGCATCCACTGGGTTGCAGTGAGAATTTTATAAATATAAATATAAGAAAACACTTTATAAAAATGTATGCTAACATACAACAGGCAAAATGTATTAAGTTATTTAAAGATTTTGGAACATACATTACCTAAGACGATCAGTCTCGGAGAGTCTGGAAGTGTAGAACTTTTTTCTACATCAGCTGCTGTTGCTGACATCTACAAGCAAAAATATAAAAGGAAAAAATTGTAAATGTAATTAAATGCAGTATGCAGTAAATGCAGTACAGACAGATTCCCCTGCCCTCATCAAAATGGCATTTTAAATGCCTAATTAAGTCATTCCGAGTTGTGCATGTGAAATGACAAAATCCAATCTGGCAAATCAGTGTTGTGTCTATTTGGTCAAATCTGGAACCTTTACGAGACTTGTATGGTCTCTATATATATAAGAGAAACTGCAAATTTTGTAAATGCACGGGAACAGTCAGGTACACCACATGTAAAACAGCAGTTTGGAACATTACTGTGACCTTTCATATGCTTAGTAAAACCTACAATGGTATTGCTCTCATGTTGACACAATTTACAGTAATACATTTCTCATTTAGATTTAGGTTCAAGTTATATTAAGAAAACAATAACTATGGGAACTTTGAACAGAAAATAAAATGAACTTTCAAATCGTTTGCCAGTCATTTTGAATTTATTTATGACGCAGGGATTTGTTAAACACTGAAAATGGTAAAAATGGTTTTACATTCTCTCAATAAGAAATGCAAACTAGTGAAATAAATGAGAAAATAGCAGCATCCAACGATGTTAAAATCATATTGTAATGTTTTTAATCAGCAAAGCTAACTGCACGTGCGTATTTACTGTATGTAGTTTTGTCTCAACAGCACTTCAGTAATTATGTCTTGTCTTCCAAAGTGCAAATGCTCTAAAAAATACTCTCTCGAGAGCATATGCATATTCCTATATCATTGTTCGCAGCAAATTGCTTTGCGTTAAATTTAGTTATGACGCAGACCTTTGTTAAACACTGGTTTTACATGCTCTCAATAATAAATCAAAACTGGTGAAATAAATGAGAAAATAACAGCATGCAACGATGTTAATAATATCATAGATTCTAATGTTTTCGTCAATAAAGCTAACTGCGTATAGGCCTAACGTTACTAGTTTTTTTCTCACCAACACTTCAGTGGATTTGTCTTGTCTTGGAAACTGCAAATTCTCTAAAAATACTCTCTTGAGAGCAAATATATGCGGATTGCGAATAAAACTGTAACAAACAGCAGCATTCGTCATAACATTTACGATGGTTTTACCTTGTAACAGTTCAGCTTCGTCT
Source organism: Rhinichthys klamathensis goyatoka (assembly GCF_029890125.1). Lineage (NCBI taxonomy): Eukaryota > Metazoa > Chordata > Actinopteri > Cypriniformes > Leuciscidae > Rhinichthys > Rhinichthys klamathensis. The sequence goes on from NW_026606871.1 coordinate 362,924, forward strand.
CACCACTGTTATGGCGCGCGCCGTCGCGATTCTATGCCTCGCCTGAAACAAGAAATTTAAAATTAAAGACACATTCCTTTACTAAATAAACGTAACGTTAATATTGGAATCAAACACTTTTACATCACACTAACGTTAAATGTCCTGATAACACGCAGTTGTTAACAAGTCGATAAAATCTGACATGATGAATTCTGTTCAAAATATGAATCGCTCAAACAGCATTAAGTAATACATTAGATTGTAATATTTATGGACGTACATTTAAGTTAACTTACCAAAAATTTTGTAAATAGTGCCTTTTATCTTCAGCGCTTCTTGCCCTGCTCCAGTCCACCAGTTTTCAAACCTGTATTCAGCCCGCGCAATCCCATAATGCCACATCACAGTAAATTGTTGTAAAACGTATGAACTACAGTGAAAACACCTCTTACCTGTAAATCAATTTACAGTTGATAGGGAAATATACTGTTAACAACTGTAATACTCTTTTTGACCCATAATGCATTGCGAATTACAGTAATAACTTGTAAAATGATAAAACAATACATTTCTGTAGAATTTTGCTGTAGAATCTACAGCAATTTGTTACAGTGTACATATAATCAGTAGCCCAGCACTGACATTATATATAGCCTACAGACATACAAGTTTCAAAAGAAATTACATTAAAGTGCTTAGGTGGGTCAAAATACATTTTAATTAAATTGTAATTAACATACAGTTAAGTCTCTGAAAACACTCAGTTTGCGTATATGAGTATAATAAGTATTAAAGTCCCCCTGTAGTCAATCATTTTATCCCTTAAAACTCATCTTTGATAACCAAAAGTACATATTTAAACGTTTTTTTATTGAAAAAAAAATTCTTCATACCTTAAAATATCTTGAATGTAACTCTACACTCTTGCCTCGTTTAGTATACGCTGTTGAATATGCAAATGATATAACTTTCAATAATGTTTTTTTGCATGTGCTATATCATTTTTAAAACAGACTACATGCGATAAGGTCTGTGTTTGTCAGCAATAGACTCTCCGTCTCCGTGGATGTCTCTCCTGAGGGACAATTCACTTTGGACTGGCACTGCATGCTAGAACATGGCAGAGTTTTTGACATAAATCCCTTTCCTTCTCAGGGTGGCTTATGAATATGATTTTAAAGAAAAGAAATTTCCCAACAGTAAATCCTGGAATGTGTCTTAACTTGAAAGTACTTCAAAGCAGAGAATTAACAGTGCATTTGGGTTGAAGATTTTTAAAAATCAGAACCGTAATGATGGTAAGTGTGTCGTCCGTCTCTCGCCACTCCAGGGGGCTTCGCATGTGCCGGCGACTCGTCCCACAGCACAGCGGGGGGCAAAAACTGCCTGCCACAAATTCAAAACCAATTCTTGATTTGTGCCTCACCAAAGCCTCTCAGAGTGTGTTGGGACAGAATCACTGGAATTTAATGTGGTTAATTTCACAGATTTTCGTGTTATTGATGGACAGTATAATAGAGCAAGACACAAAACATGTACCACGGAAATGATTGATTGCTGTATTTTGTATGTAAAAGGCTTTAATGTAAGAGTTTTTTAACCAGTTGTATGATGTGAGCACAATGTAAAAGCACTGTTTAATTCGGAAAGGCTGAAATAATAGCTCCATTATTTGACATTCTCCCACATGAGTGTGTGTGGTGACGAGTTTCTTCTTCTGTTGCTGAATGACTGCGATCACTTAAGCTTTCAATCGCAGAGACCGCATGAACTTGCAGGACTAGAGTGAGGGTATATGAAAAACACAAATGTTTATTTCACATCTGTGAGGTACTCGTTTTAAAACCAACGTGAATCATGACTCTTTCTGCCCGACGAGATCTATCTGTTTCTATGTGTGAATCTATCTATCTATCTATCTATCTATCTATCTATCTATCTATCTATCTATCTATCTATCTATCTATCTATCTATCTATCTATCTATCTATCTATCTATCTATCTATCTATCTATCTGTCTGTCTGTCTATCTGTCTGTCTCTCTGTCTGTCTATCTATCTATCTATCTATCTATCTGTCTGTCTGTCTATCTAT